>NC_092001.1:20472253-20775748 GCF_044704955.1 Pristiophorus japonicus | reverse complement strand
CTGTGGCCAGAAAAACACAGTGCTAAGCTCTTAGTTTTTTGAGCTCTCGGAAGAAGTAACATTTTGCAGTATTACTTCAAAGTATTATATATTCTACATGAGTTTCCTGACAAATGTTTGAAGCTGGTGAAAAATAACAAAAAGAAAATACCAAACGCCCCACGAAGAAATGTCAATGTGCCACAAGCGGTTCAAACACACGACTTAACTAAGTAACACCACGTTTTAACTAAGTGAACTAAGCAGTCTTGCTGTGAACCGCAACATTCAAGATACTTTTATGTTGGAAGCTGATATTATCCAGGCGTCTTCAAATCCTGCACTATCCATCAATTATAACATAAGATCATAAGAAATAGGAGCAGGACTGTGTCATTTGGCACCTCATGCCTTCTCCACCTTTCAATAAGATCATGGCTGATCTGATCTTGGCCTCAGCTCCACATCCCTACCCGCTCCTCATAACCCTTTACTTGCTTATCTCTCAAAAATCTGTCTATCTCCGCTTTAAATATATTCAATGACCCAGTCTCTTCTGCTCTCTGGGGCAGCGGATTGCATAGATTTATAATGCTCTGAGAGAAAAAAAAATCTTCATCTCAGTTTTAAATGAACGGTCCCTTATTCTAACACGATGTACCCGGCGGCTTTAGTTTCCTCAATTATGTAAATATCTTCTCTGCATTCCCCTTTTTACGAGTCACCTTATTATCATAAGTTTCAATAAGATCACCTCTCATTCTTCTGAACTCCAGTATGTATCGGCCAAAACTACTAAATCTTTCTTCGATGGTCAACCGCCTCAACTGCGGAATCAACCTAGTGAACCTTCTGTGAGCTGTCTCCAATGCAAGTAAATCCTTCCTTAATTACGGATAGCAAAACTGTACGAAGTACTCCAGGTTTGGCCTCACCAATACCTTGTACACTTGCAGCTGGAGTTCTCTGCCTTTATACCCAATCCCCCTTTTAACAAAGGCCCCCATTAAATTGGGCTTCCTGATTACCTGCTGTCAATGCATACTGGTCTTTTGTGTTTCATGCACAAACACCCCCAGGTCTCACTGTATTGCAGCACTTTGCAATTTTTCTCCATTTAAATTAAAAATTGCTTTTCGATTATTTCTGCCAAAGTGGATAACCTCATATTTTCCCACATTTTTATCGATCATCAAATTTTTTTTCCCACGCAATTAAACAATCTATATCCCGTCGCAGAACATTTGTGTCCTCGTCACAATTTGCTTTCCCACCCATCTTTGTAACATCAGCAGACTTGGCTACATTACACCCGGTCCCTTCATCCAAAACATTAATCTAGATTGTAAATAGTTGACCCCTGCCGCATCCCACTAGCCAATGTTTACAACCCGGAAAATGTTCCATTTATCCAGACTCTCGGTTTTCTGATAGTTAGCCGATATTTTATCCCCAACCCCCAGAGATTGTACCGTGTGCAGCAATCTCTTATGTGGCATTAATAGAAAGCCATCTATATATCCAAATACACCACATCTCCTGGTTCCCCTTAATCCAGCTGCTCGTTAGATCCCCAAAGCACTCCAGCAAATTTGTCAATCATCAATTCATTTTAATAAAACCATGCTGATTCTGCTTGATTGAATCATGCTTATCCAAATGCCCCGCTACTGCTTCCTTAATAATGGACTCCAGCATTTTCCCATCTACAGATTTTAGGCTAACTGGTCGATAGTTTCCTGCTTGTTAGCTGCCTCATTTTTATAAATAGTGGCTTACATTTGCAGTTTTCCAAGCCGCTAGGAGCGCTCCAGAATCCCTGTCATTTTCGTAAGTAACAACAATGCATTCACTAAAATAAAGCAACTACTCTTAAGAACATAGTATATAAGTAATCAGGTCCAGGGAACTGGTCCGCCTTTAGTCTATAATGCATTAAGTTCCTCTCGACATATCGCCCCTTGTTTTTCCACGATTAGGATGGTTTTAGAGCCTCCTTCCTTCGAACTTCGGCCTTTGACCGATACAAAATATGTGTTCAACGACTATACCATTTCAATGTTCCACATTATTAATGTCTCAGTCTCATCCTTCAGGGGACAAACATTTAGTTTCGAAAATCTTTTCCATTCAATGTACTTGTAGAAATTCTTACTATCTGTTTTTACAATTTTTACATGTCGTGCTAGTTTACTTTCATGAACCTTCTTCCCTCTCTTAATCATTCTCTGCTGGCTGTTAGAATTTAGCTTCACGAATCTTTCTACATACAAACTGCATTTATGAATCATTCACTATCAAATCAGCAACTACTCTGCATATGTTAATTTGTGCCACAAATGTACACATCCAGCAGATTATTAAACTCGCATCACATAGGTGCCAGGCAATGACTAACTCTGGCAAGCGATAGTCAAACCAGCGCCACTTGGCATTCAACGTCATGACCACCACCAACAACATACTGATGGCTACCATTCATCTCGAAATTATCTGGATCAGCCAAGTCAAATGTAACTATTCACATTGGCAGAAGGTGAATGGTGGTGTTCCACGAGGATCAGTGCTAGTACATCATTTATTTTAATGATTCAGATAAAATTCCTAACTTTCCGCGTGACTCAACATTGTGTGGCGGGGGGCATTGGTGGGATAGAGAATAACGAAGGGGAATGCAAGAAATTACAGTCGGACATTACTAAACTTGCAGATTGGCCATATAATTGAAAAACGAAGTTCAACACAGATAAATGTGAGATGGTATATTATGTATGAAACATAGAAATATAGAAACATAGAAAATAGGTGCAGGAGTAGGCCACTCGGCCCTACGAGCCTGCACCGCCATTCCATGAGTTCATGGCTGAACATGCAACTTCAGTACGCCATTTTTGCTTTCTCACCCGACCCCTTGATCCCCCTCGTAGTAACGACTATTTCTAACTCCTCTTTGAATATATTTAGTGACTTGGCCTCAACAACTTTCTGTGATCGAGAATTTCACAGGTTCACCACTCTCTGGGTGAATAAATTTCTCCTCATCTCCGTCCGAAATGGCTTACCCCTTATCCTTCGGCTGTGACCACTGGGTCTGGACATCCCCAACATTGGGAGCATTCTTCCTGCATCTAACCTGTATAAGCCCTTCAGAATTTTAAACGTTTCTATGAGTTTCCTCTCATTCTTCTGAACTCCAGTGAATTCAAGCCCAGTTGATCCAGTCTTTCTTGATATGTCAGTCCCGCCATCCAGGGCATCAGTCTTGTGAACCTTCGCTGCACTCCTTCAATAGCAAAAATGTAATTTCTCAAGTTAGGAGACCAAAGCTGTACACAATACTGCAGGTGCAGCCTCTCCAAGGCCCTGTACAACTGTAGCAACATCTCCCTGCCACTGTACTCAAATCCCCTCGCTATGTAGGCCAACATGCCATTTGCTTTCTTAACCACCTGCTGTACCTACATACCAACCTTCAATGACTGATGTACCATGACTCCCAGGTCTCGTTGCACCACCCCTTTACTAATCTGTCACCATTCAGATAATAGTCTGTCTCTCTGTTTTTACCACCAACGTGGATAACCTCACATTTATCCACATTATGCTTCATCTGCCATGCATTTGCCCACTCACCTAACCTATCCAAGTCACTCTGCCACCTCATAGCATCCTCCTCGCAGCTCACACTGCCACACAACTTAGAGTCATCCGCAAATTTGGAGATACTTTATTTAATCCCCTCGGCTAAATCATTAATGTACAATGCAAATAGCTAGGGCCCCAAAACAGAACCTAGCGGTTTCCCACTAGTCACAGCCTGCCATTCTGAAAATGACCCATTTATTCCTACTCTTGGCTTCCTGTCTGACAACCAGTTCTCAATCCAGGTCAGCACACTACCCCCAATCCCATGTGCTTTAAATTTGCACATTAATCTCTTGTGTGTGACATTGTCGAAGGCCTTCTGAAAGTCCACATCAACTGATTCCCCCTTGTCCACTCTGCTGGAATCATCTTCAAAAAAATTCCAGCATATTTGTCATGCATGATTTTCCTTTCATAAATCCATGCTGATTTGGACCTATTATGTCACCTCTTTCCAAATGCGCTGCTATGACATCGTTAACAATTGATTCCATCATTTTACGCACTACTGATGCATATTATTACCTGTTTTCTCTCTCTCTCCTCTTTTAAAAAGTATGGCTCCCTTGGCTACCCTCCACTTGATAGGAACTGAACATATTCTTTGGATGTTCGAAAATGACTGTCAATGCATCCGCCATTTCCAATGCCACATCCTTAAGTAGTCTGGGATGCAGTCCATCAGGCCCTGGGGATTTATCGGCCTTCAATCCCATCAATTTCCCCAACACAATTTCCCGACTAATAAGGATTTCCCTCAGTTCCTCCTTCTCACCAGACCCTCTGACCCCTTTTATATCCGGAAGGTTGTTTGTGTCGTACTTCGTGAATACCGAACCAAAATTCTTGTTCAATTGGTCTGCCATTTCTTTGTTCCCCGATATGACTTCCCCTGATTCTGACTGCAGGGGACCTACGTTTGTCCTTCCTAACTTTTTTCTCTTTACATATCTATCGAGACTTTTGCAGTCCGTCTTAATGTTCCCTGCAAGCTTCCTCTCGTAATCTATTTTCCCTGCCCTAATCAAACCCTTTGTCCTCCTCTGCTGAGTTCTAAATTTCTCCCAGTCCCCAGGTTCACTGCTATTTCTGGTCAATTTGGATGCAACTTCCTTGGCTTTAATACTATCCCTGATTGCCCTTGATAGCCACGGTTGAGCCACCTTCCCTTTTTTATTTTTACGCCAAACAGGGATATACAATTGTTGTAGTTCATCCATGAGGTCTCTAAATGTCTGCCATTGCCCATCCACATACAACCCCTTTAGTATCATTCGCCAATCTTTCCTAGCCAATTCACGCCTCACACCTTCAAAGTTCTGGACCATGGTCTGTGAATTAAACTGTTTCATTCTCCATCCTAATGTGCAATTCCACCATGTAATGGTCACTCTTTCCCAAGGAGCCTCGCACAACGAGATTGCTAATTAATCCTCTCTCATTACACAACACCCAGTCGAAGATGGCCTCCCCCCTCGTTGGTTCCTCGACATATTGGTCTCGAAATCCATCTCCTCTGCACTCCAGGAAATCCTCCTCCCCTGTTTAGCTTCCAGTTTGGTTAGCCCAATCTATATGCATATTAAAGTCACCCATTTAACTGCTGCACCTTTATTGCATGCACCCTAATTTCCTGTTTGATGCACTCCCCAACATCACTACGACTGTTTGGAGGTCTGTACACAACTCCCACGAACGATTTTTGCCCTTTGGTGTTCTGCAGCTCGACCCATATAGATTCCAGATCATCCAAGAAGAAGAGGGAGATCTCTTATTATTTTGAGGATGCGATCCTGTGTGTGGTAGACAAAAAAAGCGAGCTCGTAGTACAAATATACAAATCAGTAAAAGTACCATACAGGTTACCAAGTTCAATAAAAGCAAATCATGTGCGAGGCTTTATTTCTCGAGGTGCAGCTTTGTGACTCAGGGAAGTTTCCCTGCGTATCCTTTCCCTTGAAAAAAGAAGTTTGAAGGGTGATCTAATAGAGGACCTTAAAATTATGAAAGGTTTTGATAGAGCAGATACAGAGAGAATGTGTCCACTTGTGGGGACCAGCATAAGAAGACGTGATGTATGTAAGACAGTCAAACCAGAAATCCAAAAGAAACTTACATACCCAAATATTTGTGGGAATGTGGAGCTCGCTGCAACAGGGAGTGGTTGGAGCAATTAGCATAACTGCATTTAAGGGAAGGCTACACACGCATATGAGGCAGAAGGCAATAGACGGTTATGCTGATAGATTTCGATGTGGAAAGTCGAGAGGTGGCTAATTGGATCATACCATGAATGATGGCATGGAATGGTGGGGCATACTGGCCGGATTCTTTGCCATTGATTGTGAAGAAGAAAGCTGCATATCGCAGGAAGATATGAATGTACTGGTGTCGGGTTATAAATCTACATCAAAGAACAAGATTCGAGTCATCCGTCTGCTTTAATTGGGAAAGCACACAAGTTTAATATACGTATTTGTAGACGTGGACACATCCGAGATCTTTGCTCAGGTTCTGCAACAGAAAACGCCAGAAACTCCCCGACTGGCCCAGAGTGCCCCATATTTAAGGTCACATACTACAACTGCGTGTGTCAACAAGGTTACAACAGAACAATAGGCAAATTCCGCAACAAGATACATGAGACCCTGTGGTCATTGTTTAAACATTCAGTTCCTCTTCATCAGCAGAAAGACAAGCAAACATCAGTCAGAACAAATATGCAGCTGTGTGCCCCCTCCATCCGTACCTTGTCTCGCTTCCCCTCTCTTCATGACACAAGGTCAGCGGATGTTGGAGACCAAATTAGGTTCATAGCAGGAATTTACAAAACATCCCCCTACAATATCCCTCCTTTTGTTCCTTGGCTAGCCCAATTGATCACCTTTGTCACTCCGGTTCGCATTTCCCCCTCCCCTGCTGTGGTGATCAGCCGCTCGGTTGGGGAGAACTGTGATCCAGAAGTTTCTGATTTAGATTCCAGAAATCAATAATTTATTTACATCCAATTACGTACTCAGCGTTCGCTGCTTTGCCCTGCGGAGTTTATAAGATGCCCAACACAGAAACAAGTATCCCAATGCCGAAACCAATTGTACAGCCACTAATATGTGTGAGATTATTCAGATTCAAGGGTGTATATTAACATTCAGTCGCTAGTTCCACAGTTCTCATACCAAGGCTTATATTGAAGGCTTTTTGCAATATCTTTGTCCAATATACGTCGCTCTTTTTCGATAACGTGATATCGTTTTCTGCTTGCCAGCGGGGCTTATTTTATATACCTCACATCCTCAGGCAGGTGAAGCATTGGGGCAGCCAGTTTACTGTCGTATTGGTGTAAACCTGGCTGCATTTCATCAGTCAGGTTCAGTGTAATAGTTTCTCGAGCATGGATATACGTCTTCTCTGCGTGCTCATTAACGGTAGCCTCGGGGTGAGCAGAAGTTGGGGTTAGGGATGTTACACTGTTAAATACCATAGTCATAAGTTAGTTGCCTGGTTACCACACAGAATTCCCCTTTTCCACGGGAGGCTGAGTGAGTGGGCTCTAACTCTGATGGGCTCATTTCTAAGACATATCCCTTTGTCTGATTAAATCCACACTCGTCCTTACTCCCCCAGTGCACTGGATGTGTACAAATCTTTCGGCATCCTATCCTGCGGCAACCTGATAATGAGGCCCCTCTCGTGTTTCCATTCCATTTGATCGCATATTGATCTATCGGATAATACCGCATGTTGTTCACAACCCGGATTAGCCCCAGGGTCTCTACCTCAAACTGCGCATAAGGTCCATACTCCCCCTTTGATATTACCGGAATCATTTGGACCTTCGCCATCATGGCAGAATGGGAACCGTTGCATCTTCCTGTCGATGGAAAGATCCTTGTCATTCCCTTCATAGTGCATGCGTCGAGTGTCACCGGATGCTTTGCCAGGCGGAACGGATGTGTGATATCAATCCAGTCCGGAACTTTGCCCCTGTATATTTGGTCCAGGTCATTCTTCACCGGCCCGATCATCCATCCACCGTAAGAGTGGCAATTGTCTCGCTGTACCTCGTCCTTTTCTTTATTAAATTCTCGGTTAAGCAGAGAATTATTGGTGGCAGCATGGCCGTTCAGGACTATAATCCGTTTAACTAAGCTCCCCATCGCACCTCGTTCGCTAGCAAGGTCCTCGGTGTTTCCTATCCCTTTCTATAGCAGAAACCAGACTGTGTCTTTGAACCGCTCTGTTTGTGCGTGTAGAGATTGTATATCTAGGGCGTTAACAAAGGAGGTTCCCGTGTTTACTTCTGTCAGGATATCATTGATCAAAACCTGTTTACACCTACATTTCTGGCTTGTCTTGAAAGAGTTTAGAAACCTGAATGCCCCTGAGGCATCCCGATAGTCTTCCAATATCTCCTGCAGCAAACGGGTGTATAGCGCCTTTACTTTCGGGTCACACTTTTCTGGCGGTCCTAAATTGTTTATATTGACTATTATAGACAGAATTCATGGTATACATTCTCATACAGCATTATTCCTTTCGACCTCGATACTACACCGTTTGTGATCCCTTTCGTTTGGGTGGGGCAATAGTTCTGGAGTGGGTCGCACGGTACTATTCTCCAGGGCACTCCTCAAATAAAGGTATGGATATTCTGAGGTAAATACTTTGTGTCGCTTGACTCTCTACGCTTTGTATCTACTGACCCTACTACCTTGTCGATACACAATAGCTTAATTTCGTTCTCTGCATTTCCAGGGTGTAATTGTACTATTTGCCAGTGCGAGCTCGTATGAACCTTTATTTCTAGCTTATCATCAGTCCATTTTAACGGTTCTACTTCCCCCACACCGGACCATGTTCCATTCAACCGATCGACTTGCCACCTGATTTTAGAATTATTTAGACAGACCATCTGCACTTCGTTCCCCTCCCCACTCCGTTATCATCAAACCATCTAGTCCCGCAAAACTTTCCTTGTTGTCTTTACCCCCCGAGTGGGTTTCGACAGTCAATAGTTGTCGTATTGTGCGAGTGTTCCTTTGGTTATGTTTCCATTGCGCGGTACGCAGGATCCATCGTTGGGCACTCTTTTCGTTTGATGATAACATAATAGCTCAATCGTCTGGTGCAGTGGTGTTTCTGACTTCGTCACATCCATTTGGGCAGTGTTCCTTGCCATAATGGGTAGACATGAGGGGTCCCAACACCAACGTCCCAACGAGGAGTAGAGCAGGTTTCCAATGATCTAAACTAAATAAGGTTTTAGTTGGGACCAATGATTCCACCTTCATATCCCGTGTATATCTACACAAGCGCAGGAATCCCCACATAAAATGGCCTCGTAGGGTCCTCAACATCACGTCGTGAATCTCGTTCTTCCTCGCATGCCCTTAACTTTTAAACTGTCCCCCACATCAGGGAGATCCACAGGGGGCTCCCACCTCACTTGTTCGTCTCGACCTGCCTGATGTTTCCTCACCACGCGCTGCATCGCCTTAAGCAGTTTGCTTATCTTTTTAAATGATATTTTTGTTCTGACTATCACACTATTTCCTCTGTCTGTTAGGTGAGTCTTCTTTCTTTTAATAAGAAATCGAAATTAATAATTTCCAGTATCAATGGAAGGGACAACTCACTACAGGTTTGTAAGAAGGCCTGACGTCCTTACTTTACTTCGCAGAATGAACTGAATTTTTTTCCAAGCCTTTCTGGTTTCAAAACTTGCTTAGAAATGTGGTTAATCTGTTAGACCGGCGGAAATGATTAGTAACGGTATCATAATAAAATGTTCTCGTCGGGAAAGGCACCATTTATGATTAAACACCAATTACTCTAAACTTCCAATTCAAATACATGCCAAAGATTTTTTTTCCATTGATTTAAAACGAGACGACACATTTTTAATAGCATTTTCTTTTACTGAAATCCAATTTCCCACAAGGTATATAGATTCCAGCATTTCGTTTTTATGGTCCCGTTCATTGAGCAAATCTTGTGTTTTATTTCTCTTCGCACAAATTCTAAACTTCCGTGCTGGTTCCATCTTTCTTAAATAATTCTCTACTTCACAGTTTTTCTTTCCTTCCTTTGCTGATTTCGCATAACTTAGATGTATCCCCTTTTGAATTCGAACTTAATAATTTAAATTTCGTTTCTTCAAATTAGCTTTTGCATTTAGATGATCTTCTTCCAGTCCATTTCCCTAAAGAACTTTGTTTCTCTTTCTCTGCGCAAAACTTGTGTGTCGGGTTTATCTCGTAAGTTTTTATGTTTCAAACAATGTCCTTTTCACAGCCAATTTAACTCTCCCTTCTTCAAGTGACGTTTTGTATTTTGATGATCTTCCTCCAGTCCACTTTCCTGAAGATTTTGTTTCTCTTTCTAGCAGCTGCAGCTTTCAAGGTCTCATTGTTAGCTTTTTATTCCACCATTTTTCTTTGTATTAATTTTTCATTATTCGCAGCTAACATTTTATCCCACTGGCCAGTTTTCCTCGTACCCTGGGGTCGCACCCGCTTTTTAGGTTGTATTCCTTTTTGTTTGTGCTGCGCATGTTCAATACCGGCTTCTCCGTGTTATTACTGTGTCACGGTTCGGGACATACACCTTATTTTAACAAACATCTTTGTTTCTCTTTCCAGCAGCTGCAACTTTCAACGTCGCATTTTTAACTTTGGACAAAAACAGGCTGTCCTTTGTAAAGTCAACGTGCTTTTCCAACATATTGCTTTTCTTTTATTAATTTCCCATTAACCTTAGCTTCTTTATTTCTGCGCTTGACTGTTTTAATTCCTCGATGTTTGGTTTCAATCTACCACTGCATTGCAGAAATTTCCATACTATCATTACGCCCGCTTTGTGAGCGCGTTTGTTTTTCTGCTTTTGCCACCAGGTATTTTGGTCGGTGGGATCCTTCTTTGGATCCCATCCATCCTTAAGCATCTTGTTGATTAAGTCCTTCCAGTCGCCTGCATGGAATATAGTAAGGATGCCTTCCTCACCCAATCTAATTCTTTCCCTGATGCCACACTTTGATCCGACTATGGGCAGTAACACAGCACCAAGATTTCTCGCTTCTTCTAGTGCTTACTAACAATTATTAAGTGGTCCTTTGTGGCAACAACATTGTCGCTAACTTATAATTCCTAATTTAAAACGCTTACTGTATGACACCGATACTTAAAATCGTGTCTTACCCACTCAACACATCTCACTTGATTCAGATGTGTGCCCGAGTTTGACCTTCGACTTCCGGGCCACCGAATTTGTGAGTGGTATTTAAAAGTTACTCACACTTGTTGTGACCCGTCCAGCGGGTCTCACCCGTGCCACAAAATACTGCCGACAACGCCAAAAATATTGGAGTACAAATCTATGTCAAAGAACAAGACTCGAGTCAGCCGTCTGCTTTAAGTGGAAAAATACACACGTTTAATAAACATATTTGTCGACGTGGACACCTCATAGATCGGTGCTCAGGTTCCGCAAGGCATAACCACAGAAAGTCCCCGACTGGCAAAGAGTGCCCCATATTTAATCTCGCAAACTACAACTGCATCATCAATGTTACAACAGAAGAATAGACACATTCCGCAACAAGGTACGTGAGACCCTGAGCTTGTTGTTTAAACATTCAGTTCCCCATTATCAGCAGAAAAACAAGCAGATATCAGTAAGAATAAAAGTGCAAATGTGTGCCCCTACATGCGTGCCTTGTCTTGCTTCACCTATCATCATGACACACGTTCAGCGGCTGTTGCAGTCCAAATTAGGTTCATAAAAAGAATAGCCAAAAAATGCCACTATAACTGGCCAGGTGGGCAGAACAATGGCAAATGGAATTCAATTCGGATAAGTGTGAGGTAATGGATTTGGGGTGGTCTAACAAGGCAAGGTAATACGCATTAAATGGTGCACCACTGAAACGTGTAGATGAACAAAGGTACCTTGAAGTGCAGGTCCACAGACCCTGAAGAAGCCTGGTAGATAAGTTGGTTCAGATGGCATGCGAAATACTTGCATTTATAAGATGAGGCATGGAATACAAGGGCAAGGATATTATACTTGAATTATCTAAAGCACAGGTTATGCCGCAGCTGGAGTACTTTTGGTAGTTCTGTTCACCACATTTCAGGAAAGATGTGATTGCATTGGAAAGGGTGTAGTGGAGATTTTCCAGAATGCTGCCTGGACTGCAGACATTTGGTTAAGTTAAGATTGCAGCTGCTACTGCTGTTTTCTTTGGAATGGAGCAGGCTGAGGTGAGACCTTACTGAGTTGTATTAAATTATGAAAGGCGAGGATAGAGTTAACAGGAAGCACCTGTTTCCATTGGCAGTCAGGACAACAAAGAGGGGGCATAGATTTTAAGTAATTGGAGAGGGTTACTTGAGTTATGAGGCGCAGTTTCTCCACCCAGAGCGTCGTGGGAGCCTGGAACACATTGCCAGAGAGGGCGGTAACGGCAAAGGTCCTCACCATATTTAAACAATACATGGATGTGCAATTAATGTGACGCAACCTAGAGTGCTACGTACCAAGTGCTGTAAATTGGGATTAGGCTAGATAGCTCTTGGTCGGCAGTTGCAGACACGATGGGCCGAAATGCTTTCGTCTGTGTTGTCAATTTATAAGATTCTATTATTCTGTATCCTATGTAATCTTATGTAGCACCATGTAATCCGATATAGAATCCGGGCAGAGGGTGGATCTGCTGCTGTTAGTTGCTCACTTCCGGCTTCCCAATACTTTCCAACATCTACAAGGCACAAATCTGGAGTGTTTTGGAATACAGTTACTGACATGGATCTGTGTAGCTCGAATGTCCACTGAAGATGTTCGACAGCTTCCAGGACAAAGCAATCCGCTTGATTGGCACCCCATCCTCCACGTAAAACATTCACTGCCTCCACCAGCGGCTCACAGTGACTGCAGTGCGTACCATCGAGAAGTTGCACCGCAGCAACTCGCAAAGGCTTCTTCAACAGCATCTTCCAATGCCGCAACCTGTACCACCTTGAAAGGCAAGGGCAGCAGCTGTAGGGGAGCAGCATCACCTCCAAGTTACACATCAACCGGACTTGAAAATTGATCACTGTAACTTCATCATCACTGGGTCAAAATCCTGCAAGTCCCTCCTTACCAGTACGATCAACACATTAACAGTCGTGGGTCAAGAAGGCTGCTCACCACCACATTCTCAAGGGAAATTAGGAAACTGCAAAACATGCTGGCCTTGCCAGCGATGCCCAAATCCCAGGAATTATTTAAATTAACTTAAAAAATGAATGGCTATATTTGCAAGATTGTAGAGATTTGATCTGATCCCTCGGTTGTTGGATCACTTAGCCGTGTCGATAACATGCTGTCCCGCTGTTTTGTGTTTTGTGTGTATATCGTCCTGTGTTCTAATGTCCCGAGGTTTGCACCTCACGATCAGAAGCCTGGTTCTGCTACTGCCTTTCTCTTGTACCCTTCTCATTGAACCAGTGTTGATCCTTTGTTCAGAAGGTGAATATAGAGTGAGGTATATACTGGTCCATAAGCTTACAGATTGTGTGGAATACAATACTGCTGCTGATGTCCGACAGCAACTCGTGGACGACCAGATTTGAGCTGCTGGATCGGATCACAATCTGTCCCATTTAGCACAGTGATAATGCCAGGCAACACGATGGAGAGTGTCCTCCGTGTGAATAAAGGATTTGGTGTCCAGAAGTACTGTGCAGTGTTCACTGCTATCAGAACTATCAGTGACAGATGCAAGTGCGACAGACAGATTGGTGGGGACGAGGTCAAATAGGTTTTTCGCTGTCGGAGAGACAAAGCTGAGGGAGCTATGCATTGTCGGAGTTGCTGTCTTGTTGATGAAATTTAAACAGAGGCCCGGTCTACCCTCAGAGCTGGACGAAAAACATCACAAGGCCATTATTTGGAAGAAGAGTAGGGGAGTTCACCCCGGTCTCCCGGGGCCAATATATATACCTCAACCAACTATCGCATTGTGCATTTTTCATCGTGCAAATCTGCTTTTGCATTCACTACGTTACAACAATGACCATACGTTAAATGCACTTCATTTGCTCTGAAGCACTTTATGACATCCTGAGGTGGAAGTCCCTGTGGAAATTCAAGCTTTTTTTCGATTACAGCATCTGAAAGAATAGATGAGAAAAAGGCTGATTAGCTTAGTTTGGTAGGGCGTGGTTGTAATAACGATAATGTCATGGTTTCGATCCTCGTGTTGAACATTTATTTTATTTTTTGTGGTACGTTGCTGGTATCTTGGTTTTATTATTTCAGACCAGTTTTAACATTGAGAAACGGAGCTCAGACGGGACCTGCAATACTTTGAAGCAATGCTGCAAAACTTTAGTTCTACAGAGAGATCATGGACCTGCGGAGTGTTTCCATCATTAAATGAGCAATTCCACACCCTCCGGGACATTGTGCCTTCTCGTATTTCAATCAGTGAATGGCTCAGTGCCGCTGATAGGTTTGCTGTGAAAAGTATGCAACTGAAATGAATAAAAATTTCGGTGTGTTCACTCATTATCACCATTCGTCTACTGTAAACCGCAGAGGTCGTTTGGCCTAATGGGTAAGGCGTTTCATTTAATTGCAAATCTTCGATGTTATCAGAAGGTTGCAGATTCGAGTCATTATCTTGGTCGTTGTGTTAAATCTCGTTCAATTTTATGAAACCAAATCACATTCGCCCGAATCATCTGACGGTGATTTCCACCTAAACATTGCAGGGTTCTTTGTTATAATATATTGGTTTCATGATGTTTTCTATGTATATTGCTCACTGATCTTTGCAAACAGTTTCCAACAAACTAATCACTAATTAATCCCGATAAGGTATTCGTTTTTCTAATTCGAACTATTGCTTCGCGTCATTAAAGGGCAGTATAGGGAACGGTGATCCCATTCTGGTCCAGTAATATCCACAGAGAACCCATTAAAAAAGTGTTTGCTGTACAATCGCTGCGAGCAGAACTTGAATGTGCGTGGGGAAACCCATTTAAATTTCGAGTTTAACGCCTTAACCACTCGGCCATCGCAGCTACACAATGGAGTTGCTCAATAGGCCAATCGGCGGTACGGAATATCAGGCAATTGGACGACATGCTTTCCCTGTTGTATCTCCCAGTCGATGTGAAAATTAAATCGTAGTATTGTGGAATCTCACAGCACAGAAGCGAGCAGTTCCGCAAGAACTAAAATCATTTACTTTACGGGAAAGACTGAACAAACTGGAGAGCTTTTGAATAGAAAAGACAAGCCAGATACGGACTTTAACATTATTAGTGGTTTTGGTCGGGTCGACGTCGAGAAAATATTTGCTATTGTACGCGCGATAAATTCAGTATTCCATTCAAGAGTAACTTCTTTACCAAAGAGTGGTTAGAATGTGGAAAATGCTACAACAAGCAGAAGTTGCGGCAACTAGCAAAAATGAATTTAAGAGGGTATTATCTAAACACATTTGTGAAAAAGTATTCGAAGAATATGCTGATAGGATGAAATTAATTAAGGCAGGAAGGCGCTCGTGATCCGCATTAACTCCTGCAAACCTGTTGGGGAAAATGTTCTCTTTATATGTTGCAGACTCTGTACAACGTTACGTAACAGCACTTTTAAACATCAACAACAACACGCTCATATATCGCCTTTAATGCAGTGAAACGTCCCAAGGCGATTCACAGGAGTATTATGCAATAACAAGTTGACACCGAAGAGCAAAAGTAAAAATTGGCGCAGGTGTAAAAAATTTGGTAATCAGGTATTGTTCATATTGAGGAAGAAAGCTGTAGACTGCTGGAAGATATCAATGAATTAGCCAGGTGTTGAGGAGAGTGACTAATGGAAATCAAGTCGGAGAATTGTGAGGTAATACATTTTGTGAGGGCTAACAAGGCAAGGGATTAAACATTTAATCGTCGGAGACTGAATAGGGTAGAGGAGCAAAGGGACCTTGGAGGGTATGTCCACAGATCCCTGACGGTAGCAGGCCAGCTAGTTAAGTTGGGTAAGAAGCAACACGGAATGCATTCCTTTATTAGCTGAGCTACACAGTACAAGAATGGGGACCTTTAATTTGAACTGCATAAAACACTAGTGAGGCCACAGCTAGAGTACTGCTTACTGCTCTGGTCACCGAAATGCAGGAAATATCTGATTGGACTCGTGAGGCGACAGAGTTATATTATGTTAATGTTGCCTGGACTGGATAATTTAGCTATGAGAAAAGATTGGATAAGCGGGCTTGTTTTTTTGGAACAAAGGATCCTGAGAGTGGACCTCACTGAAGTGTATACAATTATGAGTGGATCATATAGTGTGCATAGGATGGATTTATTTCCCTTATCACAATGATCAACAACCCGGGGGCATTGACTTAATATAATTCCTGGGAGGCTGGAGGCGATAGGAGGGGGAATGCTTTCACCAAGATGGTGCTGGTGGTCTGGACATCACTGTCTGAAAGGTTGGTAAAAGCAGAAGCCATCACCAAATTTACAAAGTATTTGGATGTGCTCTTCAAGCGCCATAATCTACAGGGCTGTGGACCAAGAGCTTGAAAGTGTGATTTGACTGGATATCTCTCTGATGGATTGCGCGGACACGATGAGCTGAAATTACCTCCTTCCGTGCTGTGAATCTCTATGAGTCTCTGACAGGACGAGGTGAAGTCGCGTAGAATGGGGCTCGAGTGGAGCATTAACTCCGGCAAATCCAGTTGGTGAAAATGGTCCCTTTCCCTGCTGCAAACTCTATAACATTAACTAACACACCTTTGATACAACAACAACAAATTGTATTTATACAGCGCCTTTAATGTAGTGTAATGTCCCAAGGCGCTTCACAAGAGAAGAGTATTATAGGATAAAAAAAATGAGTGCGTGCCGCATAAGTAGAAATTAGCGCAGGGGGCTAAAAGCTTGGTCAAACAGGTATGGTTTATAATGATCAAGAAAGCTGTAGACTGCAGGAAGATATCAATGAACTGTTCAGGCGGGCATAAATGAGGCTAATAGGATTCAACCTGAGCAGTGAGAGGTAATGAATTTGGGCAGTGTTAATAAGGCAAGGGAATACCCATTAAATGGTCGGTAACTGAGTAGCACAGTGGAGCAAACGGTCCTTGGAGTACATTTGCACCGATCCCTGATGGCAGTCGACCATGTAGCTAATGTGGTTAAGATGCATCACGGAATACTTGCCTTTATTAGCTGAGCCATAGAATGCAACAGCGGGGAAGTTAAGCTTGAATTCTGTAAAACACTAGTTGGGGCACAAGTGGAACACTGCATGCTGTTCTGGTCAGCGCATTACAGGAAAGATGTGATTGCACTCGTGAGTGTAAAGAGTCGATTTACATGGATGTTGCCGGCAATGGACAATTGAGCTGTGAGTAAAGATTGCATAGGCTGTGGTTGTTGCCTTTGGGAGAGAGGAGGCTGAGGGGGGTCATTATTGAAGTGAATAAAATCATGAGTTTCGAGATAGAGTGCATTGATTGGATATATTTCCCTTAGAAGAGCGGTTAACAACCAGAGGGCACCGACTTAATGTAATTGGAAGCAGGGTAGAGCGGATTTGAGCGGTAATGTTTTCACTCAGAGGGTGATGGGAGTCTGGAACTCACTGCCTGAAAGGGTGGTCGAGGCAGAAGGCCTCACCACATTTAAAAAGTAGATGGATGTGAACCTGAAGCAGTGCAATCTACTGGGCTACGGACAAAGAGCTGGAAAGTGGGATTCAGCTGGACAGCTGTTTTCCGATAGTGCAAAATAATGGGCTGAAATAGACTCCGTCCGTGCTGTAAATTTCTATGAGTCAATGACAGCACATCATTTTAAAATAGACACAGAATGATCCAGGACTGACGGCACATCCCGTTTAAACAGACACAGAATGATGTAGTTGTAATGAAAGTTCATCGACCTGAAACGTGAACACTGTTTCTCTCTCCGCAGATTATTCCTGGTCTACTTAGTTTTTGCAGATTTTTCTCTTATTGTTCAGATTTCTAGCATCAACACTATTCTACTTTTGTATTCGCGAATTTTGCGGCAGCTGTGTGGCGCAATGGATAGCGCATTGGACTTCTCATCAGGATGTTTGCAAAGCATTGAAAAGTTGAGGGTTCGAGTCCAACCAGAGTCAGATTTTGCGTCAGGATTTCTTGCTTACTGGGACGCACAATGAATTTTGCAGCATATCAAAACATCAGAGAGGGAAATTGCTGCCCGTGCACATCCTCTAACACAATTGTTGCAATTCCACCGACTATTCCTCTGACTTCTCTTAGCGCCCTGACTCTATTACAAAGGAGCAGGAGCAGGCCATCGAAATCTTAACACATGTACAGCAGGAGTCCATTAACCACTCAAGCTAGTTGCAATGCACAGGAGGAAGCAACTCAGCTCTTTGAGACTGTTATACAGGCACAGGAGGAGGCAATTAACGCTTCGGGAGTGAGGCATAGGACAAGCGGAAGTCGGTCAGCTCCTTGAGCTTGTCCTACAAGAAGCGTGGAAGTCCATTTACTCCCTCGAAATTGTTGCATAGAATGAGTACGAGGCATTTCAGAACCACGAGCCTGTGATACAGGAACAGGTGGAGTCATCGAGCACATTACACAGGCGGGGGCCAATCATAGTAACGTGATGTTTATGTTAATGGCATACTAATCCAGTGAGAGGAAATCACAGCCCAACACAAGAGCAGGAACATTTAAATTCAATTGCATAATGCCAGAGATTTAAAATTATCAGTAATAGTGACCATTGTCTTAACACACCCATATGGTTTACCAGTCTGCTTTCGCGTAGGAAATCTGCAGTTCTTACCGGTATAGGCTTATATGCGACTCCAGAATCACAGCAATGTGGTTGATACTTAACTGCCCTCGGAAATGGCCCAGTGAGTTGCTAAGTTGCATACGGTGGCTAACCACGGTCTTCACATGGGTAATTAGAGATTAAAAACAAATACTGCCCTCAATTGCGTTGCCCATGTGCATGAATTACATTGAAAAATATAAACATAGACAATATGTGCAGGAGTCGGCCATTCGGCCCTTCGAGCCTGCACCGCCATTCAATAAAATCATGCTGATCAGTCCCTCAGTACCACTTTCCTGATTTCTCTCCATACCCCTTGATCCCCTTCGCCGTAAGGGCCATATCAAACTCCCTCCTTCTTAATGTAGCAGTGTTTCTTCCAGAATTGATATTATGTTTGTTGTTTATAATAACCAGACCCTTTCTCGAAACCCTGTCTCACTTTTTTACCAGTGGCACGTTCACGTTACAATGGACGTACAGCATGTAAATTGGGATATGGTTTAACAGTTAACATGCAAAGCACAGAAAACATTATTAAATAATCAGCTTTCCCTCAGTTAGCATTAAGTTTACTGTGCAAAATAAACTGATCATTATTTAATTATGTTTGCCCGTGAAAGCAACATGAATTTTAATTTAAGTGATTGGTTCAATGTTGGGCTCGAACCCACGCCTCTGAGATTAAAAGCTTCATACTATATCAAATGAGCTAACCAAGCTTATGTACAATTCAGCTCTTTGCCGCTGATTGCAGACAGGCGTCTTTTGGTTTAGCCCCATTTCCCGGTGATTTCCGATACTGTCGATCTCGCTCGCTCTGTTCAGTGTTTGTGATCACTTCCAATTTGATTTTGAAAGAATACCTGTGTCTGTGTCTTCAGTAAAACAGAAAATTCTGGAAACACTCAGCAGGTCAGGCATTATCTGTGGACGTCGGGAAGTGGCTTTATTTTCGGCTTTGACCAACTGTTGTGAAGTGAGGCAGGGATGCAGGATTCTTTTTTGCTAGATACTGCCCGAAATAGAGATGTCCGTAATGTAGCAGTTACCACATTCGCCGCTCATGCAAAACGTCCTCGATTCAAGCCTGGACAGAAACGTTGTTTTGTAGAATATTTTTCCGTGAAATAACTGTTTAGAATGTAGCACCAGATTCCTGTCTCAATAACGATGAACATTTTAACTCATTCTCCTAAAATACAGTGTGTGTATAATCAGATCAGGGGTAAACCTTCATCACAGATTCAAGTTCCTTAAATCTTTAAAAGTCAGTTATTGAAGTTTCGTTCAATTCATTGCATAAACATAAAGGAGGTGTGTGAGATGATCGGCTTTAATCGTTATTGACCCTATTAGTTTATGTTACAGACCGAGGTGACAGACTCTCTTGCATCGCAAAGTGTTGAGATTCGTGTGAGTTGATTTGGGCACATCTTTCCCACCATTATAAAACTTCATCGGTAATGCATTGACTTTAACGCGCTTTCGGATATCCTGATTTGGTGAAAGGCGCTTTAACAAGGCAAATCCTTCTTTGCAAAAGTTCTAACTGCAAGTTCAAAAACAGCGGGCAAATGAATGCTCACCAAGGATTTGTTCTGACACCACGACAAATTAATTTTACTTGTAATTCAGCAGTTCAGCTGCTCGCTTAATACGTCCGCTGAACTGGTATTGTAAGTGGAGACGTTTCTGCAGTGCAGCAATTAACATGTTCGCCCCTCATGCGGAAGCTCCCAGGGCGGCAATATGTTTTTGGAAATGTCCCCTCATCATGTTCAGGGGCGAAGCTGTTCTACAATGAAAGGACACAAGAACGTATGAATTAGCAGCAGGAGTAGGACATTCGACCCAACTTTAAGTTTTTAAAATGTATCCACTCAGCTCCGAGCTAGGGAATTTTCATATCATAGGCGAACGTGACAACCACTACAGTACAGAAATACTGTTGCAGATGATGTCTTAGGAACATAACTAGCGCTCTAACCGAGACAGCCGCCCTATACTTCAGGAGCTTGTTTTCTGATCACACAATCACAGTGCTATATTTAGGAAGGCTGTGAGAGTGGCAGAAATTGATCAAGTTTTCCCAGACCTTACACTTAGGAACACGTATTTGACATTTAGCAGCGAGTGGTTCGGATCTGGAATACACTTCATGAATAACTCCGTCTTATGTTTCAAAATGGAGTTGAATAATTATCTGAGGTACAATATATCTGTAGTGGTGCGGGTAAAGGTCGGGTTAGTGGGGCAAGCTGAGAGTCGGCACGGGCTCGATGGGGCGAATATCCTTCTTGCGTGCAGGAACCATGCAATGAGTCTGTGATTGCATTCGTTAATGGCACATATACTCGTATGGATGGAGAGAGAAAAACGGAAAAGGGATATTAAATGGGTGGTCAAAACTGGAGGCATCTGACTCAGAAGATTCGGGGAACATGGAAATCCCTGAATTTAATGACTTTGAAAGGAAGACTTTTGACTTGTGCAGTTTCGGTCAGAGTCAAGTTTGTGAAAAGATTTTTTTTACAGAAAAGAAATGAGCATTTCACCTTCTGGCTTAGCACTTCTCTCTGTGTGTTGAGAAAAGGAGTGGTTTCCATAGTGTAGCGGTTATCATGTGCGATTCAAACGGGAAAAGGCGGAAACACTATTTTAGAGAATATCTTTGCTGTGAAATATATAAATTTACTAAATGTATCTCCAGGGTCCTTGCCACATCACCAATGAAGAAATTGAACCTGTCTCATGAAATACAGAGTGTGCAAAATCATATATGGGATAAAACTGCATCAATGATTAAAGTTTCCCAAATAATTAAATTTTAGTTATTGAAGTATCAGCTCTCACTCAGTGACCATATTATCATTTTGTTCATTCTGATAAACAACCGTGTCGGTTAATGAACGGTGATTAATCTTTTTTTCCCGCAGCTCTTAATTAATTGCATGCAAATATTTAGAAGATTGTGACATGTAAAGTCTCATTCCGCACCCGGGCTCCCTCTGCGAGCGCCGAACCACTAAACGACCAGGTAACACATTAATGAGTTGAACATAATTACTGACATTTCTTATCATTATTCTTTGTTTTTCTGCAGTTCGTCCTTTTTAGTTCCTCACTGCGGATATTCCTGTGATCGAACGTGAACTAAATGCAATGTCGCGCAATCTCGGCCTCAGTTAATACAGCAGATCTAAGCCGAATTTCAGACGCGGAAACAACTCAATAATTATTCACTGTTCCCCAGTTCCAGAGCTCGGAGGATTATTGTCCATTGCTGGGATGCATGATACCTCGGACAGGGGCCAAACATCACGATACACCGAGCACAAGTGCTGGTAAATCCCAGGGTAAATGCTACTCCGATCACTGTGCCTGCCAGTAAAATGGAGCAATCGCCGAGTCTGAATCTGAACGGTTAAAGCTGCAATCTTTTCTGTAGCTGTGGTTTCGAATCCCACGTCTGACATTTCTCATTTTTATTTACGACCTCATTTGTTTTCACATAACTGCGAAGTACTTTGGGATATCCAAGTAAATTAATAACATTAAATCACTTGCATTAAAAATTATTTCCCGAACCCAGAATCATACCCGGTTTGTAATAGTGCTCGGAACGTTATTGTGAATCATTAAAGATGCACTGTAAAAATGTAAATCTACTAATTTAAGAGCACGGATACAATTTGTTTCGATGCAAACGAAGGGGATTCAAAATGACATTAAATGCACGAGGAAGCGCCCGCGGCGAGACAGATCAAACTTCTCATGAAGTTAGTACTGCAAAGTTAACGCTAATAGAAAGCTGGCGACAATGAACGCGCGAGATACAAAGGATGAGCTCACAAGTATCAGCGGCAGAGGATTCTGGTCAACATCAACCTGCTACTTTCTTATTTAACAGAGGAAGAAGAGGAATGAACGGGAGTCAGATGTCACAAAATTAATGAAAGGAACAAATACAAGTAACACTTACTTCAAACACTTTTCACTGTAAAGTTCTTTAAGTTAATTTGAAATCTTACTGCGTTGAATCTGCAAATGAACACCATGGAGCTTTATCTTCACGACTATTTATACTTTCTACGCATGGTAAAAATGAAAGGTTCTGTTAAATTTTACAAAACTTGCCCCAGATTTCTGTGGTCAACAGCAATGAACATTTTGAACCAGACTCCTACCAGATATATTTTTTTAATATTAGTTGATGGGAACTGGGCATCGCTGGGAATTCCGGCCATTATTGTCCTTGCCTAAGTGTCCTCAAGAAGATGGCGGTGAGCCACCTTCTTGAAGCACTGATGTCCGTGTGGTGAACGTATCCCGCAGTGCAGTTAGGGAGAGGTTTCCAAGATTTTGACAATGAAGCAATGGCGATATACTTCCAAGTCAGGATGGTGTGTGACTTGGAGGGGAACAAGCAGCTGGTGGCATTCCCATGTCTTTCTACGTTGTAGAGGTCGCAGGTTTGGAAGGTCCTGCCGAAGAAGACTTAATGCAGTGCACGTTTTAGATGGTGCACTCTGCAGCCGTGGTACGCCGTTGATGGAGGGAGTGTATGTATAAGGTGGTGGATGGCGTGCCAATCAAGCAGGCTTCATTTTCCTGGATGGTGTCAAGCTTTCTGTTGTCACAGCTGCACTCATCCAGGCAAGTGGAGACTCTCCATCACAATCATGACGTGTGACTTGTAGATGGTGGAAAGGCTGCAGAATACCCAACCTCCAAGCACAAAGCAGAACACGGTTGAGTGCTCTGGCAAACATGCACAAGACTTGGTTGTACGTAATGCAATTATGATGAAGGTTTAATTGTTCATACTGCAGTGTGGGCTGACCCGTGCTAGCCCTGGTTCCTCGCGTTTTCTGAGCACCAAACTCACGCTTCTCCTTTGCCCCGGTCACTTCGCTCTACAAACTCTTGCCGCTCCTTCGCTCCACCTGCAGTGAATGCCCAAACTGAAATCAGTGACCTGTCTTCGCAGTCCCCGCCTCCTGCAGAAACACGCCATGCCCCCTGCAGTGATATACCACCGCACGCTACTCCCACAAACGGCCCCAGCCTGGGCCCCGCACATTTCCAGCGCACTAGGTCCGTGCAGCAGAGCTGGTCTCCAGTCGTTTTTGCTAATCCTTGCCACTGGAACAAGACCTAGTTCTGAGAAGCCCGTGTGGTGGCTGCTGTGCAACGCCCACCACACGTTAAATAAATCCACGCACAGGCATCTTCCATCGTTCAAGATGTAGTTCGGGATCTGGAATATTATTTCGGATCTGGAACAATGAAACACGTGTGAACTTATCCCTTTCTGGCGTGGAAGCAAGTCATCCTTGCTTCGAGGGGCTGCCAATGATGACGATGATGATGAGGTTTAATTGTTGTATGCGTAACAACTCGGACATTTAATGTTGCGGACCCTATCACAGCAGTACGTGTTTTTCAGATCTGCTTGGAGCGCCGTTCCCTTCAACGCATCGCTCACAGGGACATTCGATTCACCTTTTATTTCTCTGACATTAGTAAAATTTCAAAGATTGAAAGTGACACACATCAACCCGAAACCTCGTCACCATTGCCATGCTAACCACAACACCGCGCCTGCACTCTGCTCCTCTGCGATGGAAGTCCAGTTGCTGTTTCAAGCTCGAATGTAGTTGCAAACAGATCTCATTCAAGGAAAGTCCAAGTCAATGAGGCGCCATATTATTTGCATCGAACTCGTTCGCAGAGAGTTGAGATTAGTATGGGGTGATTTGGGCACATATTTCAACCACATGACAACATTTGAATGGTAGTTCAATAGCTGTAAAGCGCTTTGGGGCGTCATGAATTCCTAAATTGCTCTGCAGAAATGCAAATCTTTCTTTGCAATAGTTAAAAATGCCTGTTCAAAATACGCGGCCAAGATGAGTGTTCGTTCTGGATTTTAACCCGGGGCATCACGATAAATTCAACCGACAAATCTAAAGCAAGAATCAATCAACAAGACCAACGATCCTACTATTTGAGCAATGTGGACTAAAGAGTAAACATTTAAAAAGGTTTTTGTGTGTTTTGATATTCTTGACAGGAGGAAAACTTTCGACCGATTCAGTGACTTTGCTTTTCATTGAAACATTGAACATCGGTGCAGGAGCAGGCCATTGTGCCCTTCGAGCCTGCAGCAGCATGCAATATGATTATGGCCAAGCATGCAACTTCAGTACCCCACTCCCACCGTCTCTCCATACTCGCTGATCCCTTTAGCCGTAAGGGCTACATCTAACTCCCTTTTGAATACATCCAGCGAACTGGACTCAACAACTTTCTGTGGTAGAGAATTCCACAGATTCAAAATTCTCTGGGTGAAAATGTTTCTCCTCATCTGGATCCGATATGGATTACCCCTTATCTTTTGACTGTGACACCATCTTCTCGACTTCCCCAACATCTGCAACATTCTTTCTGCATCTAACATGTTGAATCCCGTCAGAATGATATATGCTTACATGAGATCCCCTCTCATTCTTCAAAATTCCAGTGAATATTAGCCAAGTCGATCCCGTCTTTCTTCATATGTCAGTCCTGCCAACCGGGGAATCATTGTGGTGAACCTTCTCTGCTCTCCCTCAATAGCAAGAATGTCTTCCTCAGATTAGGAGACTAAAACTGCCACACAATACTCAAGGTGAGGGTCTCACCAGGGCCCTGTACAACTGGAGCAAGACCGCCCTGCTCCGATACTCAGTCGTCTCGCTATGAAGGGCAACATGCCATTTGCTATCTTAACTGCCGGCCATACCTGCAAGCTTACTTTCAATCACTGGTGAACAAAGACACACAGGTCTCGTTGCACCTCCCCTTCCACTAATCTGTCACGATTCAGATAATATTCTGCCTTCCTTTTTTTGCAACCAAAGTGGATAACCTCACGTTGATCCACATTGTATGGCATCTGCCATGCATTTGACCGCTCAAAAATTCTTTCCAATTCACCCTGCAGCCTTTTAGCATCCTCCTCACAGCTCACACTGCCAACCAGCTTAGTGTCATCTGCAACGTTGGAGTTATTACATTCAATTCCTTAGTCTAATTCATTGATATGTATTGAAAAGAGCTGGTTTTGCAGCACTGAAACTTACAACATGCTACTCGTCGCTGCTTGTCATTCTGAAAAGAACCGTTTATTCCCACTCTTTGCGTGTTCTCTGCCAACCAGTTCTCTATCCACGTCAATACATTAACCCAATCCACTGTGCCTTAATTTTGCACACTAATCTCTTGTGTGGGATCTTGTCAAAAGCCTTTTGAAATTATAGATACACCACATCCTATGGTTCTCCCTTATCCATTCTACTGTTATATCCTCAAAAAATTCGAGAAAATTTGTCATGCATGACTCCCCTTTCATAAATCCATGTGGACTTAGACCGATCCTGTCACTGCTTTCCAATTGCGTTGCACTCGACCTGTCTTCTGAAGTGCCACATGGTCCCACGCCTGCATTCAATGAGCTGTTTGGATGGTAGTCTATCCAGGTTGTGCGTGGTCACCCCGAGCGCAGTTGACGAGTTCTAGGCAGAATCAGTATTTCCCCCCTTCCTTCTTCCTCTTCTCTACATCACTTTGCTTTTATTTTAATATTTATTCCAACTGTCTCAGTTTCTAATGTTTATAAGGGAACAAAGTATTAAATACACATCACTGTAGAGCAGCTTCGCACACTCAAAGTGATTTCAAATCAGCTCGCCATTGATATTCAGGTTCAGGTATAAATATATATATTAAAATTGAAACAATTATCGTTGGCTGCTCCCTCGTGGTCCAGCACACTAACGCGGTTTCGATTCTCAATCAGATCATCACATAAAAATAATTGAGTTCTTTCAGACTTTTAATAATTGCTTTTATCGCTGTGAATAAACCCCAATATTTGCTGTTACAATCCGAGCTGACAGTCTCAGCTGCTTCTCCTACCATTTCAGGGACACTTGTTCCAGGATTAATTTTACAAACGGTGTGAGTTCGCTGAACACAGTGAGAAGGCAGGAGTCTCTGTGGACCCACTGCAAAAATGTGGATGCTAACGGTGGGTGGAAGAGGTGTGTGATCTGTGGCATTGCTGTAAATGACACCGGAGGAATATTGAGATATTTTAGAGCTAGCGAAAGCTAGTATGTACAGAAGTAGATAGATTGAGCAAACGAACGCATAGCTGGAGAGATGGCGCAGGAAGGAGGGCTTTAACTTGCTGAGGCATTGGGAATGCTTCTTGGAGATGTGGAACTTGTACAATAGGGACGGGTTTCATCTCAACAGATGTGGCACCAATGTCCTCGCGGGGGTTATGGATGGGGAGCGAGGGTTTAAACTAGCTTCGCAGTAAGATCGAAACCTGAGGTTACTTTCAGTCGGGAAGGAAGTAAAGCTGCAATTGGAAAACATAAAATGTAGGAAATTATTTTGAAGGAGAGAGGATAATATGGCAAGAAATTAGTTAACAATGAGGATTGGCCCACTAAATAGCATATCATTCAATATAAGATGGAGAGAAAATGAAGCAGATGGGCGGGCTGAGAGCACAGTTAGACACTTGGGAGTATGATATTATAGCAATTACAGAGACATGGCTGAAAAAGGGGTAGGAATGGCAGCTCAACATTCCAGGTTAAAGGATTTTAGCCGGGAATATGTGAAGGGTAAATACGTAGGCGGGTCAGGATTTTCATTAAATAAACTATTCCAGCTGTGAGGAGGAATGATATCTTTGAGTGATCATCAACCGAAGCAATATGGGTCGAATTGAAAAACAAAAATGGGCGATCACACTGCTGGCAGAGTTCGAAAGATCCTCAGACAGTGAGAAGAGCAAATATCTAGACATATTCCTGAGAAGTTACAAAAACTATAGGGAAGTAATAATAGGGCATTTCAATTACCCTAATATTAACTGGGATAAAGTTAATTTGAAGGTATAGACGGTGTGTAATTCCAAAAATGCATTCAGGAAAATATTTTTAGCCACTATGTCGCGAAGCCAACAATGGAATGTGCGGTTTCGCATTTAGTTTTAGGGAATAGATTGGAAGGTCTATCAGTGGGAGATCATGTAGCTACCAGTGACCAAAATGCAATTAGACTTAAGGTAGTTCTGGAAAAGGAGAAGGTAAGACCAGGAATAAGTGTTATACTTTTGCGAAAATTTAATTTTGCTCTGAACATAAGAAATACTACAAGGTTTAGGCTATTTGGCCACTTAATCTGCTCTACCGATCAATACGATCATGGATGATCAATTAATGGACTCAGTTCCGCTTCTCTACCCGCTCCCTATAATCCTTCACTCCTTATAGCTGAAAAATCTTCTATTTCCGACTTTTATATATTCAATGACCCAGCGTGACAGCTCTCTGGGGCACAGAATTCCACAGATTTCCATCCATCTGATAGAAGAAAGTTCTCCTCATCTCAGTTTTAGGTGGGTGGCCACTTATTCGAAGACAATGTCCCCTTGTTTTAGTTTTCCCTCTGAGTCGAAATATCTTGTTTGCATCCACATAGTGGAGCTTCCTCATTATCTTTTAATTTTCAATTAGTTCACCTCTCATTCTTCTAAAATCCTATGTTTAAAGGCCCAGCCATTTCAAACATGGAAACATAGAAACATAGAAAAAAGGTGCAGGTGGAGGCTATTCGGCCCTTCTAGCCTGCACCGTCATTCAATGAGTTCATGGCTGAACATGGAATTTCAGTACCCCATTCCTGCTTTCTCGCCATACCCATTGATCCCCCGAGTAGTAAGGACGTCATCTAACTCCTTTTTGAATATATTTAATGAATTGGCCTCAACAACGTTCTGTGGTAGAGAATTCCACAGGTTCACCACTCTCTGGGTGAAGACGTTTCTCTTCATTTCGGTCCTAAATGGCTTACCCCTTATCCTTAGACTGCGACCCCTGTTTCTGGACTGCCGCAACATTGGGAGCATTCTTCATGCATCTAACCTGTCTGAACCCATCAGAATTTGAAACGTTTCTATGAGTTCCCCTCTCATCCTTCTGAACTCCAGTGAATACAAGCTCAGTTGATCCAGTCTTTCTTGATAGGTCAGTCCCGCCAGCCCGGGAATCAGTCTGGTGAACCTTCGCTGCACTCCCTCAATAGCAAGAATGTCCTTCTTCAAGGTAGGAGACCAAAATTGTACACAATTCTCCAGGTGTGGCCTCACCAAGGCTCTGTGCAACTGTAGCAACACCTCCCTGGCCCTTTATCAAATCCCCTCGCTATGAAGGCCAACATGCCATTTGCTTTCTTAACCGCCTGCTGTACCTGCATGACAACCTTCAATGACTGATGTACCATGACACCCAGGTCTCGTTGCACTTCCCCTTTTCCTAATCTGTCACCATTCAGATAATAGGCTGCCTCTCTGTTGTTACCACCAAAGTGGATAACCTCACATTTATCCACATTCAACTATCTACATAAGTGAATCTCCTCATTTCCGGGATGAACCTGCTGCATCTTCGATGAACAGCCTCCACTGCAAGTAAGTCCTTCCTTAAATAAGGAGACGAAACTGCATGCAGAATTCCAGGTGTGCCGCGCCCGCCTCCCACCCCCGCCCCCTCAATAACCTGCACAGTTGAAACAGGACTTCTCTGCTTTTATACTTTATACCCATTGCAGTAAAGGCCAATAGTACATTTGCCTTCCTGATCAGGTGCTGCACCTGCATACTAACGTTTTTCTGTTTGATGCATAAGGACCCCAATCTCTCACTGTACTTCAGCACTTTGCAATGGTCTTCCTTTTCAAATATTGTTTGCTTTTATATTTTTTCTGTCAAAATGGATGAGCTCACATTTTCCCATATGATACTCCACTGCCAAGTTCTTGACAACTAAATTAGTCGGCCTATCTACCTTTGCAGATTTTTTGTGGCCTCCTCACAATTTGTTTTCCCATCCATCTTCGCATTATCAGCAAAGTTGGCTACATTATACTCGATCCCTTCATCCAATACATTAAAAAAGATTGTAAATAGTTGAGTACCCAGCATAGATTACAGCAGCAACCCACTAGTCACTGTTTGCCAACCGCAAAATGACCCATTTAACACCATACGTTGTTTTCTGTTCGTCAGCCTATCCACTGTCCAAACTAATATATTCCCGTATCCCCGTGAACACTTATCCCTGAGTTTTTTATCTGTTGTCTTATAACCAATAAGTGTAAAATTAATCTGATAGAGGCTCGGATCTCCATGGCTGTCCATATTTCCCACCAATTTGTAGGATCTTCTGTATTTTGAATTTATTCAGCTATAACTATGTTCCCTTGATCCAACATTTCGTAATGACGTTGGAATTCATTCAATGCTTTCAACAATTCTCTTAATAGCACATGTAGCTCAGTGATGCTGTTCACAAAGTTAGCGACAAAATCTTCCAGTTTTACATTATATTGCATTTTACTTGTAAGCACTGTTGCTGAGTTGTGGGAACGGCACGGAGGGTTGTTCTCACTATGAGTGATGTTTCAGTAAACATAATGCAACAAAGAAACATAGAAACATGGAAACGAGATGCAGGAGTAGGCCATTCGGTCCTTCGAACCAGCACCACCATTTAATAAGAAAATGGCTCATTATTCCCTCAGTACTGCTTTCCTGTTTGCTCGCCATACCCATTGAACCCATTAGCCGTAAGGGCCATATATCTCTCATGAATATATCCAATGAATTTGCATCAACAACTCACTACAGTAGGGATTTCAACAGAATAACAACTCTCTGAGTGAAGCAGTTTCTCCTCATCGCAGTCCAAAATGGCTTAACCCTCATCCTTACACTTTTTCCCCGAGTTCTGGATTTCCCCGACTTTGGAAACATTCTAACTGCATTTAACCTGTCGGCAGATAGTTGTTAACGGATATGATGTTCTTGGCATCAGGGAGACATGGCTCCAGGGTGACCAAGGCTGGGACTCAACAACCAGGTACATTCAACATTCAAGAAGGATAGACAGAACGGAAAAAAGAGGTGGGGTGGCTTTGCTGGTTAAAGAGGAAATTAGCACAATAGTAAAGAAAGACATTAGCTTGGTTGAAGTGGAATTGGTATGGCTGGAGCTACGGAAAAGCAAAGGGCATAAAACGATAGTGGGCGTTGTGCACAGACCAACAAACAGTAAGTAGTAGTCAGTTTGGGGAGAGCATCAAACAAGACATTAGTGATGCGTGCAATAAAGGTACAGACTTTACCATGGGCGACTTTAATCTACATATTGACTGGGCTAACCAAGTTGGTGGCAATGTGGTGGAGGAGGATTTCCTGTCCTGTATTAGGGATGTTTTTCTGTACCAATATGTCGAGGAACCAACTATAGGCCTGGCCATCCTAGACTGGGTGATGTGCAACGAGAAAGGAATATTTAGCAATCTTATTGTGTGCGGCCCATTGGGGATGAGTGACCATAATATGGTACAATTCGTTATTAAGATGGAGAGTGACACTGTTAAATCGGACACGAGGCTACTGTACTTAAGGAAAGGTAACTTCGATGGTATGAGACGTGAATTGGCTAGAATAGACTATCGAATAATAATTTAAAGGTTGACGGTGGATAGGCAATTGCAAACATTTAAAGATCACATGCATGAAATTCAACAATTGTATATCTCTGTCGAGAGTAAAAGTAAAACGGGAAAGTTGGCTCAACCGTGGCTATCAAGCGAAATTAAGGATAGTGTTAAATCCTAGGAAGAGGGAAACATACCGTCCTGAATAAGCAGCAAACCTGAGGACAGGGAGAATTCTATAATTCAACAGAGGAGGGCAAAGGGTTTACTTAGGAGCGGACAAGTAGAGTGTAACAGGAAGCTGTTGGGGAGGAGTTAAGCGAATTTGGCAGGCGGATGGGAACCAATGCAGAGAGTCAGAGGGAAACAAAAAGGAGACAAAAGCAAAAGACAGCAAGGAGATGAGTAAAAGTGGAGGGCAGAGACACCCAAGGTAAAAACAAGGGCCACAGAATACAAAGGGGCTGCAGGAGGGGTCAAAACTAAAAATCACGTTTTAAAAACTAGGATAAAAACACTCTACCTAAATGCACACAGCATTCGAATTAAAGTAAATGAGTTGACGGCACAAATCATTACAGATGGGTATGATTTGGTGGCCATTACAGAAACATGGTGGCAGGGTGGCCAAGACTGGGAATTAAACATACAGGGGTATCTGACGATTCGGAAAGATAGACGAAACGAGAAAGGAGGTGGGGTAGCTCTCTTAATAAAGGATGATATCAGGGCATTTGTGAGAGACGATATTGGCTCCAATGAATAAAATGTTGAATCATTGTGGGTGGAGATTAGAGATAGTAAGGTGAAAAAGTCACTGGTGGGCGTAGTTTATAGGCCCCTAAATAATAACTTCATGGTGGGGCGGGCAATAATCATGGGAATAATGGAGGCATGTGAAAAAGGAACGGCAGAAGTCATGGGGGATTTTAACCTACATATCGATTGGTCATTACAAATCGCACGGGGTAGCGTGGAGGAGGAATTCATATAATGCATAAGGGATTGTTTCTTAGAACAGTGTGTAACGGAACGTAGAAGCGAGCAAGCTATCTTACATCTCGTACTGTGTAATGAGATAGGAAAAATAACCGATCTCCTAGTAAAAGAATCTCTCGGAATGAGTGATCACAGTGTGGTTGAATTTGTAATACAGATTGAGGGTGAGGAAGTTGGATCAGAAACGAGCGTACTACGCTTAAACAAAGGTGACTACAGTGGGATGAGGGCAGAGTTGTCTAAATTAGACTGGAAACACAGACTAAACGGTGGCACAATTGAGGGACAGTGGAGGACTTTTAAGGAGCTCTTTCATAGTGCTCAAGAAAAATATATTCCAGCGAAAAAGGGCGGCAAGTGAAGGGATAACCAACCTTGGGTAACCAAGGATATAAACGTGAGTATCAAATCAAAGACCAATGCGTATAAGGTGGCCACGGTTAAGGGGGAAACTGGAGGATTGGGAACATTTTAAACAAGAGCAAAGAATTACTAAAAAAGCAATAAAGAAAGGAAAAATAGATTTCGAAGGTAAACTTGTGCAAAACATAAAAACGGATAGTAAAAGCTTTTGCAGATATATAAAACGGAAAAGATTCACGAAAGTAAATGTTGGTCCCTTAGAAGATGAGAAGGGGGATTTAATAATGGGAAATATCGAAATAGCTGAGACCTTAAACAATTATTTTGCTTCGGTCTTCACAGTGGAAGACACAAAAACCATGCCAAAAATTGCTGGTCACGGGAATGTGGGAAAGGAGGACCTTTAGAAAAACAGTATCACTAGTGGGGTAGTGATGGACAGGCTAATGGGACTCAAGATAGACAAGTCCCCTGGTCCTGATGAAATGCATCCCAGGGTATTAAAAGAGATGTCGGAAGTTATAGCAGATGCATTAGTTATAATCTACCAAAATTCTCTGGACTCTGAGGAAGTACCTGAGGATTGGAAAGCAGCTAATGTAAGGCCTCTCTTTAAAAAAGGGGGCAGACAAAAGGCAGGTAACTATAGGCCGATTAGTTTAACATCTGTAGTGGGGAAAATGCTTGAAACTATCATGAAGGAAGAAATAGCGGGACATCGTGCTAGGAATAGCGCAATCAACCAGACGCAGCATGGATTCATGAAGGGCAAATCATGTTTAACTAATTTAGTAGAATTCTTTGAGGATATAACGAGCATGGTGGATAGAGGTGTACCGATGGATGTGGTGTATTTAGATTTCCAAAAGGCATTCGATAAGCTGCCACACAAAAGGTTACAGCAGAAGATAGAGATAAGTGGATTCATGGGAAATGTATTAGCATTGATCGAGAATTGGCAGGCTAACAAAAAGCAGAGAGTCACGATAGATGGGTCCTTTTCGGGTTGGGAATATTTGGTTAGTGGTGTGCCACAGGGATCGATGCTGCGACCACAACTGTTTACAATATACATAGATGACCTGGAAGAGGGGACAGAGCGCAGTGTAACATAATTTGCAGATGGCACAAAGATTAGTGGGAAAGCGGGTTGTGTGGAGGGTACAGAGAGGCTGCATAGAGATTTGGATATGTTAAGCAAATTGGCGAAGGTTTGGCAGATGGAAAACAATGTCGGAAAGTGTGAGGTCATCCACCTCTGGAAAAAAAACAGTAAAAGGGAATATTATTTGAATGGGGAGAAATTACAGCATGCTGAGATGCAGAGGGACCTGGGGGTGCTTGTACATGAATCACAAAAAGTTAGTTTGCAGGTGCAGCAGGTAATCAGGAAGGCGAATGGAATGTTGACCTTCATTGCGAGAGGGATGGAGTACAAAAGCAGCGAAGACCTGCTGCAACTATATAGGTTATTGGTAATTCCGCACCTGGAGTACTGCGTGCAGTTTTGGTAACCTTACTTAAGGAAGGATATACTGGCTTTGGAGGGGGTACAGAGACGATTTACTAGGCTGATTCCGTAGATGAGGGGGTTACCTTATGATGATAGATTGAGTAGACTGGGTCATTACTCGTTGGAGTTCAGAAGGATGAAGGGTGATCTTATAGAAACATTTATTATCATGAAAGGGATAGAGAAGATAGAGCAGAGAGATTGTTGCCACTGGTAGGAGTGGCTAGAACGAGGGGACACAGCCTCAAAACACGGGGAAGCCAATTTAAAACCGAGTTGAGAAGGAATTTCTTCTCCTAGAGTGTTGTGAATCTGTGGAATTCTCTGCCCAAGGAAGCAGTTGAGGCTAGCTCATTGAATGTATTCAAGTCACAGATAGATAGATTTTTAACCAATAAGGGAATGAAGTGTTACGGGTAGAGGGCGGGTAAGTGGAGCTGAGTCCATGGCCAGATCAGCCATCATCTTACTGAATGGCGGAGCAGGCTCGAGGGGTTAGATAGCCTACTCCTGTTCCTAATTCTTATGTTCTTATGTTCTTATGTTGCTGGGAACATAAAAACTGACTGCAAAATCTTATTTTGATAAGTGAAGATAAAAAAGTTAGGTGAAGGCAAAGGTAGTTTCATTGCAGTCAGATTCAGGTGTATTTACAATGGGAAACAAAGAAATGGCGGACCTGTTGAACAAATACTTTTTTTCTCTCTTCATGAAGAAAGACTCAAATAACCTTCCGGAATTACCAGGTAACCAAGAGTCTAGTTACAAGGAGGAACTGAATGAAACGCTTATTAGGCAAAAAATTGTGTTCAGGAAATTGATGAAACTTAAGGCCAATAATCTCCGGGACCTGATAGCCTGCTTCCCAGAATAATTAGTGAAGTTGCACTAGAAATAGTGGATGCATTGATGATCATTATCCAACAAGTCTATCGAATCTGGATCAGTTCCTATGGATTGGAGTGCAGCTAATGTAACAACACTTTTTAAGAAAGAAGGGAGAGAGAAAACGGGCAATTATTAGACTGGTTAGCCTGACATCAATAGTGGGGAAAATGTTGGAATCAATATTAAATATGAAAAAGCAGCGCATTTGGAAAGCAGCGACATGATCGGCCCAAGTCAGCATGGACTTATGAAAGGGAAATCATGCTTGACAAATCTTCTACAATTTTCTGAGGATGTAACTTGTCGAGTGGACAAGGAAGAACCAGTGGATGTGGTGTATTTGGACTTTAAAAAGTGTTTTGACAAGGTCCCACACAAGAGACTGGTGTGCAAAATTAAAGCACATGGTTTTGTAAGTAATATACTGACATGGATAGAGAACTGGTTGGTAGACTGCAAGCAGAGAGTCGGGAAAAACGGTTCACTTTCAGAATGGCAGGAAGTGACTAGTGTGCCGTCGCTGGACTCTGTGTTGGGACGCCAGCTATTTACAAGATACATTCATGATTTAGATTCTGGAATTTAGTGTACTATCTCCAAGTTTGCAGATGAAACTAAGCTGGGTGGCGGGCTGAGCTGTGACAAGGACGCTAAGAGGCTGCAGGTTGACTTGGACAGGTGAGTTGAGTGGGCAAACGCATGGCAGATGCAGTGTAATGCGGATAAATATGAGGTTATCCACTTCGGTGAGAACAACAGGAAGGCAGAATATTATGCGAATGGCGGCAGATTAGGAAAAGGGGAGGTGCAACCCGACCTTTGTTTCTTGGCACATCAGCCATTGAAAGTTGGCATCCAGATGCAACAGGTGGTGAAGAAGGCAAATGCTATGTTGACCTTCATAGCTGGGCGATTTGCATAATGGAGCAGGAAGGGCTTACTGTAGTTGTACAGGATGTTAATGTGGCCTCACATGGAATATTGTGTTCAGTTTTATTTTCAGTAGTTTCCAGGATATTTGTACATTTAAACCGTCCGTCATGATAATTGTCATCTATGTTAATGTATGTAATGTAACACTAGATCACTGAATGTACTTTCACACTTTATACTCCATACCTGTACCACGAGAAGGTGCTACTGGTGGAGACCTAAGCGCCACTTACACACTGCAGGTAAGCAAGTATAAAAGGCAGCTCACCTCATTGAGTCCTCACTCAAGGATCTGCAATAAACGCACTATGGTCACTACAATTCAAGTGCAATACCCTTACCTCGTGGAGTCGTTATTAGAGTGTTTGCATACACTTCAACTGGCGACGAGGTTACGAATTTCCACGCACAACATGTCTAACCTAAGTAACTTCCAACAATTCGCTGATGGGGAAATTTGGGATGCCTTTGTGGCAAGCCTCGAGCACTTTTTAATCGCGAACGACCTGCCTGGAGACACACGGACCTCGCTGGCTGATAAGCGCAGAGCAATCCTCCTCTGCAGTTTTGGGCCCAGTGTCGAGGGCCTGGTCAGTGACCAGCTAGCTCCAGCGAAGACGACAACCTAGACTTATGCGGAGCTCGGAACTATAATACAAGTACAGCTTAAACCTAAAGAGAGCATCCACACAGCCAAACACCGGTTCTACAACCACCAGCGGCCTGAAGGCCAAGAAATTGCTAAATATGCTGCAGACCTGAGAAGATTGGCAACGATGGCCTCCACCATTAGCTGCTCTCTGCGGACACTACGGTCACACTGCTGGAGGCAATCAAAGTGAGCCAGGCATTCATAATATCAGTCTGCGACTGGAAGAGGATGAAGACTCACCCCCAGTACTCTAACACGACGAGTACACTGAACCGAATGGTTCAGAGACAAGGCTGCTGTCAAGAGTCCCGCAACCCTGAGTCCGCCACATGGGGGCAACCGACTATCCCCGTGCTGGCGCTGTGGAGGAAACCGCAGGGCCCACCAGTGCCACCAGTGCCAAAGACTATACTTGCAAAGGCTGTAAAACTATAGTTCATCTCGAGCGAATGTGTAGAAGAAAATTTTCTTACCGAGACGCTAATGAGTTGGCTGATCAGCCGGGTTCCAGCGCTGATGAAGACAAATTGGCTCAGCCCCTTAAAGGGCTGTGCAGAGTTTATATCTTCTCACCGAGAGGTCTCCTTAGAAAATTGAAGTCGAAGTCAACGGTGTTCCAGTCTCGATGGGGATCGATACAGGGGCTAACCAGTCGCTGATGAATACACTGCCTTTGAGTAACTCTGGGATAATCCCGCCAAACGACACAAAAGGTTCCCAATCCAAACGAAGCTGCTCCCTTAAACAAAAAACAGCACCCCAGTCGTGGGCAACATGGATGTCCTGGTGTCGTATTGCGGCGTGATGCACAAGCTTTCTTTGTGGATCGTTGAAGATGATGGTCCAACGGTGTTGGGAGAAGATGGATGTGTCAAATCCCAATCTGTAGGAGCAGCGAAAGGCTCCAGGCCCTGGCGATTGCCGTGCTACGTGGCCCCAAACTGGGATCAATCGCAGCACCTGGAAATCCTACCGTCCAGCACGACTGCATTGCGATGACACTGACTGCACAAACAAATTCGAGTTGATTCAACCTGAACGACCAGAACACACGTTCCGGCTCCAGTGGCATTACTCTGATGGAACAAGATCAGTGCAGAAGGTAGATTCGCGTCTTCTGTGGCAGAACGTGGGGAGAAAAGGATCACCGCTGCCTACCACGTGCAGAGAAAGTAGATGGCGCCCGCACCGCGAGGTGAAGCACCAGAAAACAAGATCGCCGTGACCAGTGCAAGAGGGGCAGTGTTGAGGGAGCAACACGTGATGCCGAGCAGTGAACCAGATTGGGGTAAAGCTTGCAAGGCCCTCTTAAACGAGACAGGCAACCCATAGCAATTAAAGGGACAGTTGGACACTTGGTACTGCGATGCAGGTGACACTCATGATGAAGGACTATTTAACGAATGCAAGTATATAAATATACTGTTGGACACTGATGCAGGTAAAGGTAATGAGAAAAATGGAAGTAACAAAGGCAGGTATCCAATTGTATCCTTGCACACAGATACTTATAGTACACAGGAAAGTGTTGTAATGGACAAATGTGAAAGTGTAACAAAATAACAATGTCTACTCATCTGGTTGTGGTCGGAACCAATGTATCATGAATGCTAATGATAAAATGAGAAATTATGCTGGGTTATACAAGTATGTCGATAAAGCCAAAGGCAATCCCCCGTGGGAAACACCCAGTCCAGAGGCTTCACGATCATGTAGCCTGCTCCTCCAGGACCAATGTGATGCCGCAGCGATGGTGCACACACACACACATTGGGAGCATACACAGCGCAGGGCCAGCGACCTATGGACGGCACAGCTTCCACCACTGTCAACCTGCCCAAGATCGGCCCTGCACACCCGGCCACCAGGGCCACACCGGGAGTAAGACGCCAGTAACCTCCAGTTTTCCCTGCGATAACCAGACTTCCACCACCAATGAAGGGCAGAAGGTTGATCCTGCAGCCCTAAATGAAGGGCCGGGAGGCCACACCAGTCTGTGGTTCTGCCCACCACTAAACGTCCTCACCCACCTTGACAATATAATGTATGTACCTTACCTCTAACATGTACTTGCTCCACCACAGCTGAACTCAAAAACAGTGACATAACCAACCTGATCCCTAACTCACTGTACATGTGTGCCACTGCAGGTGTTGAGCCACACACATGGTCTATGTTTCTGACGGGGGCGGGATGAATGTATGTAGTCATGATCACATGGATCACACCCAGAACCCACACAACCCTCACTACAGCTTCCAACCGTCCACTGTCGACCAAATCCCAATATCCTGGCAATATGCACTTGAGGTTCCACAGGGAGAGTGCCATTCCAAGCAAAGGCAAAGTGCATGGGCTTTGGACTCTCAAGTCAAGGAGCAGAGAATTCCGTGCAAAAGATATGGCACAAGACTTAGGTGGGAATATTGTTATGTATGTATTGTAACACTGGACCATTGAATGTACCTACACATTGAATACACCATCCCTGTACCACTAGAGTGTGCTCCTAATGGAGTCTTAAGGGTCACCTGCACACTGCAGCTGACCAAGTCTCAATGGGAGCTCACCTCATTGTGTCCTCACTCAAGGAACTGCAATATACGGCCTATGGTCACTACAGTTCAAGGACAATACCCTTACCTCTTGGATCCATTATTAGAGTGCTTGCATATACTAAATTAATTATGTTCTAACTGTGTAAAGCATTACCCTCCTTCCCTTGCAGAGACCGTTCTGATTCTTGAATGATGATTTCCTCACTTCCACTCTACAATTTGTAGCTTTCCTATTCCAATTGAAAGCACATGTGTCTTTTGAATAGTCATCTAAATCAAGGCGCAAATAAGGGCATCTTCATTTTTACTACATCGCTGCAGGTTTGGTTTTACTCAAGTTAATTCTTCATCATTGGACTAACCATTTGGATGCTTTCAGGAATCCACTAGTGACATTTCCATTCACGACTGCTATATTTTCTGCTTTGAACAGATGATTCGGCGCGGTTTGATCAACAGGACTGCAAATTCATCCTACTTTTCCCAATAGTTTCTTGTTCCCCACCTCGGGATATTCTTGACTAACTAGATGGCCCTCAAACAATTTCCAAATATACATTGTTCTGAATCATCATGATAACGAGTTAGTCCTGAGAAAAGTGTATTCGTTGCCCAAGTGGGGAGGCGTCCTTTCGTAATAATTTCTAGATTTCCCGGAATTGTTTCACAACCCAATTCTGGCTCGTCATTTTGAGCTGCTTGGACAGAGGCACCTCTGTCCTCTCTGAAAAGGTCATAATTTCTTTTGGCATGAATTCCGACCTCCTGTATAATATCCTTCTGCTGTATGGACTTTATTTTTTTTCCGTTTAGCTTCTCACTTTCCATATTGTTATCGTTAATGAGTATACCTCGCAATTATCCTCGGAAGTTTTATAAATATATCTGCAAGTCCAGATAATTAATTTCTGAGATGATTGTATTAAAAGCGATAAGTACATCATGTTTTAAACTTCTTTTCGTTCGATCTCTTTCTTGACTTGTTTCATTGTTAGTGTTATTCTTGTCGTGAAATGCATGCTGTACTTGTACTACCCTTGTGGACAAGCCAGACGATGTATAATATTGATTAAAAACGTGGTAATGCATTTCCTGAGCTAACTGTATTGTTTTTTGGGATGCCATTCTGGAAATACTAAGTCCGTTAAGTTTAGAATAATGGGACCACTTCTGGTATAACTTGCTGATATACCACTTATGGGTAGGGTTAACTATGAGACCATATCGGTCCTGATTCTAATTGGGGATATTGTCCCATCGTACCCTGATCCTGACGGTCTGAACTATTCTTTCTCTCATATGTTGTGAGCAGAACGCTGCAAAAGTACTCGTCATTAATGCATCCGGTTACTGCATCTTCATATCCTTTCGTGAGGCTACCTGCACCACTACCATCACTTTCAGTGCCAGTCTAATATACCCAATATTTACAGGTTGTCGCAAAGGGGGCATTTTTATCCCCATTGGCACAACTGTTATTGCTTGTGACGTGATATCCGATCGAAGAATACTGGCCTTTAATTTTATCCAACCATTGAGGTCAACACAGTTGTATACACCCCTTGCATGTTGATGCTACTGGACTTTGAATTGATTCGTTTAAAATTTCCCACTTCCCATTATTCTTTTTCAGCAATGTCGATACCTTCGGGGCTTTGCCATCTTTTACCTTGCACCTGATATCCATTCTATACCTTTATTATTTTTCCTATTTGTAAACGTTTCCGTGGAGAGCACTGCACTTCGTACCATATTATTGTGTTACTTTATCCCTTGTAGTATTCCTTTTCCAAATCGAGAGATCTCCATTATATGTTTCGTTTGAGTTAATGTAGTCAGTTGATTTCCTGTGCCCACCAAGAATCTGAGGTGCTGTTCGGAAAATTGTGAGTGAAGCACATTCACTTCATTTGCCCAGTGTGCAGCTGGTAATCCTGATTACAAACGTTTTCTCGTAGATGTTTGTGCTCACCGCAACATCAAACAGCAACAAAAGCGTGTAGGTCCACATCCTTCTCCTATATAGAGACCAAACGTAACATCTTCATTCTTTACAGTTTTGATTGGTTTATATGCAATCACTTAAATTTGGTTTCCATTTTTTGACTTTAAGGTGTTTTATTTCTCAGTTATGGTTTGGGCGGTGGGCGGAGGGGCCATCCATTCTATATCAAAGGTTATTTCTTAGCTGAAAAATTCTGCAACGTCACTTGTTTCCCAACCTCATTTCGAATGGGCTAACGCTCTTCTTAAAACTTCGTTTGACATTATTTAATAGCCTGCCCATCTTCATTGGCACAGTCTGTTTACTTCGTACACATAGTCTAGTCTATCAGTGTCTGTAATTAGGTCTAACTACAAGACTGCAATATTATAGGCGTATTATTCCACAAGGCTAACTGTCCCGTCATCCACACTTGTCTCCAAGTCAGAGCCTCAAATAGACTTGCTCCTATTGCATTGTCAGGGGTCGTACGTAGGTCGAACCTATTGCCATTAAAAAAGGAGGTATCAGGTTAGTCCATTGAGTGGTGTGTTCAGTACATAATTGACACATGTTTTTCAAGATCCGATACCCCTTTCCACAATTCCTGATGTTTGTGGGTGAAGGGCAATGTGCAATATATGCATTATGTGGGGCATTTCCTGTAATCTAGTACAAATTTATCCAGTAAAGTGTGGACCCCGGTCGCTGTCCACCTGTACTGATTTTCTCGATCTACAGAACGCCACACTTAAAGGGATTGGTGCTGCAGAATGCGCCTTCTTGTCCGTAATTGGAATGTCCTCTCTCCATTTGCAAATTGCCAAACACTACACGACGAATAACATCGGCCTGTAAATGTGTTCAGGGGCCATCAGGCAAAGGTTACGACCTGAATAGGGCATGATTAGAGCAAGAAGCTGGGTTAATTTGCAAGCATACTAAGCATCGATTAAAATATTGCTAAACATGGTGTTCCACTTCTGGCTACCAGCAGAAGCATGTTAACTTTTGTAGCTTGGTCGGGGATGTATACCGTGCAACCGCTGGGTGGGATTGAAAGAGGATTAACATGCCGTGTTTAAGTGGTGCAAGAATGCACAAAATAAATTACCATGCTTGTCGTTAATCATACGCAGGGAGTGGCTGACTCCATCGCTATGCTGGAACACACTGCCCCTGGGGTGTGTTGTGGTAGCGGCCATCCCTGATAGTGCAACGCCATAATTTGATCATGTGGAATATGTAAAGTTTGTCGGTCTATGAAATCGATGGCTTTTACTATATTTGCGGTTGCAACAACAGGTGCCTGGTATTTATCCATCATCCACCATGGTACTGTCAATTATTTTTTGCGGATCCCTTAGCAAACCGATCGGTTGGTTAGTCAAATCGAGTGTGGGTAATGAATCTTTCTGAAGGGCTGCTATCTTTCCTACATGACAGGGGGCGACTCGTACTTGGAGCACTTCTCATAGCTTATGGAGGAGACCAGAATGTAGTAAAGCCTTACCATATGATAAACAGTTTTCATTGTTTGACACAGAGGCAAGGCCATGGCCTCGTTGCAAACATAACTGCTGTCAGACCAAATATTACTTGTTGAAGATGCGTTAAATTGGGCGGCAAGAGTACCTCTATCACTTCTGTTTCATGGAATTCCAACGACAAATTGGAAGCATATATATCAGCTGTGGCACACCCCGTTTTCGGGTGGCTGTAAATGTAGTAAGACGAGCAATCCACATACACATTTCGAGCTTCTGAGATAACATTGCTTTTTATTGGGTTTAAGTCCATATTTAGCACAGGTTATGGAAACTGGCGTGGACTTCCCTCACAAGCGAGCATAAGAGGCAGAAGCGTTTTTCAGGTGTTGGGGTCAGGTGAAATCTCGCGGCAATGATTCAAGTGGCCATTTAATTATCCTTTGTGCGGACACATTGCTGTCACTTGGATTTAAGAGGATGTTAAGAGGTGGAAATGGCGATGGTAGTCTAACTGCCTGAACCTCAGAGATGAGAATACAAACATCGACCACCCAAAAGGTGGGCAATAGGCGAGGTTCACATGCTGAATACTCTCCGCTTCTCTCAAAATACAGGAGGCATATGCAATGCGACAGGACGTCCCATACAGCTGCTGTTCATGACAAAAAACTGCTGTTAGTCTTCCAAGTGAAAAGTTGAATTGGGGGTCTGTGGAGATAAGGGCAAACGTTTATATCCTTGCCTGCTTCGAAGCATTCACTGAGTATGTTTGGCTATCGCCCCGTACTGCACAAATATCTTGTCCCACTTGTGACCCTGTGCAATCTATGCATTTTCTCCGTTAGGCCGATGCTTTCTATTCCAAATGCGGCTTGCAAGGCATTAATTAACTCACTCGGGGTAGCAGCAAAAGACAGATTGTTTCTCATGTCCGGAGTAAGACCGGACAAAAAAATCATCATCATAGGCTGTACCTCGATTACGGGAAAGACTTTCTTCCACTCGAAAATTTAGCCCTTATGTGGCTGAACAGAGCAATACGAGAGCAACAGTCCCTGTCACAAGTAGGACAGAGAATCATTGTGGGAAAAGGTGGGTGGGACTGGTTTGCCGCACGCTTTTTCTGCTGCCTGCGCTTTATATCTGCATGCACTCGGGAATTATACTCGAGGTACGCAGTGCCCTCATGAAAGCACTTCCACCATTTTGGTGATATTTGGCCAGGGACGCCCAGGTGTTAGTGGGTTGTTGCACTTCATTACGGAGGCGTTGAAAGTGTCCTTTAAACGTTTCCTCTGCCCACTGTGCAGAAAACAGTTAATGGATACGATGCGGTTGGCATCACGGAGCCATGGCTCCAGGGTGACCAAGACTGGGAACTCAACATCCAAGGATATTCAACATTTAGGATGGATAGACAGAAAGGAAAAGGAGGCGGGGTGGTGTTGACAGTTAACGAGGAGATTAATGCAATTTTAAGGAAGTACATTGGCTTGGATGATTTGGAATCGGTATGGGTGGAGCTATGAAATGCCAAGGGACAGAAAACGCGAGTCGGAGTTGTGTACGGACCTCCAAACAGTAGTAGTGTTGTTGGGGAGGGCATCAAACAGGAAATTAGGGGTGCATGCAATAAAGGTGTACCAGTTATCATGGGTGACTTTAATAAGCATATAGTTTGGGCTAACCAAAACGGAAACTATACGGTGGAGGAGGATTTCCTGGGATGCATAAGTGATGGTTTTCCAGGAGAATATGTGGAGGAACCAACTAGGGGGGTGGCCATCTTAGACTGGGTGTTGGTAATAAGAGAGGATTAATTAGCAATTTCGTTGTGCGAGACCCCTTGAGGAAGAGTGAACATAATATGGTGGAATTTTACAATAGGATGGAGAATGAAACAATTAATTCAGAGAACATGGTACAGAGCTTAAAGAAGGATAACTTTGAAGGTATGAGGCATGAATTGGCTAGGACAGATTGGCGAATGATACTTAACTGGTTGACAGTGGATGGGCAATGGCAGACATTTAGAGATCGCATGGATGAACTACAACAATGGTACATCACTGTCTGGCGTAAAAGTAAAAAGGGAAAGGTGGCTGAACCGTGGCTATCAAGGAAAATCAGGGATAGTATTAAAGCCAAGGAAGTGGCATACAAATTAGCCAGAAATAGCAGCGAACCCGGGGACTGGGAGAAATTTAGAACTCAGCAAATGAGGACAAAGGGTTTGATTAGGCCAGGGAAAATATAGTACAAGAGAATGCTTGCAGGGAACATTAAAATGGACAACAAACGCTTCTTTAGATATGTAAAGAGAAAAAGATTAGTAAAGACAAACGTAGATCCCCTGCATTCAGAATCAGTGGAAGTCATAACGGGGAACAAAGAAATGGCAGACCAATTGAACAAGTACTTTGGTTCGGTGTTCACTAAGGAGGATATAAACAACCTTCCGGATATCAAAGGGGTCAGAGGCTCTAATAAGAAGGAGGAACTGAGTGAAATCCTTAGTTGTCGGGAAATTGTGTTGGGGAAATTGATGGGTTTGAAGGCCGATAATACCGCAGGGCCTGATGGTCTGCATCCCAGAGTAATTAGGGAGCTGGCCTTGGAAATAGCGGATGCATTGACAGTCATTTTCCAACATTCCATAGACTCTGGATTGTTTCCTATACAGTGCAGTGTAGCCAAGGTAATCCCACTTTTTAAAAAAGGAGGGAAAGAGTAAACCGGGAATTATAGACCGGTCAGCCTGACATCGGATGATGGAATCAATTATTAAGGATATCATAGCAGCACATTTGGAAAGAGGTGACATGATAGGTCCAAGTCAGCATAGATTTGTGAAAGGGAAATCAAGCTTGACAAATCTTCTGGAATTTTCTGAGGATGTTTCCAGTAGAGTGGACAAGAGAACCAGTTGATGTGGTTATTTGGACTTTCAGAAGGTTTCGACAAGTTCCCACACAAGAGATTAGTGTGCAACTTTAAAGCACGTTGGGTGTAGTGTGCTGACGTGGATTGAGAACTGGTTGGCAGAAAGGAAGCAAAGCGTAAGAGTAAATGGGTACTTTTCAGAATGGCAGGCAGTGACTAGTGGGATACCGCAAGGTTCTCAGATGGGGCCCCAGCTGTTTACATTGAACATTAATGATTTAGACGACGGGATTAAATGTAGTATCTCCAAATTTGCGGATGACGCTAAGTTGGCAGGCAGTGTGAGCTGCGAGGCGAATGCTATGAGGCTGTAGAGTGACTTGGATAGGTTAGGTGAGTGGGCAAATGCATGGCAGATGAAGCATAATGCGGATATATGTGAGGTTATCCACTTTGGTGGTAAAAAAAGAGAGACAGACTATTATCTGAATGGTGATAGATTAGGAAAAGGGGAGCTGCAAAGAGACATGGCTGTCATGGTACATCAGTCATTGAAGTTTGACATGCAGGTACAGCAGGCGGTTGAGAATGAAAATGGCATGTTGGCCTAAATAGCGAGGGGACTTGAGTACAGGGGCATGGAGGTGTTACTGCAGTTGTACAGGGCTTTGGTGAGGCCATAACTGGAGTATTGTCGACAGTTATGGTCTCTTAACTTGAGGAAGGACGTTCTTGCTATTGAGGCAGTGCAGCGAAGGTTCACCAGACTGATTCCCGGGATGGCGGAACTGAAACATCAAAAAAGAGTGGATCAACTGGGCTTGTATTCACTGGAGTTCAGAAGAATGAGAGTGGATTTCATGGAAACGTTTAGAATTTTGACTGGTTTCGACAGGGTAGATGTAGGAAGAATGTTTCCAATGTTGGGGAAGTCCAGAACCAGGGGGCAAAGTCTAAGGATAAGGGCTAAGCCATTTGGGACCGAGATGAGGAGAAGCTTCTTCACCCATAGAGTGGTGAACTTGTGGAATACTCTACCACAGAAAGTTATTGAGGCCAATTCGCTAAATATATTCTAAAGGAGTTAGATGCAATCCTTACTCCTTGGGGGATCAAGGGGTATGGCGAGAAAGCAGGAATGAGGTACTGAAATTGAATGATCAGCCATGAACCCATTGAATGGCGGTGCCGTCTCGAAGGGGCGATTCCTGCAACTATTTTCTATGTTTCCATGTCTAAGTTTGGCTCGTTTGCCTTGAAGGGGTTCCGTGAAGAGCGCTTGCTTTGGGAATCTTGTGCCTGGCATGCGAACAATGTGGCCTGACCAGCGTAGCTGATCAAGTGCGGTCAGTGCTTCAATGGTGGTGATGTTGGCCTGATCGAGTATGCTAACGTTGGTGCGACTGTCTTTCCAGGGGGTTTGCAGGATCTTTCGGCGACATCGCTGGTGGTACTTGTCCAACGATTTGAGGTGTCTACTGAACGGGATCCGTGTCTCTGAGCCATACATGAGGCCATGATGTGTTCGAAAATCAAGAATCTCAAAGCATTAAATCAAGTTTACATTTCTAGGTCGAAAATAAGTGTACTAAAATATTGATAGGATTCAACACACTAAGAGCGTGAGGATAACGAAAGCAAGAACAGGGTCTATTCGAGACGATAAAGGTAATCCGTGTGTGGCGGTGGAAGAAGCGACTATGGATTTAAATGAAGAATGTGATTTCACAAAATACAAAGGGTGATGCAGACATTGCAATCAGGGCGAAGCACAGTGGAATATTACGTGAAATATAAATGGGGGAGAAGGCGGAATGTTCGGTGGGGGAGCGGCCGACAAGAGGCCCGTCAGTTAGCAGCGGGAGCTCTTGGTCGAGGAGGCGGGAGTTCGGGAGGCGAGCTGCCGACAAGAGTCCCGTGAGTGAGCAGTGGGAGTTCGTGGAAGAGGAGGCGGGAGTTCCGGTGCTGTGCAACCTACAAGAACCCTGTCAGTGAGCAGCGAAATTTCGTGGTCGAGGAGGCGCGAGTTCGGTAGGCGAGCGGCCTACAAGACGCCGGTCAGTGAGTAACGGGAATTCGTGTTCGAGGAGGCGGGTTTTCGGTGGTGAGCAGCCTACAAGAGTCCCGTCAGTGAGCAGCGGGTGTTCTTAGTCGAGGAGGCGGGAGTTCGCGAGCAGAGCTGCCTACAAGAGGCCAGACAGTGAGCAGCGGGATTTCGTTCTCGAGGAAGCGGGAGTTCGGGAGGGGAGCGGCCTCCAAGTGGCCCGTCATTGAGCAGCGGGTGTTCCTGGTCGAGGAGGTGGGAGTTCGGGAGAAGAGCGGCCTTCAAGAGGCCCGTCAGTGAGCAGCGGGTGTTCCTGGTCGAGGAGACCAGCTGGTGCAGCTGCAGCAGGGAGGCAAAAAAAAGTAGAAAGAAATCGAAAGGTGACATCAGAGTCAAGATGGTAAGTTATTGGCTGGTGATTGGTAAGTCGTGTTTCTTTTTCTTTTCTTTTTCACTTATTCACCTTTAGCATTTTTGTTGCCAAATTAAGTTAATCTAAGTGTTTGGACATGGCAGGAGAGCTCGAACACGTGTTATGCACCTCCTGTACTTTGTGGAAATCAGGGACGCTTCCGGTGTCCCTGACGACTACATGTACGGGAAATACATCCACCTGCAACTCTTGATGGACCGCATTGCGGCAATGGAGCTGCGGGTAGATGAAGTCTTGAGCATCCACGATGCTGAGAATGACATGAACAGCATATTTAGTGAGTGGGTCTTACGGCAGGTAAAGGATATACAGCCAGAAAGAGAAATGTTGACCAACAGGAAGAACAGCGCAAGCAAGGTAGTGCAGGGGTCACCTGCGGTCATCCCCTTGCAAAACAGATACTCTGCTTTGGGTACTGTTGGGGGGCATGCCTCATCAGGGGAGTGCAGCAGCAGCCAAGTTTATGGCACCATGTGTGGCTCTGCTGCACAGGAGGGCAGAAAAAAATGTGGGAGCGTTTTAGTGATAGGGTATTCAATATAAGTCGTTTAGATCGACGAATCTACCTGCCGCGACCAAGACGGCAGGATGGTATGTTGCCTCCCTGGTGCAAGGGTCAAGGATGTATCCGAGCAAGTGCGGGGCGTTCTTAAAAGGGAGGGTGAACAGCCAGTTTGGTGCAGATAGGTACCAACGATACAGGTAAAAAACGGGATGAGTTCCTACAAGACGAATTTAGGGAGCTAAATTAAAATGTAAGACTTCAAAAGTAGTAATCTCACGATTGCAACAGTGCCACGTGCGAGTCAGTAGGAATCACAGGATAGCTCAGATGAATACGCGGCTTGATGACTGGTGCAGAGGGGAGGGATTCAAATTCATGGGACATTGGAACCGGTTCTGGGGGAGCAGGGACCAGTACAAACCCGACGGTCTGCAACTGGGCAAGTTTGGAACCAATGTCCAAGATGGAGTGTTTGTTCGTGCAGTTGGGGAGGATTTAGTTTAATATGAGAGGGGGATGAGAATCTGTGCATGGAGAGAATGGGAAGTAGAAAGGGTGCAGAAGCAAAAGATAGAAAGAAGAAAAGTCAAACTGGAGAGTAGAAAAACCTAAGGCAAAAAGAAAAAAGAGCCACATTATAGCGAAATTCTCATGGGGCAAAGTGTGTTAGAAAGAAAAGCCGAAGGCTCTATGCTTCACAGCGAGGTGTATACGAAATTCGTTGGACGAATTAACTGCGCAGATTGCAGTTAATGGGGATGATGTAATTGGCATCAAGGAGACATGAGTCCATGGTGACCAAGGCTGGTAACTCAACATCCAAGGGTATTCAACAGTTAGGAAGGATAGACAGAAAGGAAAAGAAGGCGGGGTGGCATTGCTGGTGAACAAGGACATTAATGCAACAGCAAGAAAGGACATTAGCTTGGATGATGTGAAATCCGAATGGATTGAGCTACGGAATAGCAAGGGGAAAAAACACTCGTGGGAGTTGTGTACAGACCACCAAACAGTCGTACTAAGGTTGGGGACAGCATCAGAAAAGAAATTATGGATGCATGCAATAAAGGTACAGCTGTTATTATGGGTGACTTTAATCTACATATTGATTGGGCTAACCAAACTGGTAGCAAAGCGCTGCAGGAGGATTTCTTGGAGTGTATTAGTGATAGTATTCTAGACCAATATGTCGAGGAACAACTAGGTAGCTGGCCATTCTAGATTAGTTGATGTGTAATTAGAAAGGACGAATTCGCAATTTTGTTATGCGAGACCCCTTGGCGAAGAGTGACCATAACATGGTAGAGTTCTTTATGAAGATGGAGAGTTTCACAGTTAAAACAGAAACTATGTTTCTGAACTGAAGAAAAGGTAACTTTGATGGATTGAGGCGTGAATTTGTTAGTATAGACAGGCAAATGATATTAAAGAGTTCATGGTGGATAGACAATGACAAACATTTAAATATCACATGGACGAACTTCATCAATTGCACATCTCTGTCTGGAGTAAATATAAAACGGGGAAGTTAGCTCAACCGTGGCTAAAAACGGAAATTAATGACAGTGTTAAATCCAAGGAGGAGTCATATAAATTGACAAGAAAAAGCAGCAAACAGGAGGACTGGGAGAATTTTAGAATTCCGCTGAGGAGGACAAAGATTTTAATTAAGAGAGGGAAAATAGAGTACGAGAAGAAGCTTGACGGGCACATAAAAACTTCGAGAGATATGTGAAGAGAAAAAGATGAGTGAAGACAAACGAAGGTCCCTTGCAGTCGGACTCAGGTGAATTTATAACGGGGAACAAAGAAATAGCAGAATAATTGAACAAATAATTTCGTTGTGTCTTCACAAAGGAAGACACAAATAACCTTCCGGAAGTACTAGGGGACCAACTGTCTATTGAGAATGAGGAACTGAAGGATATCAATATTAGGCGGGGAATTGTGTTGGGGAAATTGATGGGATTGAAGGCCGATAAATCCCCGGGGCCTGATAGTCTGCATCACAGAGTACTTAAGGAAGTGGCCCTAGAAATAGTGAATGCATTGGTGATCATTTTCCAACAGTCTATCAACTCTGGATCAGTTCCTGTGGACTGGAGGGTAGCTAATGTAACACCACTTTTTAAAATTGGAGGGAGACAGAAAGCGGTAAAATTTAGAACCGTTCGCCTGACATCATTAGTCGTGGAAAAGTTGGAATAAATTATTAAGGTTGAAATAGCAGCGCATTAGTCAGCAATGACAGGGTCAGACCAATTAGCAGGGATTTAGGAAAGGGAAATTACGCTTGATACATCTTCTGGAATTTTTTGAGGATGTAACTAGTAGAGTGGGCAAGGGAGAGCCAATGGGTGTGGTGTATTTGCATATTCAGAAGGTTTTGGCAAGGTCCCACACAAGAGATTCGTGTTATAAAAGGGGTCGGGGGGTCCAGTAAGGAGGAGGAACTGAGGGAAATCCTTATATGCCGGGAAATTGTGTTGGGGAAATTGATGGGATTGAAGGCCGATAAATCCCCAGGGCCTGATGGACTGCATCCCAGAGTACTTAAGGAGGTGGCCTTGGAAATAGTGGATGCGTTGACAGTCATTTTCCAACATTCCATTGACTCTGGATCAGTTCCTATGGAGTGGAGGGTAGCCAATGTAACCCCACTTTTTAAAAAAGGAGGGAGAGAGAAAACAGGGAATTATAGACCGGTCAGCCTGACATCGGTAGTGGGTAAAATGATGGAATCAATTATTAAGGATGTCATAGCAGTGCATTTGGAAAGAGGTGACATGATAGGTCCAAGTCAGCATGGATTTGTGAAAGGGAAATCATGCTTGACAAATCTTCTGGAATTTTTTGAGGATGTTTCCAGTAGAGTGGATAAGGGAGAACCAGTTGATGTGGTATATTTGGACTTTCAGAAGGCGTTCGACAAGGTCCCACACAAGAGATTGATGTGCAAAGTTAGAGCACATGGGATTGGGGGTAGTGTACTGACATGGATTGAGAACTGGTTGTCAGACAGGAAGCAAAGAGTAGGAGTAAATGGGTACTTTTCAGAATGGCAGGCAGTGACTAGTGGGGTACCGCAAGGTTCTGTGCTGGGGCCCCAGCTGTTTACACTGTACATTAATGATTTAGATGAGGGGATTAAATGTAGTATCTCCAAATTTGCGGATGACACTAAGTTGGGTGGCAGTGTGAGCTGCGAGGAGGATGCTGTGAGGCTGCAGAGCGACTTGGATAGGTTAGGTGAGTGGGCAAATGCATGGCAGATGAAGTATAATGTGGATAAATGTGAGGTTATCCACTTTGGTGGTAAAAACAGAGAGACAGACTATTATCTGAATGGTGACAGATTAGGAAAAGGGGAGGTGCAAAGAGACCTGGGTGTCATGGTACATCAGTCATTGAAGGTTGGCATGCAGGTGCAGCAGGCGGTTAAGAAAGCAAATGGCATGTTGGCCTTCATAGCAAGGGGATTTGAGTACAGGGGCAGGGAGGTGTTGCTACAGTTGTACAGGGCATTGGTGAGGCCACACCTGGAGTATTGTGTACAGTTTTGGTCTCCTAACCTGAGGAAGGACATTCTTGCTATTGAGGGAGTGCAGCGAAGGTTCACCAGACTGATTCCCGGGATGGCGGGACTGACCTATCAAGAAAGACTGGATCAACTGGGCTTGTATTCACTGGAGTTCAGAAGAATGAGAGGGGACCTCATAGAAACATATAAAATTCTGACGGGGTTAGACAGGTTAGATGCAGGAAGAATGTTCCCAATGTTGGGGAAGTCCAGAACCAGGGGTCACAGTCTAAGGATAAGGGGTAAGCCATTTAGGACCGAGATGCGGAGGAACTTCTTCACCCAGAGAGTGGTGAACCTGTGGAATTCTCTACCACAGAAAGTTGTTGAGGCCAATTCACTAAATATATTCAAAAAGGAGTTAGATGAGGTCCTTACTGCTAGGGGGATCAAGGGGTATGGCGAGAAAGCAGGAATGGGGTACTGAAGTTGAATGTTCAGCCATGAACTCATTGAATGGCGGTGCAGGCTAGAAGGGCCGAATGGCCTACTCCTGCACCTATTTTCTATGTTTCTATGTTTCTATGTTAAAATCAAAGCACATGGTATTGGTGGTAATATACTGACGTGGACAGAGAACTGATTGGCAGACAGGAGCTGAGATTCATGATAAACGGGTCCTTTTTCGAATGGCAGGCAGTGACTAGTGGAGTGCCGCAGGAAAATGTGCTGGGACCCCCGCTCTTTACAATATACGTCAATGATTTAGACGAAAGAAAAGAGTGTAATAGCTCCACGTATGCAGACACTAAACTGAGTGGCGGTGTGAGCTGTGAGGGGGACGCTAAGAGGTTGCAGGGTGACTTGGACAGGTTAGGTGAGTGGTCAAATGCATTGCATATGCAGTATAATGTTAATGAATATGAGGTTATCCACTCTGGGGGCAAAAATGCGAAGACATAATATTACCTGAACGGTGGCAGATGAGGAAAAGGGGAAGTGCAATGAGACTTGGGTGTCATCGTACATCAGTCAATGAAAGTTGACATGCAGGTGCAGCAGGCGGTGAAGAAAGCAAATGGTATGTTCGCCTTCATAGTGAGAGGATTTGATTTTTTCAACAGAGAAGTCTTGCTGCAACTATACCGGGCCTTGGTGAGGCATCACCTGCAATATTGTATTCAGCTTTGGTCTCCTAACCTGAGGAAGGGCGTTCTTGCTATTGAGGGAGTGCAGCGAAGGTTCACCAGACTGATTCCCGGGATGGCAGGACTGACATATGATGAGAGACTGGATCAACTGGGCCTTTATATATTGGAGTTCAGAAGGAGCAGAGGGGATCTAATAAAAACACACAAGATTCTGACGGGACGGGACACGTTAGGTGCAGATGGAATGTTCTCTATGTTGGGGAAGTTCAGAACCAGGAGACACAGTCATAGGATAATCGGTAGTCCATTTCGGACTGTGATGAGGAGAAACTTCTTCACTCAGAGGGTTTTTACCCAGTGGAATTTCCTGCCGCACAGAGTTGTTGATGCCAGTTCATTGGATATATTCAAGCGGGAGATAGATATGGCCTTATGGCTAAGGGGCTCAAATGAAATGGAGAGAAAGCAGGATACGGGTTCTGAGGGACTGATCAGCCATGATTTATTGAATGGTGATGCTGGCTCGAAGGCCGAATCGCCTGCTCCTGCACCTATTTTCTATGTTTCTATGTTTCTATGGATACATCTCCAGGCCCGGCTGTAATGTATCGGGCTATTGAGAAAACCAGAAGGGAATTAGCAGAGATTTTGATAATTATTTTCCAATCCTCTCTGGCGACAGAGTATAGGTGTGAATTCGGAGGACTGGAGGCCCTCCAATAAGAATTTAAGAACATAAGAACATGAAAAATATAACCAGGAGTAGGCCATAAGCCCCTCGAGCCTGCTCCGTGATGTAATACGATCATGGTTGTGATGATCATGGATTCAGCTCTAATTCCCTGCACGCACCCCATAACCCCTTATTCCCTTACATTTCAAGAAAGCCTGAGCGTTTGGCGAGTCGGGAGTTCGGCGAGTCGTGATTTCGTTGAGTCAGGAGATTCTCTGAGTACGGGAGGACCTGTTAGTTCGTGAGGCCCAGAGTCCCGAGTTTTCGGGTGGTTAGGAGTCCGAGGTGCAGGATGCCCGGTGGTCAGCGTGGCGTTCACTTTTAGCGAAGAGCTCACAGCCCATGGCCAGGAAGGTAAATTATTACATGCATGCAGCATTCGACATAAAGTAAATGAGTTGACGGCAAAAATCATTACAAATGTGTATGATTTGGTGCCATTACAGAATCTTGGTTGCTGGGGGGCCAAGACTGGGAATTAAACAAACAGGGGTATCTGACGATTCGGAAAGATAGACAAGAAGGGAAAGGAGGTGAGATAGCTCTGTTAATAAACGATGATATCAGGGCAGTTGTGAGAGAAGATATTGGATCTAATGTACAAAATGTGGAATAATTATGGCTGGAGATTTGAGATAGTAAGGGGAAAAAGTCACTGGTGGGCGTAGTTTATAGGCCCCCAATCAGTAACTTCACGGTGGGGCGGGCAATAATCAAGGGAATAATGGAGGCGTGTGAAAAAGGAACGGCAGTAATCATGGGAGATTTCAACCTACATATCGATTGATCATCACAAATCGAACGGGGTAGCCTGGATGAGGAATTCATAGAATACATAAGGGATTGTTTCTTAGAACATAGAAACATAGAAACATAGAACAGTATGTTACAGGACCTACAAGGGAGCAAGCTATCTTTGATCTAGTCCTGTGTAATGAGACAGGAATAATAAACGATCTCCAATTAAAGAACCTCTCGAAATGAGTGATCACAGTATGGTTGAATTTGTAATACAGATTGAGGGTGAGGAAATAGTGTCTGAATCGAGCGTACTATGCTTAAACAAAGGGGACTACAGTAGGATGAGGGCAGAGTTGTCTAATGTAGACTGGAAACACAGACTAAACGATGGGACAATTGAGGAACAGTGGAGCACACTTAAGGAGCTCTTTCACAGTGCTGAACACAAATATATATCAGTGAAAAAGAAGGGTGATAAGAGAAGGGATAACCAGCCGTGGATAACCAAGGAAATAAAGGAGAGTATCAAATTAAAAACCAATGCGGATAAGGTGGCCAAGCTTAGTGGGAAAGTAGAAGATTGGAAAAATTTTAAACAACAGCAAAGAATGACTAAGAAAGCAATAAAGAAAGGAAAGATAGATTACAAAGGTAAACTTGCGCAAAACATAAAAACGGATAGTAAAAGCTTTTATAGATATATAAAACGGAAAAGCTTGACGAAAGTAAATGTTGGTCCCTTAGAAGATGAGAAGGGGGATTTAATAATGGGAAATGTGGAAATGGCTGAGACCTTAAAAAATTATTTTGCTTCGGTCTTCACAGTGGAAGACACAAAACCATGCCAGAAATTGCTGGTCACAGCAATTGGGGAAGGGACGACCTTGAGACAATCATTGTCATTAGCGGGGTAGTGCTGGACAGGCTAATGGGACTCAAGGTAGAAAAGTCCCCTGGCCCTGAAGAAATGCATACCAGGGTATTAAAAGAGATGGCGGAAGTTATAGCAGATGCATTCGTTATAATCTACCAAAATTCTCTGGACTCTGTGGAGGTAGCAGCGGATTGGAAAACAGCTAATGTAACGCGTCTGTTTAAAAAAGGGGGAGACAAATGCAGGTAACGATAGGCCGGTTAGTTTAACATCGATAGTGGGGAAAATGCTTGAAACTTTCAATAAGGAAGAAACAGCGGGACATCTAAATAGAAATAGTGCAATCAAGCAGACGCAGCACTGATTCGTGAAGAGGATATCATGTTTAACTAATTTACTGGAATTCTTTGAGGATATAACGAGCATGGTGGATAGAGGTGTACTGATGGATGTTGTGTATTTAAATATTCAAAAGGCATTCGATAAGGTGCCACACAAAAGGTTACTGCAGAAGATAAGGGTACGCGGCATCAGTGGAAATGTATTAGCATGGATAGAGAATTGGCTGGCTAACAGATAGCAGAAAGTCGGGATAAATGGGTCATTTTCGAGTTGGAAATCGGTGCTGGGATCACAATTGTTTACAATATACATAGAAGACCTGGAAGAGGCGACAGAGTGTAGTGTAACAAAATTTGCAGAAGACACAAAGATTAGCGGGTTGTGTAGAGGACACAGAGAAGCTGCAACCAGATTTAGATAGGTTAAGCGAATGGGCTAAGCTTTTGCAGATGGAATACAATGTCGGAAAGTGAGAGGTCATCCACCTTGGGAAAAAAAAACAGTAAAAGGGAATATTATTTGAATGGGGAGAAATTACAAAATGCTGCGGTGCAGACGGACCTGGGGGTTCTTGTGTATGAATCCCAAAAAGATAGTTTGCAGGTGCAACAGGTAATCGGGCAGGTGAAAGGAATGTTGGCCTTCATTGCGAGAGGGATGGAGTAAAAAGCAGGGAGGTCCTTCTGCAAATGTATTGGGTATTGGAGAGGACGCACCTGGAATACTGCATGCAGTTCTGATCACCTTACCTAAGGAAGGATATACTAGCTTTGGAGGGGGTACAGAGACGATTCACGAGGCTGATTCCGCAGATGAGGGTGTTACCATATGATGATAGACTGTGCAGACTGGGTCTTTAGTCGTTGGAGTTCAGAAGGATGAGGGGTGATCTTATAGAAACATTTAAAATAATCAGAGGTTTAGACAAGATAGAGGCAGATAGTTTGTTTCCACTGGTCGGGGAGACTAGAACCAGGGGGCACAGCCTCAAAATACGGGGGAGCCAATTTAAAATAGAGTTGAGAAGGAATTTATTATCCTGGAGGGTTGTGAATCTGTGGAATTCTCTGCCCAAGGAAACAGTTGAGCCGAGCTCATTGAATGTATTCAAGTCACAGATAGATAGATGTTTAACCACTAAGGGAATTATAGGTCATGGGGAGCGAGTGGGTAAGTGGAGCTGTGTCTACAGCCAGATTAGCCATGGTCTTGTTGAATGGCGGAGACGGCTCGAGGGGCTAGATGGCCTACTCCTGTTCCTAATTCTTATGTTCTTATGCAGGTTCTTATGTTCTTATTTGCTGTTTGAATGGTAAGTATCTCCCTTTCATTTTCTCCTTCTGGACTGCTCATGTGCAACATTGTGGGAGCGTGGGCAGGTTCAGCAGGAACGGCGAGGTCGGGTGAAGGAGCAGCGAGAGATTGCAGAGGGACGTGTTCGGGGACCAGGAGAGTCGCTCCTGCTGCTCGTTTCGTGTCTGCCATCGTTCATTCTTCATAGTTTTATATGAAACCTTCAGAAATGCTGACTGACGGCGGCCTTGATCGTTATCAGCCAGCACGGACACGTTGGTCCGAAGTAGCCTCCTTCTGCACTGTGCATTTCTATGGTTTAATGTTTTTAGCGGGAGCAAAAAGATAACTATGAAAGTTTAGGCCCATTACAGACCATAAAGGAAATCTGAGTGTGGAGGCGGAAGAGGTGGGACAGATTCTCAGTGAATACTTAGCATCCCTTTTCACAGAAGAGATGATCGATGCAGAGTTTGTAATGAAGGAGGAGGAGTGTGAAATATTAGACGTGATAAATATAGTGAGAGAGTATTATAGTGAGTATTAAGGAGCTTTAAAAGTGGGTAAAACCCCTGGAACGGATGAAAAATTAACCCAGGATTTTAAGAAAAGCAAAAGAGGAAATAGCAGACGCTCTGACCATCATTTTACAATCCTCTCTTGCTGCAGGTGCGGTGCCAGAGGACTGGAGGACGGCTAATGTTGTAAACTTGTTTTAAAAGGAAGGAAGGTAAATACCGATTACATGCAGGCCAGTCAACCTAACTTCGGTGGTGGGAAAAGTATTGGAAAAAATACGGAAGGACAGGATGAATCTTTATTTGTAAAGACACAGATTAATCAAGGACAGTCAGCATGGAGTTGTCAAGTGAATTTCGTGTCTGACTACCTTTATTACATTTTTCCATAAAGTAACCAGTAGTGTTGATGAGGGCAGTGCTTATGATATAATGTATATGAAAGTTAGAACATCGTTTCATAAGATACCATATGTCAGATTATTCACGAAAGTAATAGCCCTTGGGATCCAGGGCAAAGTGGCAAGTTTGATACAAAATTGGCTCGGAGGCAAGAAGCAAAGGCTAAGGGTTGGTGGTTGTTTTTGTGACTGGAAAGCTGTCTCCAATGTGATTGCAAATGGCTCAGTTCTGGATCGCTTGTTTTTTGAAGTATACATCAATGTCTTGGACTTAAATATTTGGGATTGGTTGAGATGTTTGCAGATTACACTAAAATAGGCTGTGTGGTTGATAATGAAGAAGTAAGCTGCGGGCATAATGAATATATCAATGTACTGGTCAGGTGTGCAGCACAGTGGCAAACGGAATTATCTCCGGAAAAGTGAGAGGTAATAGAATTGGGGAGATCTAACAAACAACAGAATACACGTTAAATGGTACAACAATTAAAAGTGCAGTGGAACAAAGAAAACGTGGTCTGCACGTCCTCAGCTCCCTGAAGGTGGCAATCCAGGAACATAAGGTTGGTAAGAAGACATATGTAATGCTTCCCTTTAAAAGTCGAAGCATTGAATAAAAGAGCAAGGAGTTTATGCTTGAACTGTCCAAAACCCTGGTTAGGCATCCGCTGCAGTAGAGAGACTTACAGATTGTTGCCTGGACTGGAGAATTTCAGCTATGAGGAAAGATTGGAGATGCTGGATCTGTTTTCTTTGTAGCAGAAGAGGCTAAGAGGAGACCTGATTCAGCTGGCTAAAATTATGAGTGGCCTTTATCGATTGGATAGGAAGGATCTGTTTCCATTGGCAGAGGGGACAACAATCATGGGGTATAAATTTAAAGTAATTGGCCAGAGATATGAGAAGATATGAGGGGAAATGACTGCACCCAACTAACTGCCTGAAAGCGTGGTGGAGGCAGGAAACCTCACCACATTTAGAAGATAATTGGGTGCGCGCTAAAAGTGCCATAACTGACATGGCTACGCAAAAAAGGATTGAAATTGAGATTAAACTCCCAAGGCAGGTCGACCATGCGGTTAGCTACAAATTAAACTCCCTCTGCACACGCCCATCAAGCAATATCGGGGCAGGCAGAGCACGGGTTACATGCAGTGTAAAACTCCCCCTGCACTCAAACATCACCAGTCGCAGGGCAGAAATGAAAATGAGATGGGGGCCGTTGCTGGTTAAAGAGGAAATTTACGCAATAGTAATGAAGGACATTAGCTTAGATGATGTGGAATCGCTATGGTTGAAGCTACGGAATACCAAAAGGCAGAAAACGCTCGTAGGAGTTGTGCACAAACCACCAAACAGTAATGTGAGGTTGGGGACAGCATGAAACAAGAAATAAGGGATGTGTGCAATATAAGTACAGCAGTTATCATGGGCGACTTTAATCTACATATTGATTGGGCTAAACAAACTGGTAGTAATGCAGTGGAGGATGATTTCTTTGAGTGTATGAGGGATGGTTTTCCAGACTAATATGTCAACGAACCAACGAGTGGGCTGGCCATCCTAGACTGGGTGATGTGAAATGAGAAAGGACAAATTAGCAATATTGTTGTGTGAGGCCCCTTGGGGAAGAGTTACCATAATATGGTAGAATCCTTTATGAAGATGGAGAGTGACAACAGTTAATTCAGAAACTAGGTTCTGAACTTCAGGAAAGGTAACTTCGATGGCATGAGACGTGAATAGGCTAGAATAGACTGGCGAATTATGCTTAAAGACTTGACGGTGGATAGGCAATGGAAAATATTTGGAGATCACATGGATCAACTTCAACAATTGTACATCCCTGTCTGGAGTACAAATAAAATACAGTACGTCGCTCAGCCGTGGCTAGCAAGCGAAATTAAGGATAGTGTTGAATGCAAAGAAGAGGCATATACATTGGCCAGAAAAAGCAGCAAAACTGTGGACTGGGTGAATTTTGAAATTATGTAGAAGAGAACAAAGGGTTGAAATAGGAGGGGGAAAATGGAGTAGGAGAGGATGCTTGCTGGGAACATAAAAACTGACTGCAAAATAGATATGTGAAGAGAAAAAGATTAGTGAGGACAAACATAGGTCCCTTGCAGTGAGATTCAGGTGAATTTCTAATGGGGAACAAAGAAATGTCGGACCAGTTGAACAAATATTTTGAATCTGTCTTCACGAAGGAAGATACAAATAAATTTATGTTAATACTAGTGGACCGAGGGTCGAGTGAGAAGGAGGAACTGAAGGAAATCCTTATTAGTCAGGAAATTGTGTAATGGAAATTGATGGATTGAAGGTGGTTAAATCCCCGCGGCCTGATAGCCTGCTTACCAGAGTACTTAATGATGTGGCCCTAGAAATAGTGGATGTATTGGTGATCACTTTCCAACAGTCTATCGACACGGGATCAGTTTCTATGGACTGGATAGTACTTAATGCAACACAACTTATTTAAGAAAGGGGGGAAAGAGAAAACATGTCATTATGGACCGGTTAACTTTACATTGGTAGAGGGGAAAATGTTGGAACAATAATTAAAGATAAACTAGCAGCGTATTTGGAAAGCAGTGACTGGATCGGTCCAAGTCAGCATGGATTTATGAAAGGGAAATCATGCTTGACAAAACTTCTAGCATTTTGTAAGGCTGTAATTCATAGAGTGGACAAGGGAGAATCCGTAGATATGATGCATTTGGACGTTCAACAGTCTATTGACAAGGTTCCGCACAAGAGATCGGTGTGCAAAATTAAAGCATATGCTATTGGCGGTAATGTACTGACGTGGATAGAGAACTGGTTGGCAGAAAGGAATCAAGTGTCTGGATAAACTGGCCATTTTCAGAATGGCAGGCAGTGACTCTAGGGGTGCAGCAGGGCTCATTGCTGGGACTCCAGCTATTTACAAGATACATTAATGATTTACATGAAGGAAATGAGTGTAATATCGCCAAATTTGCGAATGACGTTAAGCTGGATGGCAGTGAACGATGTTAGGAGGGAGCTGAGATTCTGCAGGATGAGCTGGACAAACGCATGGCAGATGCAGTATAATGTGGATGAGTGTAAGTTTATCCACTTTGGTGGCAAAAACATGAGGCAGAATTTTAACTGAATGGCGGCAGATAAGAAAAAGGGGAGTTGCAACGAAACCTGGTATCATGGTAAATCAGTCATTTATGTTGACATGCAGGTTCAGCAGGCGATAAAGAAAGCAAATGCTTTGTTGGCCTTCACAACTAGGGGATTTGAGTATAGTAGCAGGGAAGCCTTACTGCAGTTGTACAGGGCCTTGGTGAGGCCTTACCTGGAATATTGTGTTCCGTTTAATCTCCTAATCTGAGGACGGACGTCCTTGTTATTGAGGGAGTGCAGCCAAGGTTCAGCAGACTGATTCCCGGGATTGCAGGACTGACATATGAGGAGAGACGGGATCGAATGGGCCTGCATTCACTGAAGTTTGGAAGGATGAGAGGATAACTCATAGAAATAGATAACCTTCTGACGGAACTGGACAGGTTAGATGCTGGAAGAATGTTGCCAATGTTGGGGAATTCCAGAACCAGCGCACCAATTTCAGTATAAGGGTGAGCCACTTAGGACTGCGATGAGGTGAAACTTCTTCACTCAGCGAGTTGTTAACCTGTGAAATTCCCTACCGCAGAGATTTGTTGATGCCAGTTTATTGGACATATTCAAGAGAGAGTTATATATGGCCCTTACGGGTAAAGAGATCAAGGGGTATGGAGAGAAAGCACGACAGGAGCACTGAGGTGATGGATCAGCCATGATCTTATTGAATATTGGTGCATGCTTGAAGGGCTGAATGGCCTATTCCTGCACCTATTTTCTATGTTTCTATGTTTCTATATGCAGTGCGGGTAAGATACAGAGTAGAGCACCCGCTACCCTGTCGCATCAAACTCTTCGAGTGCAGTTACAGCGCTGGTTGGATAGTGAGTTACGCTCCCTCTCCGATGTTGCATCAAACAGTCCAATGGAACGTAAAGCACGGGTTATATTCAGAGCAAAGATCTTTCGACACTACCCATCAAACACTCACAGAACAGGTACAGCACGGATTTTCTATACATAAAATTTCCTCTCCACTGTCCCATCAAACTCTCCCAGGGCAGATTATATTCAGCGTAAAGCTCATTCTAAATTGTGCCATCAAACATTTCCAGTACACGAACAGCATGGTTAGATACAGACTAAAATTCAAGCTACACTGTCCAATCAAACATTAAAAGTGCAGATACAGCTCGGGTTAAGTACAGACTAAAGCTGCATTTACACTGTCCCATCAACCACTCCAAGGATAGCTTCAGCATGACGAGGATAGTGAGTAAAGCTCCCTCTCCGATGTCTCATCCAACAATCCAATGGCAGATCAAGCAGCGGTTACATTCAGAGCAAAGATCCCTGGAGACTGTCCCATCAAACGTTCCGTGGATAGCTTCAGCACGGGTAAAATAGAGAATATAGCTCCCTCTACACTGTCCAATCAAACACTACCAGTGCAGGTTTAGCTCGGGTTATATACAGAGCAAAGCTCTCTCCACATTGTCACATCAAACATCGCTGGATAATTTCAGAAAGGGTTAGACACAGATTAAATCTGCCTTCACACTGTCACATGAAATATTCCCAGTGCAGGTGCAGGATAGTTTAGATGTCGATTAAAGCTCCTTCTATAACGTCCCATCACACATTCCCAGGGCAGTTACAGCAAGTAGTAAGATAGAGGAAATCTCATAAGAACATGACAAAATAAGATATATAATTAGGAGTCTGCCATTTAGCACCTCGATCGTTCTGCGCCATTCAAGAAGATCAAATGAGATCATGACTGATCTGACCATGGACTCAGCTCCACTTCTCTGCCGCTCCCCATAACCCTTTATTCCCTTATCGCTCAAAGATCTGTCTATCTATGATCTTGAATATATTCAATGACCCAGCCTCCACAGCTCTCTGCGGAAGAGAATTCCATCGATCTACAACGCTCTGAGAGAAGAAGTTCATCTTGATCTCAGTTTTAATGGGTGGTCCCTTATTTTGAGTGTATGTCCACTTATTCTGAGACTATGTCCCCTTTGAGTGGAAATATCATCTGTGCTTTCACCTTGTCGATCACGTCATTATCTTATATGTTTCGATAAGATCACCTCTCAATCTTCTGAACTCCAATGTGTATATGCTCTACTTACTCAATCTGTCATCATAATTCAAAAACCTCATCTCCGCAGTCAACCTAGTGATACTTATTTGAAAAGCCTCCAATTCAAGTATATGATTCCTTAAATACGGAGAGCAAAACTGCGCGCAGTAAACAAGGGGTTAACAATACCCTGTACAGTTGTAGCAGATATTCTCTTATTTTATACTCTACAGCCCTTGCAATAAAGGCCACCATTCTATGTGCCTTCCTGATCAACTGCTGTACCTGCACCCTAATTATTGTGTTTCATGTAAAAGGACACCAATTCCCCTGCACAGCAGTACTTTGCACTTTTTCTGCATTAAAATTTTCATTTGCTTTTCTTTTTATTCTACCAAGGACGATAACCTTAAATTTTCCCACACTATACTCAATCTGCCACATTTTTACCGACTCACAAAGTCTCTCTTTACCCCTTTGCATATTTGTTGTTTCCACCTCACAATTTGCTTTCCCACCCATGTTTGTATCATCAGAAACCGAGGCTACGTTGCCATCGGTCCCTTTACCCAAGTCATTAATATTGATAGAAAATAGCTGATGACCCAGCACCGATCCCTGCGGCACCCCACCAGTCACTTTTTGCCAACCAGGAATGATCTATTTATCCCGACTTTCTCTTTTCTCTTTGTTAGCCAATTCTCTATCCATGCTAATATTTTACCCGGATCCCCGTGAAGTTTTATCTTGTGAAGTAACTTTTTATGTGGCAGCTTATCGAGTGCCTTCTGGAAATCCCATTACACCACATCCACTGGTTCCCTGTTACCCACACTGCTCCTATCTCCCTCCAAACTTTCCAATCATGAATTCACAGGCCATTTGCAGCACGGGTTAGATACAGAGTAAAACTCCTTCTGCACTCTGAATATTGCCAATTGATATGAATAGCCTAATTAAGTGGGCCATAAAGTGGCAGCTGGAGTGAAGTGTGGGGAAATGTGGGTTAATTCACTTTGGTAGAAATAATCGAAATCAGAATATTTTTTATATGTTGGTGTTCAGAGAGATGTGGTTGTCCTTGGGCAAGAAACACAGAAAGCTAGCATGCAGGTAAAGCAAGCAATAAAGAAGTCAAATGGCTCTATATGTCCTTTATTTCAAGCGATTTGATTTCCAAGAGTAATGTAGCATTTCTAGAATCGTACACGGCCCCGGTGAGATCACACATGACGTACTGTGCCCTGTTTTGCTCAACTTATCTCAGGAAGGATATACGTTCCTTGGAGGCGGCACACCGGAGGATTACTAGATTGATTCCTGGGATGAGAGGGCTGCCTTATGAAGAGAGACGATTAAAGTTCGACTGTATTCTCTGGAGTTTAGAAGAATGAGAGGTGGTCTCATTTAAACATCGAATTTTCTGACGGGGATTTACAGGGTAGATGCTGAAAGATTGTTTTCCCTGGCAGTAATGCCTATATCGAGGAGTCACAGACTCAGGATTTGTGGTCGGCCATTTAAGGCAAGCATGAGGAGGAATTTCCTCATTCAGAGGGTGTGAATCTTTGCAATTCTCTGCCCCAGAGCGCTGTGGATGCTGAATCTCTGAATATATTCAACGCCGAGATTGTTCGGTTTTTGGAGTCGTTGGAATCGACGGATAAGTGTATTATGCGCTAAAGTGGAGTTGAGGTCGATGATCAACCATGATTTTATTGAATGTTGGACCAGGCTTGATGGACCATAATGCCTACTCCTGCTCCTAATCTTTATGTTCTTATGTTTCCTTATGTACACTGCTCCATCAAACACATCCAGCATTAGTTAGATATAAATTAAAGTTCCTTCTGCACATTCGTTCCATCTCTCCCTCTCAATCTCTCTCTCTCGTTGCCTCTCCCTCTCCCTCCCATCGGCTCTCTCCCTCTCCGACCATCTCTCTTTGCCTCTCTCGCACTCTGTCTCTCTCTCATCTCTCTCTCTCTCTCCATCTCCATCCCATCTTCATTCTCTCTCTCCTTTCCGCCATCTCTTTCTAGGTCTCTGTCTCTCTCTCGCTGTGTCTCTTATTTCACCAAAGTTCTCGCAATTCGGGGACCATACCTTTAGATTGGTACCTTGCGCAAGTCAATCTGCTATTTAAAACTGGTGAGAGATGGAAACCAGGGAATTATATAAAACTAAAATGCTATCTGTTGTGGGCAAGTGCTAGAGTCTACAATTAAGGTCGGGTTTCTGAACAACTATAATATTTTCAGTTGGTCAGAGAGTGCCAGCATTGATTTGTGAAAGATAGGTCTTGCTTCACAAAGGTGGCGATATCTCGGCGAAATGCGAGGTAGGAGGAATACCAGGGGAGAACCCGAGAGCAGAAGGGGCATGGGCAGGAGCAGGAGCAAAGATGGAATAAACAGCGCGACCTGCTCGAGTGCGGAGGCGACGAGATGGGGAACGAAAATAGATTTGCGAGCATCTCATCACATGCAGAATTTGAAAGTTTGACGTCAGAGTGAAATACCCAAACTGCGGTCGGCAGATGAGATGAAACTGATTGGTCCGTAGCTGGTGAATGTTTTTCAAAGTTTTATGTTCACTTCTTTTAAGTCAATTCTTCTTCAATTAAATAGGACAGCTCAGTCCACTGGAAAGTATTGGGCGCATCCCGTGTCCGGGGCAAACACATTTCCAGTAATTGTCGTCAGCTGGAGGAGCGCAAGATCTGGTCTTCGGTGCCTGTGCAGCCGCTGGCGTCGGTGCGCTGCATTTTTGAGGCTGAGAGCTACATGAATAGCATGTTTATAGAGGTGATTACCCCGCAGCTTAAGAGTATTCAGCCAGAGAGGGAATGGTGACCGCCAGAGAGACAAAGAGGACCAAACAGGTACTGTAAAAGACCCATGAATGAATCGCCCTCTGCAACCAGTATTCTGTTCTGAGTATTGGTGAGGGCGATAGGGACGCAGCGGAATGCAGCCAGAGCCATGTGCACGTCACTACGGCTGGTTCAGCTGTATAGGGGGAGGAAGAATAATGGAAGAGCAATAATGGCAGTGGATTCTAGAGTCAGGGGAGCAAACTGGCGTTTTTGCGACTGTCGACGTGATTACAGGATGGCATATTGTCTCCTAGGTTTCCCGATTAATAAGGTTGCGAGCAGTTGCAGGACATTCCGAGAGGGGATGGTGAACAATCAGAGTTCCTCGTCCACATTAGTTCCAACGACAAAGGTAAAAAGAGGGATGAGGTACTGCAAGTAGATTTTAGGGAGCTAATAGAGATTTTAAAGAGCACGCCCTCCAAGATAATAATCTCTCGATTACTTCCGGCGCCATGCTCGAATGAGTGCACAAATAGTAGGATACAGCAGATTAATGCGTGACAGGAGGGATGGTGCAAGGGGCTGGGCTTTATTTTCCTGAGGCCTTGGGATCTTTTCTGGGTGAGATGGGATCTGTAAAGACGGACGGGTTGCACCTCAACAGAGCTGGGATCAGTGCCCTCACAGGAAGGTTTGCTAGTACTGTTGGTGTGGGATTGAACTGATCTGGAAGGTTGATGTAACATGAGAACGGGGAGGCGGGGAGGTGTGCGGGGGGTGCTCAAAGTATTAGGAGAGGCTGAGTGCACTACAATAGTATGGTATTAGTTTGGGTAAATCTAAGAGGGAATACATTAATATTCCAAGTTCGGTTACAGTGTATGGATGTGAATGCACGAAGTGTAGGAAACAAGGCAAATGAGCTGCAGGCACAAATAGACGGATGGGAATATGCTATAGTGGCGATAACTGAGACCTGGCACAATGGACCGGAGTGGCTAGTAAACATTCCTGGTTATATTACAGGAAACATATGGAAGGAAAAAGAGGTTTTGTTGTGGCATAATTGAATAAGGAGAATGTTATTGTGTTGGAGAGGGAGGATAACCTGGATGGGTCAAACACCGAATTTATATGGCTAGAGTTGAGAAATAATTGAGTTGACATCAAACTACAAGATGTATTATATAGATCTTCACATTTTGGGACAGATATGGAGGAGCAATTTAACATAGCCATACAGAGGAGTAAGAACTCTCGGGAAGCAGAAACGGTGGACTTCAAATATACTAATATAGACTCTGATTGTAATAGTTTAAAAGGCAGAGAGCTGCAGAGTTTCTGAAGTGTTTTCAGGAAAACTTTTTTGATCAGTATATGGATTTCCAAAAGCTATTTTGACAACTTGCCAAATAATAGCCTTGCAAGCAAGTTTGAATCCCATGGAATGAAAGGGACAGTGACATATTGGATATTATATTGCCTGAGTGACAGGAAACAGATCGTCGTGGTGAACGGTTGTTTTTCGGACTCGATGAAGGTAAAGAGTGGTGTTCGCCAGGGGTCGGTGCTAGGACCACTGCTTTTCTTGATGTATATTATTGACGTCGATGTGGATGCAGAGGGCAGTTGGGAATGCGGTTAATAAATTTTATGATATCTTGTGCTTCATAAATATAATTGTATGATACAAAATGTGGTAGCTATGATGAAGCGGTGTAACACACTGGTTCTGCCCCAACTGGAGTACTGTGTCCAATTCTGGACATGGGACTTTAGATAGGATGTGAAGACGGCAAAGAGGGTTCAGTGAAGCTTTTGCGAGAATGTTTCCAGGAATGAAGGATTTCAGTTACGTTGATAGTCTGGGGAAGCAGGGGTTGCTCGCCTTGGAGAAGAGAAGATTGAGAGCAGATTTGATAGCGATCTGCAAATTCACGAGCTATCCAGATAGAGTAGATAGAGAGAAATGGCGGAATGGTCGAGAAGCAATGAACACAGATTTAAGGTTATTGGCAAAGGAACCAAAATTTTATACGTCGAGTGGTTAGGATCTGGAATGCACTGTCTGAAAAGGTGGTGGAGGCAGAATCAAAAGGGAGTCGGATAATCATAGAAGCACAGAAATTTACAGCACGGAAGCATGCTGTTTTGGCCCATCGTGTCCGCGCCGCCGCCAAAAAGCTATCGAGCCGAATCCCACATTGCAGCTCTTGCTCCGTAGCCCTGTAACTTAGAGTACTCCAAGAGCACATCCAATAACATTTTTTAATGTAGTGTGTGTTTCTGCCTCTATCACCCTGTCAGGCATTTAGGACCAGACCCCCACCTTCCTCTGGGTGAACACATTTCCTCTCATACCTCCTCTAAACCTCCCCCCAGTTACATAAATCGATGCCACTTGGTTGTTGACACTTCAGTCTCTGAATGTGCATTGACGCAAGTGTCATTCGCATATTGTAGTTTGATGACATTGGTTGGGACGGTCTTTTTTCTGGCCTAGAGATGTCGAAGGTTGAACAGGTTCCTACTGATCCTGTATTCAATATCCACTCATGTGGTGAGCTTTTTGAGTGAGAGGTGGAGCATTGTAGCGAGTAAGATCGAGAAGAGTATTGGCACGATGACGCAGCACTGCTTGACCCCGGTCCGGACGTGGATTGGGTCCGTTGGTCAGAATCCCGGCTTCCATGCCTTCGTGGAGCATGCAGAGGATGGGGTCAAACTTTTTCGAGAATTATTTGATACGCCTCAATAACGTCGCTCCTCAGCCTCCTCTGTTCCAATGAATTCAAAAGCAACCAATCCAAACTTTCCTAATGGGCAAACATGTCCAATCCAAGCATCGCTCTTGTAAATCTTCTTCTGTACCCTCTCCAGTGCAATCACATCTTTCATTTAATATGGAGACCAGAACTTCAGGCAATACTCTAGTTGTCGCCTAAATAGTGTTTTATACAGTTCAAACATAACCACGCTGCTCTTGTATTCTATGCCTTGGCTCACAATCGTCAGTATAACAAATGCCTTTTTACCATCGCATCTCATTAGCATACGACCTTCAGGGGCCTGTGGACAAGCACTCCAAGATCATTTGTTCCTCTACACTTTTCAGTACCTTACCATTTAACGCGTATTCACTTGCCTCGTTAGCCCTCCTCAAATGCATTACCTCACAATTCTCCGCATTGAATTCAATTGGCATCTGTTCTGCCCACCTGGCCAATTCGTTGATATGTTCCTGAAGTCCACAGCTTTTTCTTTATTATCAACCTCACAGCCGATTATAGTATAATGTGCAAACTTCTTATTAATACCCCCTACATTCAACTCTAAATCTTTTAACACAAAAAGCAAGCAACGTAGTACTGAGCACTGTGTAACCCCGCTGGAAATAGCCTTTCAGTCAAAAAACACGCCTCAACCTTTACCATTTGCATCCTGGCAATGAGCATTTTTTGGATCCTACTTGCCACTTTGCCCCGAATGGGCTTTTACTTTCGTGAACAATCTGCTATGTGACACCTTATCAGAAGCCTTGCAAAACTCCATATACACTACAGCAAACGCAATGTCCTCATCGAGAGTTCTTGTTACATCCTCAAAAAATTTAAAAATATCAGTCAGTCTCGACCTACCCTGAACAAATCCATGTTGACAGTCGTTGATTCACCCGGAACTTTCCAAATGAAAGAAAGACAGTGCAGTACGACAGAGAAATGGCGAGGTGGTGTGCGAAAGGATGTGAGTCGACACGGTCTCGATTGGCCGAATGGGCCTCGCCCATGCTGTAACAATTTTATTACTCTGAATCTATGATTTTCGAAAGTGTTATAATGATTCATTAATGCACATGATGAATAGATGTGGCTATATCGGATTGCAAAGGGCTACAAAGGCTTTATTGGAGATGCTGCCAGTATTCGTGCGGACAGAAGTGGCACTGACTCAGGAAGCATGTAACGGCTGTCCATGTTTGTTCAGGGTAGAGGGGCCTTTCCAGAAAGGCCTGAGAGAGAGTCGTACGCCGCACAGGGAGCCCAGTCGAGAGTGTGTGTGAGTGCGTGAGCGTGTGATCCTTCACCCGGATGACTTTCCCATCACCGAGAGCCGAGGCGAGACAAGCAGTGAGTGACTGTGTTACTATTCGCCCAGATCACTGAACCCTCACGCAGAGCGCATTGTCGACAGCGTGTGAGTGAGCATATTAATGTTGACCCCGATCATGGGTCCATCACAGGGTGCCCAGTGTTCACAGTGTGTGAGTCAACGTGTTAATATTCAGCCAGATCACTGGTTCCACGCATTGAGAGCGACTCGATCACAATATCAGGACGCAGGGAGTCGGAGGCTGCAAAGTCTCCGCTGCTTCTTATCGTTTAATGAATTTCACAACCAAAGTAAAGGGATATTTCCCCAATTTCTTCAACTGCTCTCTCAACTTAGTCTGTGTCACGCAATAAATAACCGTGTTTGTGCAGCAGCTCAGCAGCTGCAGCATGAATCCAAATTCCCTCACATAAAACGGTAGGTATATATGCCAAGCATCGAACCAGCACAATGTACCCCACAGAGAATGCACCATATCTACAGAGCATAACAGAATGAAATTCCCCGAGATAAGAAGCAGTAAAATGATAGATTTCCTGCGGCTCTCCATCTCTGGGTCTCTGGGACTCTCCACATTGCTGGGAATCCGGAGTCTCCTGCGGGCTCTGCTGGAGACTAAAATGTGTCTTACGGTGAGAGCATTGAGCAGCACGATGATCACAAATGGGACATACGGGGTGAGGATGTAATGCAGGAACTCAATTGTTCCCCAGACCGTCGAAGTCATTAATCTGCTTTGTATACTACAAAACCAGGGGTTATTAAATAGCTGATATGCATCTGACAGCATAAAATACCAGAAAATATCAATTAAGCAGCTAAACACAGTCACTGTTCCCAGAACCACAGCCGCCGTTTTTCCGCTGCAATATTTAGTCTTCAGCTTCTGGCAACAAATCGCCACAAATCGGTCAAAGGTGAAAGTGATAGTGAACCAGACAGAACAGTTTGTGGCTGCAGAAACCAGGACAGCGTGGACATTACACACGGGGAGGGACATCAGGAAATAGAAATAACGCCGATAAACAATTGGAATGTGCCTTAATATCAGGTCGAGGATAATGACCAGTAGATCCGCCGCTGCCATGGCCACCAGGTAGCGAGTGACACATTGAGAGACACCGCACTTTCCCCGAGACAGCATCACAATCGTTACTACGTTCACTGTGAGGAAGGGAAATAAACAGAGAAAGTATACCTCTGCAAGAGCAACAGTTTAATGGAATTTGGGGTGAAAAGTGCAAATCATTATCGAAATGTACGTTTTTTGGCAATAAAATTAAGGAAACCGCAAAGACGTTCCATAAATATATTGAGAACAGAAGGATAACTAAAGAAAGGATAGTGCGTAATACAGACCATGAGTGGAATCTATGTGTGGAGGTGGAAAATGTTTGAATGGTTCCTTATCAATTCGTTGCATCTATTTTCAGAAAGGAACGGGAACATACAGATACTGCTATCAACGAGGAGTGTGAAATTCTGGATGAAGTAAACATAATGAGAGAGGAGGTTTTAAGGGGTCCAGCAGCTTTGATAGTAAATAATTTCCAGGCCCGGATGAATTGCATCCCAGTCTGTTGAAGGAAGTAAAAGACGAAATAACAGAGGCCTTGACCATTACTTTCCAATCATCTTTGGATTTGTGCCTGGTGCTGGATTACTGGAGGACTGCTAATATGCTACCGTTGTTTAAAAAGGGAAACATAGATAGGCCAAATAATTACAGGGCTGTCAGCCTAATCTCAGTGAAGGGAAAATTATTGGATACATCTACATTTGGAAAGGATTAATTAGGGGCAGTCAACACGGATTTGTTAAAGGTAGGTCATGCTTGACTAACTTGATTTAATTTTTAAGGTGTTAACCTAGAGGTTCGATGAGGGTAGTGCATACGGTGTCGTGTACAGGACTTTAGCAAAGCTTTTGATAACGTCCCACATGTTAGATGGTCATGAATGTTAATGCCCATGTGTTCCGGGTATCCAGGGCAAAGTGACTACATGAATCAAAATTTGGATTCGAGATAGGAAGCAAAATGTAATGATTGATAGATCTTTTTGTGACATGAAGGATGTTTCCAATGGTGTGCCATAGAGCTCAGTACTGGATCTCTTGCTTTAGTGGTAGGTATCACTGATCTACATTTGAATACAGGGAGCATGATTAATAAGTTTGCACATGATACTAAAATTGTCTGTGTGGTTGTGAATGAAAAGGAAAGTCATGGACTGCAAGAGAATATTAATATACTGGTCTGGTGGGCAGTGAAGTGGCAAATGCAATTTCTTTCGGAGAGGTTTAAGCTGATGCATTTTAGGATGACTTTCCAGTGTTGATGAGAAGAGGGACCTTGGAGTTTTGTACACAGATCGCTGAAAATATCAGGCAAGGTGGAAAAGCTGGTGGAGAAAGCTTATAGAATTCTTGCTTTATTGGGCGAGGCATCGAATACAAGAGCAGGGATGTTAAGCTTACATTGTATAATACTCTGGTTAGGCCACAGCTGGAATACTGCTTGCAGTTCTGGGTGCCGTCTTACAGGAAGGACGTGATTGCAATAGAGAGTGCGCAGATGATGCCTTGAATTGAGAATCGTAGCTGTGAGGAACGATTGGATAGCCTGGATCTGTTCTCATTGGAACAGAGGAGGTTGCGAGGAAACCTCACTGCGATCTGCAACATTTTCAGGGGTCTGGATGAAGTGGATAGCAACGGCCAATTTCCATTTGTGGAGGGTCAATTAGGTGCAGTTTAATATGGTTGTCGGAAGGTTCAGGGGGGATTTGAAGGGGGATTTCTTCACGCAGAGGGTTCTGCGTTACTGGACTGAACTGCCTGGAAAAGGTGGTGGATGCAAAAACCATCACCACATTTAAAATGTACGTAGTTGGAACTTAAAGTGGCATAACCTGCAGGATTAGGACCTAGTGCTCTTAAGTGGGAATAGAATATATAACCTGTTGTTAGCTGACACAGATACGATGGTAAGTACTGCAGCGAATCGAATACGGCCATGGTGATCTCCTGGACTGGTTTAGATCGCCTGCATGATTCGGAGACGAATTTTCCCAGATTGCTTTTCTTCAGTTCGCCTTGATCTTTATTTGTTTTCTGCGCCTCCCAAGAGATCAGATGTTTCGGGCTTGGTTGGACTGTAGAATATTTCGATGGAATGGGTGTCGCAGTTGTATGCGGAAGACTGGTTGGCCTGGCTGCTCTTTACATTTCCACCATGGTTAATTGTTCAAATGTTTAGATGTAACCTTCAGGGCTGCTGACCGAGAGCCGTGTGGCTCTTTTTCGGCTGGCGTAGACACGATGGGACGAAATGCCTAATTCTGTGCTTTGATTTTCTATGTTTCTATGTTTCTATAACCTTCGATGAAATGATCTAATTATTTTTCCCTGGGGCTTAATACAGGGTTTACTTTAAGAAATATCAATAATTCATTGTGGAATCAATAAATGAAATGGAAATAAATGGATGTTTGATCAATGGGAGGTCAAATGATAGAACTACCTTTATCCCTGCAGACAAAAGTGCCATACCAGGTACAAGGACAAAAAGGACCAGAACCTCTCAAGAAACCTGCGTGTCCCGGCGTCAGTCAGCATTTGGAGCTGTGTAATTCGCTTCTGTGCCCCTGGATTAGGGAGTTGGAAATCGCGCTGGATCCCCGCTTGGTTAGAATATCCATTATATTTAGAAGAGAAATGAATGCAGCAACAAACTGCAAAATCATTTTCCTCAGCATGCAATGATTACAGGCAATTGTATTTAAAATGTACGGACATAATATGACAATGTGAAGAGAGTGAATACGTATGCACTGTAGTTACAAATAAAAAGGTCTGAGAGAAGTGTGTTAAAGATTAAGTTTCATGCATTTTTGTTGAAATACTGCATATGGCGCTTATTGAAAGGAAGATATTCCAAATAAAATTGCAAAAATTAAGCAGCGAAATAAAATAAATAGTTATCTTTGACCAGGTAATGCCCAAAAAAATGCGTGTATTAGTATCGAGACAAGGTGAGTTATCCCTCAGGCAAAGAGTCATCGAAAGGTTTAGTAAAGGATATTAACAAAAATGGAAGAGATTTGTCCATGCACTTTCTCACTTGCAGGATTTCACTTGTTCACAGAAAATTAGACGAAAAAATATGAATAGAATTTCATATTCTCAAAACTCTGGTTAAATTAGCTGTGATTATTTATCCTGAAATATAGCAGGAGGCGATAGAGAACTGTGCCAGACAGACATGGCATCTACGTGTAAATTCATGACAAAGATTTGGAATAAGGCAAGAGAGATCTGTCTGAATGAACATTTTGTGAGACTGTAAATTATCACTGTGATACGATTCTGACCAGCAGAAGCAGTGCCACGAATGCAGAACTGCACAGGTTTGCAAAGGAGACACTGACTGGAACTGAAAAATGACTAGACTTTTCAAACATTAATGATAATCTGCCAGGATTTGTTCCATTGACTTTATTTCAGTAACCATACCGAGCATTAGGTGCTATGGTGTGTGTCCGTAACCACACCGAGCATTAGGTGCGATGTGTCAGTAACCATAGCGAACATTAGGTGACTGTGTGTGTGCCAGTAACCATACCGAGCATTAGGTTACTGTGTATGGGACTGTAACCATACCGTGCATTAGGTGTCTGTGTTTCAGCAACTATAACGAGCATTAGGTAAGAATGTGTCAGCAACCATACTGAACTTTACGTGACTGCGTGTCAATAAACATACTGGACATTAATTAACTGTGTGTGTTAGTAACCATACTGGACATTAGGTGACTGTATGTCATTAACCATACCGAGCATTAGGTGACAGTGGGTGTTAATAACCATACCTAGCATTAGCTTACTGTGTGTCATTAGCCATACCAAATATAGGTGACTATGTGTGTCATTAAACAAATCAAACAATAGGTGCCAGTGTGTGTCAATAACCATAGTGGAAATTCGGTGAGAGTGCGTGTCAGTAACAATACCGGACATTAGGTGAGAGTGTGTGTCAGTAACCATACCTTCAATTAGGTGACTGTGTGTGTCAGTAACCATAATGAGCATTAGGTGAAAATAGCAGCAAAATATTGTGGATGTTGGAAATGTGAAATGGATAAAGCAAATGATGGAAATACCGAGCAGGTCAGGCACCACCCATGGAGAGAGTAACACAGTTACGTTCCAGGTCGATGATCTTAATCCATCGCGTCTAAGGTCTAGTAAACCAAGGCAACATTCATTGCACTGTTACAAACGTTCAGGAGAGAGAGAGAAGACTGAAATTCTTTTAATAAAATTTATCGACCAATTTCTTTGCCTAAGTTGAATATAGAAAATTAGAAGCTTGGTAAAACGTTTCACATTCAAAATTAATAGCCAACGGCAGAGTGAACAGGATAGCGAAAGACGAGGAGAGAAACACATGTAAGCAATATTTACAGAATTAATCGCTGGATAGAGATTACCAGGGACTTCCACAGCAGTGTGAAATGGGACTATCTGGAGGGCTTAGGCCATGGTGGGATTTGATGATAGAATCATTGAAATTTACAGCGCAGATGAATGCCATTCGGCCCACTGTGTCCGGGCTAGCTGACAAAGAGGTAGCCAATCCAATCCCACTTTCCAGTTCTTGGTCCATTGCCTTGTAGGTTGCATCACTTAAATTGCACATCCAGTACTTTTTAAATGTGGTGAGATTCTCTGCCTCTACCAACCTTCAGGCAGTGACTTCCAGACCCTTATCACACACTGTGCGAAAAAACATTTCTCCTGAAATCCCTTCAAAAACACCTAAGTCTGAAGTTAAATCTTAAATATGGAAATATTAAAACCGAGAGATTGTAGGAACAGGAGCAAATGTTGATCAGTGATAATGGCAGTGATTGTGGAAAGGTACTTGGTGCGAGTTATGATGTGGACAGCAGAGTTTTGTATGACTTCTCGAATAGATGAGTCTAGATGAAACAAAGAAATGGATGAGTGTTTATGCAGCACAACGCCTGATATGGTGCAGAGATCAGACGAAATTATGGAGGAGGTAGTTGGCAGGATTGCTAATTCAGAGGATGTGATGTCGGAACTCAGGTCCGGGCCAAAGAAAAGGCACAGGTTGCGAGCTGTCATATTCAGCATCAGATATTGGTCACTGAGCGGGAATACATCGATAGATAGAAAACTGAGTTTGTGATAAGGATCTGTGACTTAACTGGCAAGCACAATAATACAGTGAACTGTGATTTACAGATCTAATTGCTGAATTTAGAATCTTACAATGGACAGCAAATTTAACCGAGATGACAGAGTAAATTACAAGACCAGTTATACCGTTAGCCATGGATTGCCGAGTTTATAACAGGATAGAGAGAGACTTACACGCAACACCAACAACAGCAAGCAGTGGATAGTAAATATATTTAAAAGCGCGAAGTGCCAATTCTATCCTTGTGTGTAATGGAATTCTATTATAATGTTCATAAAGCATGTCAAATTCCCAGATGAAACTCCTGTCCATTGCCGCAACATTCCAAGTCACTGTTGTCAGATTCCAATCCATTGTTGTAATATTCCAATTTACCAGAATGCAGATTCTGGCTGCCCCTCTGTGGAGCAGTGTTCTGATCCCTGTTAGTGCTGTCGGTGAAACTGTAACTGATACTCTGCGATAATACTTTGAAAGGAATTCCTTATTAATAGAAGAGGGAAACCAATTACAGATACATTAGGATCCATGGAGAATATCATTAATTGCAGTCACTGAACAAACAGCTTCAGTTCAATTGTGCAGACTGACATTTATTACAGTCATTGAACAAACAGCTTCATTTAACCCATTTCAATCCAACACATTTTGCACCACATTTATGCAGCACATTTCTCCGGTCCACCATAGTGGTTATGTTACTGGACTAGTAACCCAGAGCACCGGAATAATGTTCTGGAGCCATGAGTTCAAATCCCACCATGGCAACAAATTCAATTAAATAAATCTGAAATGAAAAGTTAATAAAAAGAGGGGGAGGGGGCAACGCGGTACTGATTAAAGAAACTATTGCAGCTGTGAGGAGCGATGATATGTTAGAGGGACCATCAAATGAGGCCATTTGAGTCGAATTGAAACATTCAAAAGGGCGATCACACTGTTGGGCGTGTATTAAAGGACCCCAAACAGTTGGCGTGGAATAGAGGAGCAAGTAATGTAGGCAAATTGCTGTGAAGTGCAAAAATTACAGGGTAATAATCGTCGGGTATTTTACGATTCAAATATTGATTTGGACAAATATAGTGTGAAAGGTATCGAGGGTGTGGAATTCTTAAAATGCATTCAAGAGAACTTTTTTTTTAACTTGTATGTAACAAGCACAACACGAGAGGGGGCGGTTTTGTATTTTGTTTTGAGAAATGAATCTGGGCAGGATGAAGGTGTATTAGTGGGAGATAGCATGGGTGCCAGTGACCAAAATTCAGACCGATTTAAGTTTGTTATGGATAAGATCAAGGAAAAGCCTGCAATAAATTTTCCAAATTGGGGAAAATATATTTTTGCTAAGTTAAGGAGTGTTTTGGCCACAGAGTACTGGAAACGGATATTTCTGGGTAAATCAATCTCGGAACAATAGGAGGCATTGAAGGAGGAGTTCTGGAAGGCTCAGGCCAATCATGTACCCTTAATGAAAACGGGTGGGACTAAATTGCCCTCCCAAATTGCATCACCTCACAGTTCTCTGGAATAAATTCCATCTGCCATTGCTCTGCGCAACTGAACAGTAGATTAATATCCTAATGCAGCCCATGATTTCCTCTTCAGTATCAACAACACAGCCAATTTTAGAACCGTCTGCAAACGTCTCAATCATACTCCGTTTAATCAAATATAAATCGTTGGTATATACAACAAAAAGCAAGGAACACAGTACTGAGTACTGTACGACCCCACTGGAAACATTCCTCCCACTAACAAAAACATCCATCAACCATTATCCTTTGCTTCCTACCTCCAAGCCAATTCTAGATTCAACTTGTGACTTTACCCTGGATCCCATGAGCTATAACCTTCATCGCCAGTTTAACATGTGGGTCCTTATCAAAAAGCTTAGCTAAAGTCCATGTACACCACATCGAATGCACTACCCTCATCGACCCTCTTGGTTACTTGCTCAAAAAATTAAATTCGGTGAGTCAAACCTGATCTTCCCATAACAATCCTTGTTGACTGTCCATTATTAATCCTTGCCTATCCAAATGCAGACTTATCCTGTTTTTTACGATTTTTTCCAATACTTTTCCCACCACTGAGTTTAGGCTGACAGGCGTGTAATTGCTCTTCATATCTCTTTGTTCCTTCTTTAACTAGGGTACTATGTTAGCAGTAATCAGATCCTCCGGCACCATGCCCATAGCCAAAGAGGACTAGAAAATGAAGGTCAAGGCATCTGCTATTGCATATTTTACTTGGCTCAACAGCATGTGATGCATTTCATCCGGGAATTGGGAATTATCCACTTCCAAAGCTACTAAACTCCTTTGCACTTCCTCTCTCACCATATTTATTTCATCCAGAATATCACAATCCTCCTCGATAGCAGTATCTGCATTACCTCTTTACTTTGTGAAAACAGATGCAAAGTATTCTTTAAGAACCCTGCAAACATCTTCCGTCTCCACACAAAATTACCCTCATGATTTCTAATGGGCCCTACGCTTTCCTTAGTTACCCTCTTACTCTTTATTGTTATCGAACATCTTAGGGTTTTCCTTAATTTTAATGGCCAAGAATGTCTCATACTCAGTCTTAGCTTTCCTAATATCGTCTTTAATTTCGCCTATTAACATTCTATATTTCTCTACAAATTCTAAAGTATTAAGCCGTTGAGATGTGACATAACCGTCCTTTTTTTTTATTCCTCACCTATAATTCCCGAGACATCCAGGGCGCTCTAGAATTATTTTCCCAACCTTCTTATTTAAGGGCACACGTTTGGCTCCTACCTTCCAGATCACCTTGTAGAATGCCTCACACTGTTTTGAAGCCGATTTACCCACAATTAGCTATTTCCAGTCCACTCTGGCCAAATCACTCCTTAACTTAGCAAAATTAACTTTTCCGCAATTCAGAAATTTTATTGCAGACCTATTCTTGTCCTTATCAATAACCAACTTGAATCTCACTGAATTATGATCACAGTCACACAAATACTCCCCCACGAATAACACTTCAAACTGCCCAGTTTGTTTCCCCAAAACTAAATCCAAGTCCGCCCGCTCTCGTGTTGGGCTTGCTAAATACTGACGAAAATAGTTCTCTTGATAGCATTTCAAGAAATTGGCAGCAGCTATAGCTTTCACACTGAATTTGTCACAATCAATATTCGCATAATTAAAGTGCCCTACTATTTCTACTCTATGATTTTTAGACTTCACAGCAATTTGTCTACATATTTGCTCCTTCTATTTCCCTCCCACTCTCTGGATGTCAACAATACACTCCCAACTGTGTGATCGCCGATTTCTTTTTTCCAATTCGACCCATCTGGCCTCAGTTGATGATCCGTCTAACATATCATCCCTTCTCACCGCTGTAAGTGCTTATCTAATCAGTACAGCAACACCGACCCCCGTTTTGCCCCCCTCTCTCTCTTGCCTAAAAATCTGTCAGCCAGAGATATTGATCTGCCAAACCTGCCTCTCTTTCAGCCAAGTTTATGTAATGGCTATAAGGTCACACTCCCAAGAGTCTACATGTGCTCTTAGCTCATCCGCCTTATTCGCTAAACTCCTTGCAGTAAATATGTACCATTCAGCATAGGAAGACATCCTTGCTTGTTACGTACTAAGCCATATTTCCTCTGTCTTAAAGATTCGCTTTCGAGATGCATTCTATCCGACTTCTGCTTTACTTAGATTTCTTTTGTATTCGTTCTCATGTTCCCATCCCCCTGCCAAGCTAGTTCAAACTCTCCCCAACTGCACTGGCAAAACCCCCCGCGAGGATATTGGTCCTGACGCTGTTGAGGGTCAACATGTCTGATTTATATAGGTCATATCTCCCCCACAAGCGGTGCCAATGCCTCAAGAATTTAAATCCCTACCTTCTACACCAATTTTGCATCCACGTGCTCATCGTCTCTCTCCTTCTATTCTTATACTCTTTGGCAGGTGCACTGGTATTAACCCAGATATTACTACTTTTGATATCCTACCCTTAAATTTTTCTCCCAGCGCCATAAATACTCCCTGTAAGACCTCATCACTCAACCTATGTGTACCATGACCTCTAGCTGATTACCCCCGCCACCCCCGACTCCCTCCCCCCCAGGGTGACCTGCATCCGCTCTGTGACATTCTTGACCCTGGAACTAGGGAGGAAGATAAACGTTCGGGAGTAATGTCTCCGTCCGCAGAATCGCCTGTCTGTTCCTCTAACTATAGAATCCCCTATCACTAGGGCTCTTTTGTTCTTCTGCCCTCCTCGCTGTGCTGCTGGGCCAGCCGTGGTGCCTTGGAATTGGCTCTGGCTGCAAGCCCAGAGGCCCCATCTTCCTTACCGATACTCAGTATTGAATATTGGTGTGAAAACGAGAGGGACTCGCGGGAGGCCTCCTGCGCTATTTGCCTGGAACACTTATTATGTCTGGTGGTCACCCATGTCCCCTCCACCTTTAAGCTGCGGGTTACCGACCTCCTGAAACGTGCTATCCAAGTAGTTCTCTGCCTTGCGGATGCACCTTATTGACTGCACCCGCTGCTGCAGCTCCGAAACACGGAGCTCGAAAAATTGAAGCTGGAGACACCTCCTGCACACATGGATGTCCAATATATTACCAACTATCCCATGAACCATTATTTTGTTTCATAATATCTTTTGGCACCTTATCAAAATATTTCTGAAAACCCAAATCCACTGGTTTCACTCTGATCAATTCTGATAGTTACAACCTCTAAATTCTCTAACAGATTTGAGATATCTGATTTTCTTTTCATAAATCCGTGTTGATTCTGCCCAATCCTATTATTATTTTCTCAGTGCCTTTTACCATTTCTTAATAATAGAATCAACCATTTTCACTATGACTGATGTCAAGCTAACTAGCCTGTAATTGCCCGCTTTCTCACTCCCTCATTTCCTCAACAGCAAGATTACATTTGCTATCTTGTAATCTGCAGGTACCCTTTTATAATATATTGAAGTTTGCAAGATGGAAACCATTGCAAGCAGTATCTCTATAGCCTCCTCTATCAAAACCATTTCATGTAGACCATCAGGTTCAGAGAATGTCTCGGCTTTCAGTCCCGTTAATATTTCCAGGACTCTTTTTTTTTCTAATTATTATTTAATTTAGTCGCACATTCTTGCTAGACCCTTGATTCTCCACCATTACTGGGAGGTTTTTCTTGCATCTTTCTTGAAGGCAGCCATATACATCCTGTTTAATTTCTGTACCATTTCGTTATTCCACATTGTAATTATTCCTTTCTCAGATTGAATGGAACCACATTTACTTTTACTAATCTTTCGCTTTTTACATACCAACAGAATCTTTTGCAGAATTTGGTCATGGTCATGAACTGTGATGCCTGTGAAGATTTTGATAACAGTGGTGCTTTGGTCGTGCATCTGTTGCCTTTTCCCGCTGGAATCACCTATTGACCCTTGCACTCCATTCTCCTCTATTAACCTAATTTATGTTTTGTCGATCAGTCAGTAGCGCGGTCCCATGCATCACCACCGAGCACAAAAGCTGCGGTTGCGGGGCCGTAGTCGGCGGACGATCATTCATTTGGTGCTGAGGAGCCCCGATTCTCGCAAGTGCCGTCTCCAAGGATGAGAATGCAGACTTCGAGGAGCCCGCATCGCCAAGCTCCACGATATGATGTGCTCCAGCGGCCATTCCCCCATCCACCGAGGTACTGGGCTCAGTCACCTTGTCGCAGGGCAGTTGATGTGTCTCCAGGATGGCACCGACAATGCGGAGATTGTTTCGATGTAGCACGTCTGCTCCAGGAGCAGCCGATCTGAGCGGCGACATGGAACATTTGTACAGCAAGAGTTTTGACATAGATCAGCAGATCCAACAGACAATGGGGGCATATCACTACAAATGCACAGCATGACCGGCAGCATTTGTTATTACGTGCCATGGATGGTGGATTCCCTGAAGGTGATAGCCACGAACACTGGTGGCAAAGGCCTCCCAGTGGTCTCGAGGCGCGACACTGGACCCCAAGGTGCCGCAAGACGATTGCCAACGTCACATGAGAGCCAGCAAAAAGATCTTGCTACTGGCTCGGTGCACGTTCCCACCTTGGGACGGTCCTCTCCCATATCCATTCAAACAGCTCCCGCAATGAAACAGCGCCTGAGGAGCTCCTCGGCCAGGAGGCTTGGAGTCAACAGGGGAAGTGGAAGAGCTAATGGTGAGTAGGTGAAACGATGAGGTGGCGGGCGGGGAGCGGGGGGGGGTGGTGTATAGGAATGTGATGTGCATGGTCGCAGGTGTGGTCTTAGTCAGAGTATTTCAGGTTATTGCTGCTATTTTGTTGGGAGGTTTGGTGGAGGTGGGGGGAACATCTATTTTTTTGTATTTGTGTTGTATGCTTACGAAGTGTGAGAAATTTTTTTAATTGAATGAACGTTATAGATGCTATTAATTTGTTGTTGGGTGGGGTGGGGAAGCATCTGTGTGTTTTTTTACAGTTATAATTATGCTTGCTTAAAAATGTTCCCATCAAATGTTTTGAGGGGAGAAGGGTGTGACAGAGGTCTTGGTCCACATCGGTACCAATGACATAGGTGGGAAGAGGAATGAGGTCCTGCAGGCTGAGTTTAGGGAGCTGGGGCATAAATTAAAAAGCAGCATCTCGAAGGTAATAATCTCTGGATTAATCCCCGTGCCACGAGCTAGTGAATAAAGAAACAGGAGGACAGATCAGTTGAACTCGTGGCTTAACAGTTGGTGCGGGCGAGATTGATTAAGTTTCCTAAGGCTTTGGGACCGGTTCTGACGGGTTGTACCGCAACAGAGGGGGGACCAGTTTCCTCGCGCGAGGGTTGGGGAGGTTGTGGGGTGAGGGGGTGGAGGGGCGCTTAGCTAGTGCCATTGGGGAGGGTTTGAACTAGCTTGACAGGAGGACGGGAACCTGAAAATGATTCAGTCGGGAGGGGAGATGAGCTCGAATTCGAAAGCAAAAATAAAGACAATGAGATTGAAGGAGAGAGGAAAAAAGTGGAAAAAAACATATTGAAAGGCACTTTGTCGAAATGCACTTTGCATATGCAAAAAATATTGAGCTGACGGCACAAATTGAGACAAATGGGTACGATCTGATAGCTATTTCAGAGACGTGGCTGCAAGGTGAACAGGACTGGTAATGAAATATTATGGGGTATTTCAAAATTCGGAAGGACAGACAAAAAGGAACAGGAATTGGGGTAGCTCTATTGATAAAGGATGGAATCACTGCAATATTGAGAAATGATATTGGCTCATAAGGAATCATAAGGGGGCGTAGACTATAGCTCGCCGAACAGTAGTAATTCTGTTGTTCGGAACATAAACCAGGAAATAGTGGGGGCTTGCGAAAAGGGAATAATCATGGGTGACTTTAACCTCCATATTGATTGAACAAATCAAATTTGTCAGGGTAGCCTCGAGGAAGAGTTCATAGGCCACATAAGGTACTGGCTCCTTGAGCAGAATGTAATGGATTCAACCAGGTCATGTGTAATGAGAAAATATTAATAAACTATCTCCTAGTAAAGGATCCCATTGGGATGAGTGATCATAGCATGATTGAACTTCAAAATCAGATGGAGGGTGAGAAAGTTGGATCTCGATTCAGCATACTAAGCTTAACTAAATGAGACGATGAAGATGTGAGGGCAGTTTTGGCTTAAGTGGACTGGGAAAATAGAATAAAGTGCAGCATGGTTGATGAACAGATGTATACATTTAGGGAGATATTTCACAAATCTCAATAAATATATTTTCCAGTGTGGAGGAAAGGGTGTAAGATAAAAAGGATGGCACCCAATTAAAAGCAAAGTGGCGAAAACTTGAAGGAGAACAGAAAATTGGGAAGCGTTTAAATCCAGCAAAGGATGATTAAACAATGATTAAGAAAGGGAAGATAGACAATGATAGTAAACTCGCACGAAATAAAAAAACAGATAGCAAGAGTTTCTTTAGGTATACAAAAAGGAAACAAGTGGCTCGAGTAAATGTTGGTCCCTCAGAGGACGAGACCGGGGAATTAGTAATGGGGAACATGGAGATGGCAGAATCTCTGAATAATTATTTTGTATCAGTCTTTACGGTAGAGAACACTAACAATATCCCAACAGTGGATAGTTAAGGCGCTATATGGGGCGGGGTTGGGGGGCGTGGCGGAACTTAACATAATCACAATCAATAAGGAAGTGGTAATCAGTTAGATAATGGAACTAAAGACATATAAATCTCATGGACCTCACCGCGTGCATCCGAGGGTCTTAAGCAAAGTAGCGGCAGTGATTCTGGATGCATTGGCTGTAATTTGCCAACATTTCCTGGATTCTGGGGAGGTCCCGGCAGATTGGAAAACTGCAAATCCAATGCCTATATTTAAAAAATGAGGCAGGCAACCAGTTAGCCTAATATCTGTGATTGGGAAAATGTTGGAATCCATTATTAAAGAAGCAGTTGCAGGACATTTCGTAAAGCAAAATTCAGTCAGGCATAATCTGCGTGGATATATGAAGTGGAAGTCATGTTCAACAAATGTGCTGGGATTCCTTCAGGATGTAACAAACAGTGTGGTAAGGCGAACCCGTGGATGCAGTGTATTTGGATTTCCAGTTGGCATTTGACAAGGGTGCACATAAAGTTTACTACAAGTTCAGTGGTTGTGGGTATATATTAGAATGGATAGAGTTTTGGCTAACTAACAGAAAACAGAGAGTCGGGATAAATGGATTATTTTCGGGTTCTCAATCAGTAACTAGTAAGGTGCTGCAGGGATCAATGCTGGGACCGCAACGATTTACAATCTAGAGTAATGACGTGGATGAAGGGACTGAGTGTAACGTAGCCATGTTCGCTGATGATGCAAAAATGGGAGGAGAAGCAATCTGCGAGGAGGGCACACAAATCTGTTAAAGGACATAGATAGGCTACGTGATTCGGAAAAATTTGGCAGATGGAATATAATGTTGCAAAATGTGAAGTCATGCACTTCGGCAGAAAAAAATTCAAGAGCAAGTTAATCATTAAATGGGCAAATATTGCTAAGTGCTGCCGTACAGCGGGACCTGGGGGTACTTGAAACTCAAAAGATTTGTATGCATGTACAGCGATTGTTCAGCAAGGCCAATGGAATCTTGGACTTTATCGCAAAGGAGATGGAGTATAAAAGTCATACTACCGGAATACAGGTATTTTGAGACCACACCTGGAATACTGCGCGCAGTTTTGGTTTCCTATATTGGCGAAATGATGTACTTGCTTTGGAGGCAGTTCAGAGAAGGTTCACTAGGATGCATTCGGAGATGAGGAGGTTGAGTTACGAGGAAAGGTTCAGTTGGCTGGGCCTCTACTCATTGGAATTCAGATAAATTTGAGGTCCTCTCATCGAAACGTATAAGGTTATGAGGGAGCGCAGGCAGGATGTTTCCACTGACAGGCGAGTCTCGAACTAGTGGGCATATTCTTAGAATTATGGGCCGCCCATTTGAAACAGAGAAATTTATTCCCTGAAAGGCTTGTAATACTGTTGAATTTTCTGCATCAGTGAGCGGTCAAAGCTGGAACATTGAATAAATTCAATACAGAACTAGAGAATTACTGAAACAATAAGGGAGTAAACGGATATGTAGAGCGGCCAGTGAAGTGGACCTCAGTCCATGATCAGAAAACCCATGATCGTATTAAATGGCGGAGCAGTCTCGAGGGCCTGTATTGGTTATTCCAGCTCCTAATTCTTATGTTCTTTTGTTCGTATAACATTGTTGTGCACTTTCTCAGATAGCTGCACTATTAAACAATTGCGATTCCCGAACATAAAAGCGGATAATTAAACTTAACTTAAATCAACTCAAACTTTAACTGTCACCGAGGTAAAGCACAGCATTCATGTATGAGCTGCAGAGACAGCAATGTTCAGCTTTGTAAAATCGACCGACGTGTTTCAAGCTATGTAGCCACCATGGACCCTTACCTGTGGTCCATAGGTGGACAGAGCATTATTTCATCGTCAACCTGGTTGTATGCCCTGAGCTCAGCATTCACCTCCTCATACTTCTCTTGCTCTCTCTCCTGATGTGGACCAGCAGACCGTTCTGGAAATTCTTGTCCTCACCTGATAGCCAGATTGTGCTGCATGCAACATGCCATTACGAATCAAGCTACCTGTTTAGGGTGGTGTTTGTAGCAAGCCTCCTGAGTGGTCCAGACATCTAAAGCGTTGCTTACGCACTCCAATGGCATTCCTTATGATAATGTGTGAGGCTCTTATTTTATCGCTTATCGGCTTCTGTCTGGGTGTGAAGCAGGGGTTCATCAGCAAGGTGGCAAGGCCATATTCTTTGTTCACCAAGCTTCCAGCATTGACCTTGTGTCTGACTGGTAAACATGTTAGATACAGCATTTTCACGCAGGATATGAGCATCATGGATGCGGCCCAGAAATGTTGCATTTACTGCCATTATAATTTGGTTGTTGTTTACAACAAGCTGCACATTCAGGGATTGGAATCCTTTTGGTGCCAAAAAAGCTGTGCATCCTGAAAATGTTGCAGCTTGACGCTGTGCGTACACTCTGTTACTCACTGCACCTTGGGGAAGTTTGCAATTCTGGAGAATCCTTGAGCCCTCTCAGTCTGTGCCTCCCTTGTAATAGGGAAGCTGGTAAAGTCCATCGTGCATGTGTAAAGGGCTTCATCGACCTGTCGCAAGCAGCAAAGTGAGGCATGCTGAGATATAGCGCAAATGTGCCCAGCTGAGGCTTGAAAGCAACCCGATGCATCAGAGGCAAGTGCCGCCGTGACCTTGACCTTGACGGACTGATGATGCTGGCAGGTTGCACATCTCACCTGATCAGCTGGCATATCTCGCTAGTAACCTCTTTGTGGAAGTGCAGTCTCCTAAGGCACGTGTTATCAGATAATTTCAGCTAAGACCGCTTCTCCCTGTAAGTGACTGTGGTATAAGGTCTTATCTTCCTCAACAATCTGGTACTTCATTGATTGGGCACATGATGCTGTTCAATATACGTTCTGCCATCTCTAGCCTGCAGCATCTGCGTGGTCATCAAGGAAGTTTGCGAAATTACAGGTTGCATTCCAAAACTCTCAGTTTTACACCAGTTGTTCACAAGCAATAAATTTACCTACTAAGACATTTAAAGTAACTTCAAATCGTCCACATTATGATAAGATGTTTGCTCAGATGGTCAAACTCCTTAAAAGACTTCCTGAATACATTCAAACTCCCGAGAAGTTGAAGCAGCCAATTATATGAACTGACCTCGAATTTACAAAATGGCGTCCATCCCGCTGGGTTTCGTTCAAGTGAGAGCAACTTTTTCTCAGCGGCTTTTCCAGCGAATGATATTTTCGGCGATATGTGGCCAAGATGTCAAAAATAATTCTCGGCGAAATAATGGGCATTGATTTCGGCCATTCTGACCTTTGCGTCAAAAAAAGTAGGTGGGCGGTCTTATTCATTCTCAGCATCAATTAGATGGCAAATGTAATGCTCGGCGATATAAAGGGTATTGGCTTTTTCCCATTCTGAAACTTGCGCCAAAAAAAGTGAGCGGGTGTTATTATTTCTTGGCGTAATTACATTGCGACAATAACACTCGGCGATAAATGAGAGATAAGTAGGCGTTAGTTTTCATTATGTGCCTACATGTGCGATACCTGGGCGCTATACCTCATTTCAGCGTTAAAATGGATGTTAGGTGAACTGTATCGATGCAAGAAAATGGGTAGTCTCGCCCAATTGGGAAAGGTATCCCTTTTTTCTCTTCGTATAATCTAATTTATATATTATAAATATATATATATTCATATAAAACAGAATCAATTTTATCATTAATAAACACTTTTTTTCTTACAGTCTGTATTAATTATCATACCCAACTAAAAATTAAATGTAACAATATAACATGCATGTTCGTTATCATCCCCAATTTAACAATGATGTATATCAGTTTTTAAATGTGTATTGCTTATCATTCCCAATTTATCAAATAAATGTTACAGTTGTGCATTGGTTATCATAACAAACTTGAAAAATTAATTATATAAGTTTTACCTTCAGTACACATATATTCATATACACATTTAACAATTAAATGCAACACGTTTACCCTTGTATTGGTTACCATCCCCTATTTAACAATGAAATGTAAAGGTTTCACCCTGTGTGTTCGTTACCATACCCAATTTATAACAATTACGCTGTGCATTAGTTGTCATACCCAAATTGATAATTACATGTAATATTTGGTTATAAAATCAGCTTTAAGAATTACATATTTCAGTTTTACACTGTGTGCTGGCTATTGAAGTGGGAATTAAAGAGTTAAACACGTTTCAGATTAGGAAGGCACAAACACAATTTGCTGATGTGGCAGAATTAGCAGGTGCAACTGAAGGACCATGTTGCAATTCCTTTTATTCAGAGATAATGTCGTAGCCTTCGAAGTTGCCGCCTGTAGTTAATCAGAACTCAGAAATAAATTCCTGTTAGTGGCAGGAGGTAGGATGCAGAATATATATGTACATACCTAAAGAGGATGTGAAGCAATTAGCAAAGTTGAAATTAAGCAATCTGTAAGAAACAAAAAAAATCGTCACGCAGCAGAATGAATGACCAATGATAATGTAAATGATGACTTGTCAAAGAATTCAGTATAAAAGAAGCAGCTCCTAAGTTTTCGAAGAGAACGGTTGGGAAGACATCCAGTTAAGTAACTGGTGTCTCCCTTGATGAAGCAATAAAACAAATCTATTGTCCACAACAGGACTGTGTTCAGTGTCTTTGCATTACTCCACATCAAATAGCGTGGCCTGGCAGGACACACCCGGGCGATGGACAGACAGACTTTTGCATACCATCACGAGTAAGTATATATTTTAAATACCACTCATAAATCTGATGTAATCTGGCGCAAAACATGTCGGTAGCCTGGACTTGTGAGAAAGGTCTGTAATGGTGAAAAAGACATGAGTGTAGTTAAGAGATCACAATTGTAATTATCAAAGTATGACCGGCTTCGTAGGTTTATAATTGCAGACCCCAGGTTGGAGGAAACCAGTTTAAAGGGGACAACGAACCGATATTGGGGTAGACGTACAAACCAAAGTTGGTATTGTGCTCCGAACAAAGTTGAGGCTGCACACACGGAGGTTAAAGTAACAGTGACCTCTGTCTTTAATGAGACACTCCAGAGTGAGGAACAGCCTTAGGAGCTGGCTTATATACAGTGCTCGCAAGGGATGCTGTGATGCCTTGGGACTTCAGGCGATGAGCTCCCTGGTGGCGTTACAGGGAAGTGCATACTTTAAAGATACACCACATCACACCCCGCTCACAAAGTCAAAGTCAAAACTATTTACAAGTTGAGGCAGTCAGGAGCCTTTCTTTCCCTGGTGGGCCGCCACGGTACAAATGTCATTTCTGGTGTGTTGGCTGTGCCCTCGCTGGGCTGCCGAGTTGTTGAACCTGCAGGGCTGCTATGTGAGCCTGGCCTTGCTGGGCTGTTGGGCATAATGGCTTCGATTTCCTGTTCCGGCGTGATGTCGTTGATCCTTTGAGTGTGTTGTCGACTCGAAAAAGGTGGTGTCTGCTGTGGGTTGTTCAGGGAAGCCTTTGCACTGCAGCCTCGTTTGGTCCAGTTGCAAATTTGCCCATTGTCTCGTTTGACTACAAACACCCTATTTCCTTACTTAGCTGTCTTCGTGCCCACGATGCATGTGGGACCATGTCCATAGTTTAGCATATATACAGGGTCATTCAGATCAATTTTCTGAGAAACAGTGGCGCGGCCATCGTTAACATTTTGTTGCTGCTGCCTGCTCTCTACCTGATCAAGCAGGTTGGTGTGAACGTGCGAGAGTCTCGTTTTAAGTGTTCTTTTCTTGAGTAGTTCAGCCGAGGGCACCGCTGTGAGCATGTGGGATCTCCTTCGGTAGCTGCGCAGTATTTGGGACAGGTGGGTTTGTAGTGAGCCTTCTGTGACTCGTTTAAGGCTTTGTTTAATGGTTTGTACTGCCAGCTCTGCCTGCCCATTGGAGGCTGGTTTAAACGGGGCCGAAGTGACATGTTTGATTCCATTACTGTTCATGAATTATTTATATTCGGCACTGGTGAAACATGGCCCCTTGTCACTGACCAGTATGTCAGGCAAGCTGTGGGTGGCAAACATGGCCCTCAGGCTTTCAATGCTGGTGGTGGCGGTGCTTCACGCCGTTACTTTACGTTCAATCCCTTTTGAAAAACATCCACCAGCACCAGCAATATTTTACCGAGAAACGGGCCTGCATAGTCGACATGGATCCTCGACCATGGTCTGGAGGGCCAAGACCACAAACTTAGTCGTTCCTCTCGAGGCGCGTTGCTCAACTGAGCACATACGCTGCGTTGCCCAACACAGGACTCTGAGTCAGCGTCAATACCGCGCCACTACACGTGGGCTCTAGCTATCGCTTTCATCATTAATATAACCGGGTGTGTGAGGTGGAGATCCGAGTTGAACGTCTCCCTGCCCTTTTTTGGTAGCACTACACGGTTACCACACAACAGGCAGTCTGCCTGAATGGACAGTTCGCACATTCGCTGCTGGAATGGCTTGTTTGGGTCTTGCATTCCAACGGGGATGCTGACCCAGCTCCCATGCAGTACACAGTTTTTTTAGTCGGGACAGCAGAGGATCTTGGCTGGTCCAAGTCCTAATCAGGCACACCATGACGGGTGATTTATCATTTTCAAACGCTTCCATGACCATCAACAAGTTTGCGGGCTGCGCAACCATCAATAAGATTGCAGGCTGCGCCATTTCCACCCCCGTGGTGGGCAATGGTAGCCGACTGAGAGCATCCGCACAGTTCTCGTTGCCCGGCCTGTGGCGAATTGTACAGTTATACGCTGATAGCGCGAGTGCCTACCTTTGTATGCGGGCTGAGGCATTAGTATTTACCCCATGTTCTCAGCGGACAGGGATGTGAGGGGCTTGTGATCGGTTTCCAGTTCAAATTTGAGGCCAAACAGGTACTGATGCATTTGTTTTAGACCGAAGACACACGCTAATGCCTCTTTCTCAATCATTCTGTCGGCCCTCTCGGCCTTAGACAAGCTCCTGGAAGCATAGGCGATTGGTGGCAACTTCCGTGCAAAGTTAGCATGTTGTCATACACACCCGACTTCATAGACGACACGTCACATGCTATCACAAGTCTTTTACACGGACTATACAATACAAGCAGCTTGTTGGAGCATAAAATGTTTCTGGCTTGCTCAAAGCAATTACTTGGCTTTTTCCCCATACCCAGTTTTCACCTTTGCGCAATAACACCAGTAGGGGCTCTAAAACGGTGCTTAACCCCTGCAGGAAGGTATCAAAATAGTTGCGGAGTCCTTGGAACGACCGCAGCTCTGTGACGTTCTGTGGCCTGGGCGCGTTCCTGACATTATCTGTCTTGGCGTCTGTGGGTAGGATGCCATCCGGCTCGATCTTTCTCCCCAAAAACTCCACTTCTGTTGCCTTGAAATCGCATTTCGACCTCTTCAGCCGCAGCCTTCTGCGATCCAGACGCTGCAGGACCTCCTTCAGGTTTTGTATGTGCTCGGCGGTGTCCCGACCCGTGACCAATATTTCGTCCTAAAAGATCACCGTGTGTGGTACCGACTTGAGTAGGCTCACTATATTTCTCTGCAAGATCGCTGCAGCCGACGGAATTCCAAACAGGCATATCTTGTAGATGAACAGTCTCTTGCGCGTGTCGATGCAGATGAGGCCCTTCGAATACTCCTCTCGCTGCTGCATCATGTCGGCAGAAGTCAGGTCGAGCTTGGTGAACGTCTTGCCTCCAGCCAGCATAGCAAATAGGTCGTCTACCTGATGTAGCGGGTATTGGTCCTGTAGCGAGTAACGATTAATCGTTACTTTATAAGCGCCACAAATTCTGACCGTGCCATCACTTTTGAGTACTGGAACAATCAGGCTGGCCCACTCGCTGAATTCCATTGGGGCGATGATGCCCTCGCTTTGCAGCCTGTCACGCTCGATTTCCACTCTCACCCTCATCATGTGAGGTACCGCTCGCGCCTTGTGGCCAATGGGTTGTGCCTCTGGAACCAAGTGGATCCGCATCTTTGCACGTGAAAAGTTTCCAATGCCTAGCTGAAAAAGGGAAGGAAATTTGTTAAGAACATGAGTACATGATGCCTCATCGACATGTGATGTCATCCCAGTTCCAACGCATTTTATCCAGCCAGATCATTCCAAGCATCGCCCGGGACAATCCAGAGTGGCAGTTCGTGCACCGTGCACTCGGATGTGAACTTTACCATGGCGCTGCCCAGGACAGAAATACGCTCTTTGGTGTACGTCCTCAATTTCGTGTGGATGGGGCGCAGGTGTGTTCTGAAAGCCTTTTTGCACCACAGCCTCTCAAACGGGATTTCACTCATGATGGATTGGCTACCGCCAGTGTCCAGTTCCATGGCCATGGGAAAGCCATTCAATTTTACGTTTGGCATTGTAGGTGGACATTTCGTCGGCAATATGTTCACACGTGTACTTCAGCATTTGCCTCCTGTCTCTGAAGCTCGAAATTGCTTTGATCCACCATGAACCGATCTTCATCTGCCACATTGTGCTTACCAGGTTTTGGAGAGCTTGCAGCTCGTTTGCAAGCTCGTTGCGGTGCCCCATTGTTCCACAGCTCTTGCAAACATACCCTTTGAAGCGTTATGAATAGACTGAATGGCAGCCTCCACAACGCCAACAAGGAGTGAATTGCCTTGCATTCATCCTTTCTTGGGGACTCTAAGTCATCTGCATCACCTGAGGCCTGCTGGCAGTTGCAGACTCGTGGGTTCTGTCCTGTACGTTTCTGCTCGCAGACAAAGTTCCAGTTAATTTATGAACATTGCTAGCACTTTTGTGCTGAGAGGTTCGTTTGATGATTTCACTGGTGGACATAAACGCCTGTACTATCACAATGGCCTTACTGAGGGTCGGTGCCTCTACAGTCAAACGTTTTCGAAGGATGGTATCGTAGCCAATGCCCAGTAAAAAAAAAGTATCTGAGCATTTGCTCCAGGTAACCATCAAACTCACATTGTCCTGGAAGTCGCCTTAGCTCGGCGACGTAGCTCGCCACATCCCGACCTTCAGCTCGTGTAGAATCGATACCTCGCCATCAGCAGGCTGTCCCTCGAGGAAAGATGTTCCTTGACGCAGTGCACACAGCTGCTCATACGACTTATCTGTGGGTTTCACCAGAGCCAACAGATTCTTCATGAGACTGTAGGTTAGTGCCCCGTAGACTGTGAGGAGGACCACTCTCCTTTTCTCAGCACTTCCTTCTCCTTACAGCTGTTAGCTCCAAAGTACTGGTCGAGCCGTTCGACATAGGTTTTACAGTCCTCACACTCCGAGAACTTCTCCAGGATACCCAGAGTTTGCTGATTCTTTGCGTTGGATTCGTATTCTCGTCGCCAAATATTGTGTTCCTAACACAGTTGAGGCCCCACACAGGGATGTTAAAGTAAGAGTCACCTCAGCCTTTAATGAGACACTCCAGAGCGAGTTACAGGCCTAAGGGGCCGCCTCATATACAGTGCTCCCAAAGGATGCTGGGATCCCTTGGGACGTCAGCGGATGAAATCCCTTGTGGTAGAATATGGAAGTGCATGTTTTACAGATACACAACACTTGGCATGCAAAATTATGAGAAATAGGGGGCCGTAATTTCACACTCTAGATATTTTGCTGTCGGCCATAGAACATTTATAGTTGCTATGTTGAGTAACAAATGGGATCCCAAAGAAGATCCCCCAAAACAAAAATTACGTCAGGAGAAAAATAAAAGCAAAAAGAAGGCCAAAGCGGGTTTGATGGTGGTTGGACAATGTTTGCAATATAAGGCCATTACGTAAATTAAGGGTAGAAGTAAGTAGTTTAACACAGCAGATGGATGGATGGTTTGGGCGCCTATGCAATGACCAGGACGACGATATAAACAGTATGCCAAATGATGTGACTCCGCCATATGAGGAAATATTCCCAACTGCCCGAAAAGGGGACAGCAGCGACGATGAAGACAAATCCTCCATCGCACCAGTGAAAGTGAAAGTAGGAGGCACCAATGCTGGGGCACACAAATATCGGGCCTTCACCCTCCTGGAAAAAAAGGCATTATTTAAGGATTTAGGAGTAATAAAACCCCGCAACAGATAAATCGAGTATTGGAAGTCCCTGCAAGAAATCGACGACATTCATGATATGTATGAACGGGACGTTCTTGAACTAGAAAGGACAAGTGCTCACGTGAGAGATGGAACACCCTGGCACAAAGTTAGAGGTAGGGGATCTGGGTGCCCAATGTAAAAGCTACCCGGGCATCAAGGACGGCTGCATACTACGGATTCAAATCCACCGTACACACTGTCTTGGGACAGCGCAATTGGGGCCTTTAATGTTGGTAAAAAAAAAGAAAAATGAGAAAGTATCGAATATAGAGGGAGTTTATGGACAGTCCTCAGGTCAGGCAAACCCAGACCGGAATGATATCCCCTTCTGTAAAAGGTTTAAAGATGGGTTGTCGGCAGAGCATCATAAAATTCTCAAAATGGTGGTAATAAGCACAATGGGCATGTCAGGTAGATAGCGAGACAACAAAACAGATGAAGTCCCAGGAGGCGGCCCAGAGAGTCGGGAGCGTTCTAATTGTGGAAAGATGGGACATCGAAAAAGCGAGTGTAGATTATCCCCACAGAAATGCCAGAGCAGCGACAGAACCAGCCACCCCAAGGACCGTTGCTGGGAAAAAGGGTGAGGGGGGCAGGAAGAACAGAGACGAAATAAGGAAACCCCATCGGCGAAACTAACCAGAGCAACTAGACAGCAACTACTCCAGGCCTTGAAGGAACTGGGATAAGATTGAAGGTCAGCGGCCCCCCGAAGGAGTGTATGTGACGCGTGTACTCATGTGACAGCAGTGTTAGGGGACCGGCAGCGTGATCTGGTAGTGGATACTCGGGCAGCGGCCTCTATTAAAGACAACTCCTTGCCAACGACCCAAAAAATCCTGATGCCGAGGTGGGTTGGAAGGGAACAATTCGCCTGCAAAATTAAGCAAGGTTGTATTATTAGAAAAAGCTGGGATTTTACCGGCACAGTTTTACGTAATGCCCAACAATGAGGGGACGATATCAAGAATAGATTTACTGGATCATGCTAAATCAACGTAGTTTTGATGAACATGCGTAAGTTGGAAGTGCCCAGATCATAACAAGTGATTGGGACGCGCTAAGACAGTGCGCGGGGCGGGGGGGAGGGGTGTGGCGGGAGGCAGGGCGATTGCCAGCACGTCAGTGGAGTTTGGGCAAAGTACAAGCAAGACTGCTGGTTGGTAGGGGTGAGCTTGTGGTGAACCCAGGACCAGGACATACCTCACATAATCAATATTCGATTAAACTAGTGGCTATGACCATTGTAAAACCAATCTTAAAGGAGTTATAATTAACGTGATACTTAAAGAAGCGGAAGGAACTACCAACTCACCGGTGTGGCCAGTAAAGAAGCAAGACGGGTGATACAGGGTGACCATTTACTACACAACTTGAATAAGCCAACCCATGACAGCAGCTCATTGTGACAATCCCCGCGACCATATTAAATGGGTTGAAGCCCGAACATCATGCATTCATGGTATGAGTCAAAGCCAACGGCATTTCGTCCATATCCCTGGCAAAGGAATCGAACTATAAATTTGCCTTTACGGTGGCTGTCCACCACTATACTTGGATGTGGGTCCCACAAGTATGTCACAATAGTCCGGCGATATTTCATCGAACCATGAACTGGGATTGAAAAAATGTCCTGACAGCTTAGAGAAGTACGATACTGCAGTATTTAGGCGACCTGTTTAAGTCTCAGTTGACGAATGGGAGCACAAAGGTGCACATATAGAAGTCCTAGAAGCCTTACGATAAGCGTCGTTTAATGTAAACCACAAAAAGACGCAGATTGAACAAGCCACTGAACTATGCTTTGGAGAGGAGATCTCCCACGGCACTCGGACAACGTCCAAGGGTAGGAAATAAGCCATTGGATTCATGCCTCATCCAAAAACAATCCGAGGGGTGCGCAAGGTACAGGGACACTTTACTACTGCAGGAATTTTATACCCAACTTCGCAGCAATTGTGGAAGCCGTGCAGAGGTTGGTAAAAGGGGGGAACACCGTCCCTAGAGATAACGGAATGGCGTTCCGAGCAAGAGACGGCATATGGAAATCTGAAGTAGTCCCTAATGTCCGCCCCAGGATTTGGACTCCCGAATATGAACCTACCTTTCCACGTTTAAATTGAGTACCAAGACATCTTTTATGGAGCCGTCGTAACACAAATGCATGGAGAAAGAATGAGACCATATGCTTACAATTCAACCCAACATTCACCAGAAGCCGCGGCTGATCCAGATGCGTGGCTGCACTCGGCTGCGCCACATGGGCAGTCATGGCCAGCGAACCTGTCGTGATGACAGGCGAAATTGACCGACACACGAAACACAATCTGGTAGCAATGTAGAATACTGGAAAGCTCCTGGCCGTCTCCATTTCTGACGAACAAAGTGGGAAGCCGTTCTATTGCCCCAGGATGAATCAGTAAAGACAGTCAGATTCACCGGGGAAAACCCGGCAGTAGAAGTCCTCACTAGGCGGGAGCTCCCCGAGTGTAAGCATTAGAATCGGAAGATTTACCAGGTAATGTAAGTTGGGTAGCTCCCGAAAACCCAGACCTCACGTTGTATGTGGACAGATCCCGAAAGTATGTCGACGGCCACCCATGTACGGGATGGGCGGTATTAAACCAGCATCTTGAACTCATGATACAGGGAGTGCTGGACGGAGGCCTTCCGGCCCAAATAGCAGATTTAACCGCACTGACGTAAGCCTTATTACTGACAGAGGGAAAGACAATCAATATATATACAGATAACAGGTATGCATTTGGGGTAGTACATGACTACATGGTAGCATGTGGTAGAAGATGGTTTGATGCCTCTGGCGGCGAGGCCAACAAACACAATGAACGTGCAACATTACTATAAGATGCAGCCAGCAAAGCAGCGGAAGCAGCAGTGATAAAGGTAAAGGCCAATCCAAGTGTAGTGGACGAAATATGGCAAGGAAATAAGGCTGTGGACAATGCCGCTCGAGAAGCGGCCACATCCACAGACATAGAGACAGAGTCAGTCGATAGTTTTACTAAAGAGGGGGGGGGGCATAATCATAATTAAACTGCTCGCAGGCACGAACGCGCAAAAAAGAGCAGAAGGGAGAGGAAGGGAGGATCACCTGGTGTAGACTCAGTTGGAGAAAGTACGGAAAGGTAATGGCCGCATCGTGCAATCGGCAAATGATCATGGAGTTATACCATGGCATTAACTATGCCAGGCGTATCGCCATTATCTTCAATATCTCCCGGGATTGGTGGTGACCGGTAATTGGGAGTGACCTGGCTAAACATTGTAAGCACGATTTTATGTGTGCCCAACATACTCCGGGAAAAGCGATAAAAATAAGGATGCTGCACCAACCCCGCACACGAAGCCATGGGAAAACGTACAGATTGATTTTACTAGGCCTCTCATCAACTCCAGGGGAAGGAAGTACTGTTTGGTGATTATTGACCAGTTTAAAAAGTGGGTGGAAGCATTCGGCATCCGCAATTGCACTGCAACCACGGTAGACCGTACCTTAGCAGAAGAGGTAATGCATAGCTTGGGGACTCCCATTCAGATAGATTGGAAAAGGGTCTCACTTCACATGAAATGTAATGAAGGAAAAGTAACATATGGAATATTTAGCAGAAATTCAACATGCGTTACCATTCCCAGAATTCGGGAAGGGTAGAAAGAATGAATAGAACCCTCAAAACCTCCCTGAGCAAAGCAATCGAGGGAACCAGACAGTCATGACCGGAACTTCTGCCCACGATATCGATGAGATTGCTTGCTACACCAAACCACACAACAGGACTCACCCGTTACTAACAAATGAAAGGAGGAGCAATGCAACTCCCTTCAGGAATATTTACAGGAAGAATAGAGTTGGACCTTTACGTGATAGAATTAGGAAGTATGTGGTGGAACTGTCGGCTGTTGAAATATATGCGACAGGAAGTGTGAGACAAGCAAGAAGAGGAAGACGAGGATAAAGGAACATTGAAACACAGCAACAAAATCATTAGGTGCAGGTACAGGCCATTCGAACTTCATGCCTGCACCGCCATTCATTATGATCATGGCTGATCATTCAACCTCTATAACCCTTTCTTGCTTTCTCTCCATACCCTTTGATCCCTTTGACCGTAAGGATCATATCGAACGCCCTTTTGAATATATCTAACGAACTGAATTCAACAACTTTCTCGGCAGAGAATTTGAGAGGGCAACCACTCTGAGTGGGCAACCGCTCTGAGTGAAGAAGTTTCTCCTCATCTCCTTCCTAAATGGCTCACCCCTTATTCTTACACTATGACCCCTGGTTCAAGAACCCCCCAGCAACGGGAACATTCTACCTCCCTCTAACTTATCCAATCCCATCAGAATTTAATATGTTTCGATGAGATGTCCTCTCATTCATCTAAACTTCAGTGAATACAGGCCCAGTGGATTCAGTCCCCCTTAATATATCGGTCCTGCTATCCGGGAATCAGTCTGGTGACCCTTCGCCGATCTTCCTCAATCGCAAGAATGTCCTTCCTCAGGTTAGGAGATCAAAACTTAACACATTATTCCAGGTGTGGCCTCAGCAAGGCTCTGTACAACTGCAGTAAGCTTCCCTTCTCCTATACTCAAAACTGCTTGCAATGAAGGCCAACATACGATTTGCCTTCATCACCACATGTTGTACCTTCATGCCAACCTTCAATGTCTGATGCACCAGGTCTTGTTGCAGCTCGCCTTTTCCTAATCAGTCACCATTGAGATAATATTCTGTCTTCCTGTTTTTGCCACCATAGTGAATAACGTCACATTTATACACATTATACTGCATCTGCCATGCATTAGCCCATTAACATAACCTGTCCAATTCAATCTGCAGCCTCCTAGCATCCTCGTCACAGCTCACACAGCCACCCAGCTTAGTTTCATCAGCAAACATCGAGATATTACTTTTAATGCCTCCATCTATATCATTGAAGTATATTGTAAATAGCTGGGGTCCCAGCACTGAACCCTGCGGCACCCCACTGGTCACAGCCTTCCATTCTGGAAAGAACAAAATCCCCGGCGGAAATACCCGAGGTGGGACAAGGGTAATGGTTAGGGTGTTACCAGAAAAACCAGGATTTGTCCCTCGGTGGAGCGGACCCTTTGAGGTGGTGATTAGCGGAGGCACGTGTGAAGGCATAAATATGAAAGTGGGGGCAGCTGGAAATACTGGTCTCAACTGAAAGAATATAAGGGACCTTACTAATGACTGGCCAGAAATAGGTACCAATATACCTCTCTGAATGGCATGCAGAGGCATACGGTAGTTATTTAAATGGTTTAGTAGACGGACATTTGGTAGGGATGTGTATCATGTTTGTAATGTTAAGCCTAGTCGTTGTGATAATCTGTCTGTGGGAGAGGACCCACGAGAGGAATTGGAATGGCCAAGTGGAGATGGTAAGACTCTGACCCCGGTATGGCCTGTCCAGATTGTGTTCCCCCAAAAAGGTGACTCGAAAGGATGCGGTTATTGGCCATATTGCGTCTGCTAATAATGGCCAAAGGAATAGAATACACGGTGTCTCAATCCAAAAGAAACGACAACGAGAATATGAGCCCCGAGGACAAAAATGGGTTCATACACTACATCAGGTACCAGAAGAAGCAATGTTCATAGTGTCAGCCTAAATCTCACCCCTACTATAAAGGATCAGAGGGTGAGGTTGGCGACCACTGCGTTAGTCGACGGGCCCCAGGCTGCTGGAAGGTAGGATGTGATCCGACACATATATTGCTAGATTGTCCCTGGATAAGCAAGGCCGAAAGTGGGGCAGGGAGTGTGCTGGGGGACAGACAACCTAAGATGACGTCGCATGCCTCATTGTAGTGCCGCAGCAGATCGCAAATAGACGCCTCTGAAATCAGGTGAAACAGCCATGCATGGTTTTCTAAAACTAAATGTGTAACTGGTCATCAGAATCTAATTGGATTTGTACTGTCAATACAACAATATGATGTGACCAAGGGAAAACGTCGGCATAAAGTTGGCAATATGTGAGAAATAACAAACCAAACATGGGCCAGATATCACAAACTGCACCAATTCGTCATTAAGATGGGAAATGATAGCAAGGATGTGTGGATGAAAGATTGTTATTAGAATAACCAGGTTGCTTTGTGCCGAGAACATCCCAAATTTTATCAAGATGACTGTTTATACAGCCATACATCAGGATGCGTCCTGAGCATAAACCCATTCCGAGACAATATCAGCCCCACAATGTAATGGGCAATGGTGTGTTAGCACCAGAGCCACTAACATGACTGTGGGAGCAGTAATGCACTGCCCCATCACTTCCACCGACTTTTGCTTTATGACCAGAGAAGAGATTAATATTCAGGGACATATTATATACCCCGAATTAAGATACAAAACTAGCAGTGGGATGGTGGTAGACACGATAAAGGCGGGTTATGAAGGATTAGAGGAGCCTCAGCGAAATCCTTTTCGCAAACTATGTGAGGGACAGACAGCGTTTGAGAAGAGTATCCTTGAGCCACGACAAAAAATATCTCATCCTCATGAAAGTGATTGTTGAGCTGCAAAAGGAATCAAAGAAAGTGCTGGCCAATCAACTCTGGTATACACGACTATGGGATTTTGGACTTAATGTCCATGTACACGCTCGGATAAGGATTGCGTGACATGTATTAATGATCGTGCAGATGTTGGTCATATTTATTTTACTGTTTGAAAGATGCTTTAGATGTAGGAGTAGATGTATGAAAGCTCTGGTTAAAGCCGCTCAGAAATACGAAAGGAAGCCTTCGCTGCAAGTTGCTAACAGGGGAGACGAACCACACCAACACAAATACCTGATATGAATCATGAGTGTCCCAATCCTTTCGCCTTGTCAACAAAATCGGGGCTGGAGACACACGGGTCAATTGAGGTAAAAGAATTGGTCACCGTGGGTTAATAGAATAGCCCTGAGAACAAAGAGGGAATTGAAGCGGGAAGTAAGAAATTAAACACGTTTTAGATTAGGAAGTCAAAAACACAATTTGCTGATGCGGCAGATTGGCAGGAGCAACTGTACTCCAATGGCACAGTTCCTGTTATGCAGAACTAAGGTCATAGGACCAGGAAGTTGCTTCCTGTTGTATTCAAAACATAGAAATGAATTCCCCTTAATGGCAGGAGGCAGGATGTAGGATACATATGTTCATACGCAGGGAGGATGTGAAACAATGAACAAATTTGAAATTAAACAAAATGAAAATCGGTGAAAAAAATTGTCAAGTGGTAGAAAGTCTGACCAATGATAATGTAAATGATGACTTTGCAAAGAATTCTGTATAAAAGAAGCAGCTCCTAATGTCTTAGACGAGAACGGTTGGGAAGACATCCAGTTAAGGGACTGGTGCAGATTGTGGCTCTCTTGATCAAGCAATTAAACATTTTTTTCCCCACAACAAGCCTTTGTTGAGCGTCTTTGTCATACTCTACATCAATCAGTGTTACCGTGAGGGGTGTGGGTTATATCAGTGATACCGTGAGGGGTGTGGCCTACATCTGTTTTACATTCAGCGATGTTCGGGACATCATTCTTATAGTGAGAGGTACGGTATATATCAGTGTTACAGTGAGGGCTGTGGTGTATATTCGTATCTTACATAAGAATGTAAGATCATAAGGACATGAGAAATAGCAGTAATTTACAATGATGATGTGGGCTATATCAGATTGTTACCATTGGAGTTTTGGTTGTATCAGTGAAACAGTAAGGTGCGTGGGGTATATCAGTGTGACAGTGAGGTGTGTGAGGTATAGCAGTGTTACAGTGAGCAATGTGGTGTATGTAAGTTTTGCAGTGAGGGGTGTGGTGCATATTAGTGTAGATTTATGTTCAAATGTTCAAGAGCAATATAGAACAGTAACAAATACAGCAAGAGGAGATTGTCTCTTCCAGAAGGTTTGGAGAAGATATGCCCTTCTGCTGCAGAGTGGTGGATGATTGAGTTTTGCCTGAGTAACATTTATAGAGATAGAGAACAGGTTGTCATGGCCGAGTGGTTAAGGCGTTTCTCCATGCAGCTTCTAATCCTGCTAACTGCGGTTAACATAAGAAATAGGAGCAGTAATAGACGATTTAAGCTCTTGATTCTGCTCTACCATTCAATATGATCATGGCTGATCTGACCATAATCGCTCAAATATCTGTCTATCTTTGCCTTAAATATATTCAATCACTAGGCTCCACAGCTCTCTGGGACAGAGAATGTTATAGACATTCAACCCTCTGAGAGAAGAAATTACCACATCTCAATTTGAAATGGGCGGCCCCGTATTGTCAGAATATCTGAAAGGTGACAGACTAGGAAAAGGAGAGGTGCAACGAGACCTGGGTGTCATGGTACATCAGTCATTGAATGTTGGCATGCAGGTTCAGCAGGCGGTTAAGAAGGCAACTGGCATATTGGCCTTCAAAGCGAGAGGATTTGAGTACAGGGGCAGGGAGGTGTTAGTACAATTATACAGGGCCTTGGTGAGGCCAGACCTGGAGTATTGTGTACAGTTTTGGTCTCTTAATTTGAGGAAGGACATTCTTGCTATTGAGGGAGTGCAGCGAAGGTTCACCAGACTGATTCCTGGGATGGCGGGACTGACATATGAAGAAACACTGGATCAACTGGGCTTGTATTCACTGGAGTTCAGAAGAATGAGAGCAGATCTCATAGAAACGTTAACAATTCCGACGGGTTTAGACAGGTTAGATGCAGGAAGAATGTTCCCAATGTTGGGAAAGTCCAGAACCAGGGGTCACAGTCTAAGGATAAGGGTAAGCCATTTAGGACTGAGATGAGAAGGAACTAATTCTACCAGAGAGAGGTGAACCTGTGGAATTCTCGACCACAGAAAGTTGTTGAGGCCAATTCACTAAATATATTCAAATATGAGTTAGAATTAGCCCTTATTACTAGCGGGATCAAGGGATATAGCGAGAAAGCAGGAATGGGGTACTGAATTTGGATGTTCAGCCAAGAGCTCGGTGAATGGTGGTGCAGGCTCGAAGGGCCGAATGGCCTACACCGGCACCTATTTTCTATGTTTCTATGTTTCTATCTCCCCTAGTTTTGGTTTATGCTATGTTGAAATATCCTCGAAGCATCCAGTTTGACGAGCTCCCTCATTTTCTTGTAAGTTACAATAAAATCACCTCGCATTCTTCTGAACTCCAATGTGTGTAGGCATAACCTACTCAACCTGCCCTCATAAATCAACCACCGCATCTCCAGAATCAACCTGGTAAACCATCTCTGAACAGCCTCCAATGCTGGAATATCCTTCCTAAAATACAGAGAAGAAAACTATAGGCTGTGCTCCAGGTGTGGCATCATCAATACCCTGTACAGTTGTAGCAGGACTAATCGCATTTATACGCTTTCCCCTTGCAGTAAAGGCCAACATTCCATTTGCCTTCCTGATTATTGCTGTACTTGCATACTAACTTGTTGTTTTTCATGGACAATCACTCCCAGGTCTCCCTTTACAGAAGCACTTTCCAGTTTTTCGCCATTTAAATTGTAATGTCGTTTTCTATTATTTCTGCCAAAGTGGATAACATCGCATATTGCCAATTATAATATATCTGGCAAACGTTTACCAACTGACTAAGCCTGTTTGTTTCCCTTTGCAGATGTTTTGTGTGCTCAAAATTTGCTTTCACGACTTTCTTTGTATGATCAGCAAAGTTGGTTACATTTCACTCGGTCCCTTCATCCAATTCATTTAGAAAGATTGTAATAGTTGAGCACCCATCACGGATCCTTGCGGTACTACACTCGTCACTGTTTGCAAACGGGAAAACAACACATTTATCTCGACTTTCTGTTTTCAGTTAGTTATCCAATCCTCTATCCATTGTCAACCATTATCCCGAAACCCGAGCAATTTTATCTTCTACAATACCCTCTTAAGTGGCACCATATGGAACGCCTTCTGGAACTCTAAATACTACACCTCCACTGGTGCCCCCTGATCCATCCTGCTCGTGACATCCTCAAAGAATCCAGCATTGTGTGTTTGTCACTCTCAGTCTGTCTGTCTCCGTCTGTTTCTCTTTGCCTATCTCTCTCTCACACTTTGTCACGATCTCGCTGTCTGTCTCTCGCTGCTTCTCTGTTTGTCTCTGTCTCTCAATTGTTTTGCGTCTTTCTCACGGTGTCCAGCTGTGTTTGCAGCTCGATTATTGTTCTGACGGATTAAGCCATCGTCAGTTCCTCATTAGTGTAGTTGCGAGTGCTTCAGCCTTCCAGGCGGGAGACCGGATTCAATCCCCCGACGGGGAGAATCATTTATAAGATATCGAATTTTTCCTCTGTTTCTCAATGTAGATTGATTTTAAAATGTTCCACAGCAATATAGAACAGTACAAATACGGCAAGAGAAGATTCTCTCTTCCAGAAGGTTTCGGGAAGTTACGCCCTTCCGCTGCAGAGAGAAGGAACATTGCGTTTTGCCTGAGTAGCATTTATAGATGTCTTGGCCCATTAGTTATGGCGATGGACTCGAAATCCATTGGTGTTTTCCGACGCAGCTTCGAATCGTTCCGACTATGGTTACCATATGAAACAGGAGCAGGATAGACTATTTAAACATTAAGCTTGCTCCGCCATTCAGTATGATCGTGGACTCAGCTTGGTGCCACATTAGCCTTTAGCTTACTAATCGCTCAAACATCTGTCTATTTTTGCCTTAAATATATGCAATGACTACAGCTCTCTGGGGCAGTGAATTACATAGACTTACCACCCACTGAGGGAAGAAATTACTCCTCATCTCAGTTTTAAATGGCCGGCCCCGTATTTAAAGACTATCTCGCCTAGTTTGGGCTGACGCTCTGTGTAAATATCCTCTCTGCATCCAGCTTGTCGAGCCCCCTCATTTTCTTTTAAGTTACAATAAGATCACCTCTCATTCTTCTGAACTCCAATGTGTGTAGACACAACCTACTCAAGCTGACCTAATAAGTCAACCACCGCATCTCAAGAATCAACCTAGTAAACCTTCTTTGAACTGCCTCCAATGCTAGAATATCCTTCCTTAAATTCAGAGAAGAAAACTGTACGCAGTTTTCCAGTTGTGGTCTCATCAATAACCTGTACAATTCTAGCAGGACTTAACTGATTTTATATACCATCCCCCTTGCAATTAAGGCCAGAATTCCATTTGCCTTCTTGATTACTTGCTGTACCGGCAATCTAAAGTCTAGTTTTTCATGGACAAGAACCCCCAGGTCTCCCTGTACTGCGGCACGATGCGAATTTTTCGCCCTTTTAATTGTAATGTGCTTTTCTATTATTTCTGCCAAACTGGATAACATCGCATTTTCCCATATTATAATCCATCTGGAAAAAATGTTCCCACTCATTTAGCCTGTCTGTATCCCTTAGCAGATTTCGTGTGTGCTCACAATTTTCTCTCCCACCTTTCTTTGCATGTTCAGCAAACTTGCTTACATTACACTCGGTCCCTTCATTCAAGACATTCATATAGATTGCAAATAGTTGAGGACCCAGCACCGATGATTGCGGCACCACATTCGTCACTGTTTGCCAACGGGAAAATTAAGCAGTTATCTCATTTCTCTGTTGTCTGTTCGCTAGCCCATCTTCTATCTGTTATAAACTATTACCCCCAAAGCCGAGCGCTTTTATTTTCTACAGTAACCTCTTATGTGGCACCATATCGAATGCCTTCTGGAACTTTAAATACTCCACATCCACTGGTCCGCCCTTATCCATCCTGCTCGTGCCATCCTCAAAAAACCTTCAGCATTGAGCCTTTGTCACTCTCAGTCTGTCTGTCACCGCCTCACTCTGTCTGTCTCTCTTTGTCTATCTCTCTGTCTCACTTTGTGTCTATCTTGTTGTCTGTCATTCGCTGCTTATCTGTGTGTCTCAGTCTCTCAATTGGTTTGTCTTTTTCTCACGGTGTCCAGCTCTGTTTGCAGCTCGATTACTGTTCTGACAGATTTTGCTGCCGTCAGATCCTCGTTAGTGTTGTAGTGAGTATCGCTGCTTGTCACGTGTGTGACCGGGCTTCAATTCAGCGACGAGGAGGAAGCATTTTTATGATATAAAATTTACTTCTGTTTCTTGGTGCAGATTGATATTAAAATGCTCCAGAGCAATACAGAACAGTGCATATACGGCAAATGGAGATTGTCTCTTCAAGAAGGTTTCGGGATTATGTGCCCTTCTGCTGCAGAGAGATGGATGATGGAGTTTTGCCTGAGTAACATTGATAGCGGCAGATACCCAGTAGTTGTGGCCGAGTGGGTTAGGAGATGGACTAAAAATCTATTGGGCTTTTCCCGCGTAAATTAGAATCCTGCCGACTATGGGTAACATAATAAATAGGAGCAGGAAGAGACTAGATAATCCCTTGATCCTGCTCCACCATACGGAATGCTTTCATTTATTAGCCTAGGCATAGAATATACCAGCAGGGACGTTATGCTTCAACTGTATAAAACACTGGTTAGGCCACAGCTACAGTCATTCTTGTTGTTGTGGTCACCAATTTGCATGAAGCACGTAACTGCATTGATGAGCTTACAGAGGAGATTGATGAGGATGTTGCCAGGAGCGGACAATCTAAGCTATGAGGACAGATTATATAGGTTTGATTTGATTTGGTACAGAGGAGGCGGAGGGGAGATTCAATAGATATTTATAAAATTATGAAGGCTCCAGATATATTGGATGGAACGGGTCTATTTCACTTAGTCGTGGATTCAATGACCAATGGGCATAAATTTAACGTAGTTGGTCAAAGATTTGTAAGGATTTGAGGGAATGTACTTCACGCACAAAGCTGTGGGAGTCCGGCACTCACTGTCAGAAAGGGTGATCGAGGCAGAAACCCTCACCACGTTAAAAAAGTACTCGGATATGCACCTGAAGTGCCGTAACCCGCAGGGTTACTGATCCAGAGCTGGAAAGTGGTATTTAGCTGGATAGCCTCTTGTTGGCCGGCATGGACATGATCTGCTGAAATGGCCTCCTTCCGTACTGTAAACCGCTATGATTCTATGAGTATATGTCTGTATCTGCCTGTGTTTATGTGTGTGTCTACTTGCATGTCTGTGTTGATGTGCTTTAATCGATTAACAAGCATTCAATTACTCGCTAAATTTATTAATGCCCAGCCTTGGATTCAATACTCCAGCTGGTGCCGAATTAGCGTTTTATATGGGTTTAAGATAAGTTCCTGGCTTGTGTACACTATGCCTATGCGTATTAAGCCCAGGATCCAATATGTTTTGTCAACAGCTGTATTAACCTGTCCTGATAACTTGGGAAGCTCTGCTCTGCGCAACACGTTGAGAGCGGGGGCTTGAAGCGCACATTCTCAGAGAGACAGACTCCGAGTGTTTGCAGCATTGAGATGTCAGAATGGTCAAGGTGTTGGATTTGAAATCTAATGGGATTTTATCCCACTCCTTGTAAATCTTCAATTTAACACCGATTTCCTCCCAGATGTTATTTTGCTAAATTAGTAATGATAACCAGTACACAGCGTCAAACTCGTGCAGCGCATTGCTAATTTGAGTATGCAATCAATAATGGGTAAATCTTGAACCTTTAGTGGCGAAATATGGTATGATAAACAATAACCATTGTAAAAACAATATTTCATTGTTAAATATGCTATGATAATTAATACAGACATAAAACTGTTTCATTTAGTTGCGAAATAGGGCAAGACAACCAATATATAGGTTAGAAAATATATTTACTTGTTAAATCGGATAGAATAACTAATAGCTGGGGGAAAACTGTTGGAGTTAATTGTTAAATTGGGAAAGATAATCATAGAAACATAGAAAAATAGAAGCATAGAAAATAGGTGCAGGAGTAGGCCAGTCGGCCCTTCGAGCCTGCATCACCATTCAATAAGATCATGGCTGATCATTCACCTCAGTCGCAATTTTCAGCTTTCTCTCCATACCCCTTGATAGCTTTAGCCGCAAGGGCCACATCTAACTCCCTCTTGATTATATCCAATGAACTGGCATTAACTGCTCTCTGCAGTATGGAATTCCACAGGTTCACAACTCTCTGAGTGAAGAAGTTTCTCCTCAGCTCAGTCCTAAATGACTTACCCCTTATCCTTCGACTATGTGCCCTGATTCTTGACTTCCCCAACATCGAGATCATTATTACCGCATCTAACATGTCCAGTCCCGTCAGAGTCTTATATATTTCTATGAAATCCCCCCTCAAACTTCTACACTCCAGTGAATACAGGCCCAGTCGATCCATTCTCTCCTCATATATCAGTAATGCCAACCCTATAATCGGTGTGGAGATCCTTCGCTGCACTCCCTCAATATCAAGAACGTACTTCCTCAGATGAGGGGAGTAAAACTCAGCATAATTTTCCTGTTGAGGCCTCCCTAAGGCCCTGAACAACTGCAATAAGACCTCCCTGCTCTTATACACAAATCCCCTAGCTATGAAGGCCAACATATAATTTGCCTTCTTCACCGCCTGCTGTACCTTCATGACAACTTTCAATGACTGATGTACCATGACATCCAGGTCTCGTTGTACCTCCCCTTTTCTTAATCTGTCACAATTCAGATAATATTCTGCCTTCGTGTTTTTGCCACCAAAGTGGATAACCTCACATTTATCCACATTGAACTGCATCTGCCATGCGTTTGCCCATTCACCTAACCTGTCCAAGTCACCCTGCAGTCTCTTAGCGTCCTTCTCAGAGCTCACACCGCCACCCAGCTTAGTGTAATTTGCAAACCTAGAGATATTACAGTCAATTCCTTCCTCTAATTCATTAATGTATATTGTAAAAAGCAGGGGTCCCAGCACTGCGCCCTGCGGCACCACATTCGTCATTGCCTGCCATTCTGAAAAGGACCCATTTATCCCGACTCACTGTTTCCTGTCTGCCAATCAGTTCTTTATCCACGTCCGTACATTAACCCCAATACCATGTGCTTTATTTTTGCGCACCACTCTCTTGTGTTGGAACTTGTCAAAATACTTTAGAATGTCCAAATAAACCACATCACTGGGTCTCCATTTTCCACTCTACTTGTTACACCCTCAAAAAATTCGAGAAGATTTGTCAAGCATGATTTCCCTTTCATAAATCCATGCTGACTTTGGACCGATACTGTTACTGCTTTCCAAATGCGCTGTTATTTCATCTTTAATAATTGATTCCACCATATCCCCCAGTACTGTTGTCAAGCTAACCGTTCTATAATTACACGGTTTCTCTCTACCTCCTTTCTTAAAAAGTGGTTTTACATTAGCTATCATCCGGTCCATAGGAACCATTCCAGAGTCGATCGACCGTTGGAAAAAGATCACCAATGCATCCACTATTTCTAGGGCCACCTCCTTTAATATTCTGGGAAGCAGACTATTGGTCCCCAGGGATCTCTCGGCTTTCAATCCCATCAATTTCCCAAACAACAATTTCCCATCTAATAATGATTGCCTTCAGTGCCTCCTTCTCACTGGGCCCTCGGTCGCATAGTATTTCTGGAAACTTATTTGTGTATTCCTTCGTTAAGACTGAACGAAAGTATTTGTTCAACTGGTCCGCCATTTATTTGTTCTCCTTTATAAATTATCCTGAGTCGATTGCAAGGTATCTACGTTTGTCTTCAATAATCTTTTTCTCTTCACATATCTATAGATGTTTTTGCAATACACAATAACACACTGTTATTTAAATGATTATTTTGAGTACGATAACTAACACACAGGGTAAAAATTATAGATTTAAATGTTACATTCTGCATGATAACCATTAGACATGGTAAAACTGGAGCATCTAATTGTTAAATTGCATATGAGTACCATTAAACAAAGTAAAACAGTTGGATTACATTGTAAAATTGTGAATGATTATCAATACATAGGGTAAAACGCTTACATTTAATTGTTACATTGGGTATGATAACCAATACGCAAGGTAAAACCAATACATTTTATTTCTGACTTGAGGATGACAATGAATGCACTTGGTAAAACTGTTACAACTAATTGTTGAATTGGGTGTGACAACCAACACACAGGGTAAACCGCTTACATTTAATTGTTACATTGTGTTTGGTAACCAATACACAGTGTAAAACGGTTAACATTCAAATGTTAAATTTTGCATAAGAATTGAAATATTGTTTAAAAGTTTACATATAATGATTTATTTGGGTATAACTATTACACAAGGTAAAACTTTAAGATGCCATTGTTAAGTTGGGTATGATAATCAATACAGAAGTAAAAACTCTTACATTCAATTAATACATTGGGAATGGAAACCAATATACAGAGCAATACTGTTAGATTTAATTGGTGAATTGTGTATGATAACTAATACACAGGGTAAACTGTTACATTGAATTGTATAATATCATATGATGATTAACACAGAGTGTAAAACTTTCACAGTTAATTGTTGAATTGGATATAATAACCAAGACAGAGAGTAATACTTTTCATTTCATTGTTGAATTTGGTGTGGTAAGCAATACAAATGGAAAAACTTGTAAATGTTAATTTGTTAATGGTTGCAAAAACACCGGGGCAAAATGACATGTATTAACTACATTGGATGAGATAATCAATGCACAGGCTAAAAATTACATTTAATTGTGAAATTGGGAAAACTAAATAATACACAGGGTAAAAAAGTTACAACTAATTGTTATCTTCGGTATGTAACTAATACAGAGTTAACTTTTATATTTGATTGTCAAATTGGGTATGCTTACCAATACACTCGTAAAACTGTTGCTTTTAATTGTTGAATTGTGTATGATTCACATGTTAAACTGTTACAGTTAAATAAATATTCGATATACCTAATACACTGTGTAAAATTGTTATTTTAATTGTTAAATTGTGTATGATAACCATCATCATCATCATAGGCCGTCCCTCCTTGTCGAGCATGACTTGCTTCCATACTTTAAATGAGTACTCTGGTGACTGAAGTAATTAATGCGGCACCTACCGTCTCCGTCAAGTATGACACCCAATACACAGTGTAAAACTGTTAGATTTAATTGTAAATTTGGGTATGATAACTAATAGACAGGCTGCACCTGTTTCATTTAATTGTTAAATTGGGTGAGATAATCAATACCCACGGTATTTTTAAATTGAATATGATATATAATGAACAGCGTAAAATTACTACATTCAATTGTCAAATTGATTATAACTAATTGTCGTGCTCAGACTGTTACATTTAATTGTTAAAAAAAGCATGATATCAAATATGAAGTACAATCCCGTTACTTTTAATTGTTCAATTAATTATAACTAAAACATATGGTAAAAGCTTTACATGTCATTGTTAAATTGCATATGATAACTAATACACAGGTTAAAACTGTCACAGTTATTTGTTAACTTGGGTATAATAATAAATATAAAGAGCGAATCTGTTACATTTAGTTGCTAAATTGGTTAAGATAACCAATACAAGTTTAGGAATATAGATTTTAATTGTTAAGTTATGTATGATTTCCAATATACAGTGTAAAACTAACATATTTAATAATTAAAGCTGATCTTATAACCAATTCACAAGTCAAACCTTACCAGGAATTAATAATTTGGTTATGATAATTGATAAAAGCATAAAACTGTTAAATCTAATTGTTAACTTGGATATGAAACTGCTGTGAATGTAGAGGGAGTCAGACTGAACACTTTGAGCTCAAAGTAAAGTGTGACCTGAGTCTTTTATTGCAGATCTCCAGAGTGCCGCTCCAACCTGTAAAGCCTCCTTAAATACCTGTGCTCCCAAGGGATTATAAGATCCCTTTGGACTTCAGGGGATGAGCCCTCTGCTGGCTGTACATAGTAAGTACAAGTCCACATACACAACAATAACGAATAAACAGGATAAATACTTTACACTACATTGTTAAATTGGGTGTGATAAACAATACTTAATTGTTACATATGTGTATGAATGTATGTCTCCAAAGGGTAAAACTTATAATTAATTGTTAAATTTGTTATGATAATCAATACAAAGTGTACGACTGCTACATTTATTTGAGAAATTGGGAATGATAAGCAATAAACATGTTAAAACTGTTAAAAGTCATTGTTAAAGTAGGCATGATAACCAATACACATGTTACACTGTTACATTTAATTGTTAAGTTGGGTATGATAATTAACATAGAGTGTAAGCATAAAAGTGTTTATTAATGATGAAATTGATTCTTAATTTTATATATATATATATATATATATATATATATAAATGAGTTTGCAGGAAGAGACTAAATGGATCCCTCCTTCGAGTGGGCTAGACACCCCACTTTTTCTGCATCGATACCGGCCACCTAACATCCACTTTAAAGCTGAGATGAGGTGAACGCCCAGAAATCGCCCATTTTTGCACAAAATTAAATCTAACGCTCGCTTTTCGCTCACTTATCGCCCAGCGTTACTTTCGGCAGTTCATAAGCACCAATAAATAATACCGCCTGCCCATTTTGTTTTGTCGTTAAGGTCATAATGTCTGAACTTAATGCCCATTATAATGGCGAGCCTTACTTTTGGCACCTCGGCCACATATTGCCGAAAATAACGCTCACTGAAAAAGCTGCTGAGAAAAAGTTTCTCTCTACTGATCGAAACCAAGCGGTATGGACGCCTTTTTGTAAATTGAGGTCGCATCATATAAAAGGTGCTACAACATTTGTGGAGTTTTAATGTACTCTGGAGGTCTTTTAAGGTGATTTGAACATCTGAAAAGCATCGTTTCATAATTTGGACGATTTGAAGTTAATTTTGGTGTCTTAGTTGTAAAGGTATCTATGGTGAACAATTGGTATATTACAGAGAATTTTGGAATTCGTCCTTTAATTTCTCAGCCTGTCTTGATGACCACGCAGATGCTGCAGACTAGAGAAGGTAGAAGGTATATTGATCAGCATTACGTGCACAATCAAAGAAGTGCCAGACTGTTGAGGAGGTCGAGACTTTTTACATCATGCAATTACAGGCAGAAGCAGTCTTACCTAATTTGTCCATAACACATGGCTTAGGAGACTGCGCTTCCACAAAGAAGTTATCAGTGAGATATGCCAGCTCAACAGTTGAGATGTGCCGCCTGCCATCATCATCAGGAACGCACTGTCCGTCGAGGTCAATGTCACTGCCGCACGTGCCTTATATACATCGGGTTCATTTCAGGCCTCAGCTGGCAACATTTGCATTATATCTCAGCATGACACCCATTGCTGCATTTGACAGGTCACTGAACCCTTTTACGCATGCAGGATAGAGTTTTCCAGCTTCCCTCTGACCAGTGAGTCACAGACTGTGAGGCTCTAGTATTGCAAACATGCACAAAGTGCAGAGTGCCATTCCGCCACCTTTTCAGGATGCAGAGGCGTATCGGAACGGAAAGGGATACCCTTCGCTGAATATGCAACTCGTTGTCGGCAACAAACAAAGAATAATGGCAGTAAATGCAACATTTCCGGCAGCATCCATGATGCTCACATCATGTCTGAGGGTGCTGTACCTGACATGTTTACCAATCAGCCACAAGGTCAATGCTGGATGCTTAGTGAAAAAGGATAAGGCCTTGCCACCATATAATAACCCCCCCCGCACCCGCCACCCCCACTACATAACACCCAGACAAAAGTCGAAAAGTGCTAAAACGAGAGCCACGTGCAGTATCGTCAATAAGACCATTGGTATTATTAAGATTTTTAGATGCATGGAACACTCAGGATGCGAGCTGCAAATGCCACCCTGGGCAGCTGGCTCAATTCGTGGTGGTGTGCTGCATGCTGCACAATTTGGCTATCAGGAGAGGACAAGAATTGCCAGAAGGGACCGCCGCTCCACATCAGGAGAGAGAGGAAGATGAGGACGAGGAGGTGAATGCTGACCTCAGGGCAGACAATCAGTCTGACAATGAAACCATGCCCACTCCCGCTCCAGACCGTAGGAAACAGCTCGTGGTGGCTACATAGCTTTAATACTCCAACGGTAGCAGCTCATAAATGAGCGCTTTGCTTGAAATAACTTTGGTCGTTTTTAAAAAGCTGCAACACTGCTGTGTCTGTAGCTCATAATGGATGCTGTGCATTACCTTGGTGACAGTTTCAGTTTAAGTTGATTTAATTTAAGTTTCATTGTCCACTTTCGCGTTCAGGAATCACAAATGTGTAACGGTGCAGCTATCTGTGAGAATGCTCAACAATGTTATATCAACAAAAGAACAAGAGAATTATGAGCGGGAGTTACGAATATGGCCCCTCGAGCCAGTACTACCGTTTAAGATGTTCATGGTTTTTCCGATCATGAACTCAGTTCCACTTCCCTGCCCGCTCCCCATAACCACTTATTCCCTTATCATTTAAGAAACAGTCCATTTCTGTCTTAAATTTATTCAATGTCCCAGCTTCCACCGCTCTCTGAGGCACCAAATTCCACAGATTTGCAAGCCTCTGATAGAAGAAATGTCCCCTCGTCTAAGATTAAAATGGGCTGCCCATTATTCTAAGATGATCCCCTCTAATTCTGCTCTCCCCATATCAGTGTAAACATCCTTTCTGCGTCCACATTGTCAAGCCCCCTCATAACCTTATACATTTCGATAAGGTCACCTAAAATTCTTCTGGATTCCAATGAGTAGAGACCCAACCTACGAAACCTTTCCTCATAAGTCAACCAACTCATCTCCAGAATCATCCTAGTGAACCTTCTCTGCACTGCCTCCAAAGCCAGTACATCGTTTCACAAATACGGAAACCAAAATTGCATGCAGTATTCTTCGCGTGGTCTCAACAATACGATGAATAACTATAGCAAAACTTCCCTGCTTTTATACTGCATCGACTTTGAAATAATGCAAAGATTCCATTGGCCTTCCTGATCATTTATTTGCTCTACATGCATAGGAATCTTTTGAGTTTAATGCCGCTGTACTCGTAACTTTGCAATTTTTCTCCATTTAAATAATAACTTGCTCTTTGATTTTCACCTGTCAGAGTGCCGGATTTCACTCTTTCCAAAATTTATACTCCATATGTCAAATATTTGCCCACTCACTTAACCTATCTGTGTCCTTTTACAGACTTTTTGTGTCCTGATCGCACATTGCTTTTCCTCCCATCCTTTTATCGTCAGCAAACTTGGCTAGGTTACACCATGTCCTTCTTCCATTTCTTTAATTTAGAGTGTAAATGGGTGGGGGTCCCAGCAATAAATCATGCGGCACCCCACTAGTTACTGATTGTGATCCTGAGAATGAACCATTTATGCAGGCTCTCTGTTTTCTTTCAGTTAGCCAATCCTCTATCAATGCTAATATATTACAATCAACGTTGTGAAATGTTTTCTTTTACAGTAAACGTTTACGTGGCAAATGCTTTGTGGAAGTACAAGTAAACAGCACTAACACGTTCCCCTTTATCCACCCTGTTCGTTACATCCTCAAATAATTTCAGCAAAGTTTTGGAACATGACTTCCAATTCATAAATCCTTGCTTGTTATGAATGACCGAATTTTGCTTTTCCAAACGTCCTGCTACTGTTTCTATTTTAATGGACTTCAATATGTTACCAATCACAGATATTAGGCTAACTGGATGTCTGCCTCCTTTTTTAAATAAGGGCAGTTTTCCTATAGGCTGGGACCACACCAGACTGCACGGAATTTTGGTAAATTACAACTAATGCATCCACAAACAATGCCGCTACTTCCCATAAGACCCTAGGATGCAAGCGATCAAGTCCATGGGATTTTACTGCCGTTAGTCCCATTATCTTACTGAGTACCACCTCCTTAGTGATTCTGAATCTGTTCCTCCGCCCTCACCCCACCCCACCCCCACCTGCCGCTAAAGCGCCTTGACAATCCACAAGCGATATTGTTAGTGTCTTCTACCCTAAATATTGACACAAAATATTTATTCAGAAATTCTACCATCTCCATGTTCCCCACTACTAATTCCGCAGTCTCGTCCTCTAAGGGAACAACATTTACTCTAGCTACTCTTTTGCTTTTTACACAGCTATAGTAATTCTTGGTATCTCTTTTCATATTTCGTGCTAATTTACTTTCATCATCTATCTTACCTTTCTTAATCATTGTTTAATAATTATTTGCTGCCTTTTGAAAGCTTCCCTATCTTCTATCCTCCCACAGGTTTTGCCACTTTTTATGCACTTGTTTTTAATTTGATGCCATCCTTGATTTCGTTAGTCAGCCACGGATGGCTATATTTTCTCTTACACCCTTTCCTCCTCACTGGAATATATTTTCTTGAGTGTTGTGAAATATCTCCTTAAGTGTACACCACTGTTCGTCAACCGGCCTACAGCTTAATCTATTTCCCCAGTCCAAGTTAGCCAAATCTGCACGCATATCTTCATAGCCTCCTTTATTTAAGCTTAGTACGCTGGTTCGACATCCAACTTTCTCATCCTCCATGTGAATTTAAATTCAGTTATGCTATGATCACTCATACCAAGCGGATCCTTTACTTGGTGATTGTTTATTAATCCTTTCTCATTAAACATGACCAGATCTACCTGCCCCTTGTTTGGTTCCGTTACATACTGCTCAAGGAACCCGTACCTTATGCTCGCTATAAACTCTTCCTTGAGCTACCCTGACCAATTTGATTTGTCCAATCAATATGGAGTTTAAAATCACCGATATTTATCTCTTTTCACAAGGCCCTATTTCCTGGTTTATGCTCCGACCAACAGAGTTGCTATTGTTAGGTGGCTTATAGACTATGACAACCAGTGAATGTTTCCTCTTACAATTCCAAATCTCCATCGAAACTGATCCAACATCCTGATTATTTGAGCCAATATCGTCTCTCACTATTGTAGTGATTCACTCCTTTATCAAAAGAGCTACCCAAACTCCAGTTCTTTCAGGCTGTCCTTCCGGATTGTCAAATATCCCACAATATTTAATTCTCAGTCCTGGTCACCTTGCAATCACATCTCTGCGATAGCTATCAGATCATACCCATTTGTCTCAATGTGTGCCCCATCAACTTATCAATGTTTTACATATGCAACGTGCATTGAGACCAAGTGACTTTAAATTTGTTGTTTTCCAATTTTTTCCTACTTTTTCCTCTCTCCTTCGAACGCACTTTCTTTATTTTTGCCTTCTAATTCCAGTTTTTCTCCCCTCCCTACTGAATCATTTTCAAGTTAGTTGAATCAGAGTCACATTATTTTAAACTCACCCCAACGGAACTCGAAAAACCCCCACCCACCCACCGCGAGTAAATTGGTGCCGGCTCTGTTGAAGAACAAACCGTCTGGCATGTACAGGCGCCACATCTCCCAGAAGCAGTCTCAATGGCTCAGAAACCTAAATCCATCCCGCCTGCATCATCAGTTCTGCCATGTGTTCTTCTGCTCTATCCTCATGTTTTTATACTCAATAGCTCGTGGCACTTGGTGTAAACATGTGATGAATACCTTTGAGGTGCTACTATTTAATGTCTGTCCTAGCTCCCTAAATTTTGGCTGCAGGACCTCAGCTCTCTGTCATTGGTACCACGAGCTCTGTCTGTTCACCCTCTCTGCCCAAAACATTTAAAGAGAATCTTGGTAAGGAGCCATAATTATAACTGGATAGGAACACCCCACCACACCACCTATCGATCCCACAACAAATTACTAGCTTTTATAACATTATTTCAATGTTGAACATTACCAACAACATTTCATAAGCATACAACACAAAAGCAAAAAAACAAGATGCCCACCCCCTCACCCCAAACCGCCCAAGAAAATAACAGCAACAACATTAAATACTGTGACCAAGACAACACCTGCACTTTCCTTCCCCCACCGCTTCACGGCGACCCCATCCCATTCCCCTTCTTACTCCAATCTGGTTGGCCGACAAGCTCGTCAGGCGCTGCCTCATCGGGCTGAACGACGGCAGAACCGTTGTTTGGACGGATATGGGAGAGAATGGTCCCGAGGTGGGTACGTGCTCCGAGCCAGAAGCAAGATCTTCCTCCTGGGTCTCAGGCGACGTTGATAATTGTGGTGCGGCACCTTGGCATCAGTTGCTGCGCCCCGGGACCACTGGGAGGTCTCTGCCATCACTGTTTGTGTCTATTACATCCTGGGGCTCTGCCATTCGTGTCATGTACTCGCTTATGCTTGCGGACATGCTGGCGATTTGTAGGGATATGCCCCCCAATTGTCTACGTCAAAACTCCTCCGGTGCAATTGCACCATGTCGCCGCTCATTCTCGCGCTCGTGGAGAAGACCTGCTGCATCGAACCAACCTGCGCATTGTCGGCGCCATTTGGGAGACACCCCGGGTATCCTGCAGCAAGGTTCTTGTGCTTCGTACCTCAACGGTGGATCAGGAAATGGCCGAGGGATGTGCTTGATCTCATGGTTTTTGACAGCATTATGGAGCTTGGCGATGCAAGATCCTCGGCCTCCAGACCTTAATCCTTGGAGACGGCACCCAGGAGCTCCACGGTCAAGAATAGGGGGTCCTCAGCACCAGATACATGATCGTCCGGCGGCTACGGCCGCGCAGCCACAGCTTCTGGGTTCAGTGTTGTTGCATGTGGCCACGCTACTGGCTGAGCAACAAAGCTTAACTGAGTTTATTAGAGGAGAAAGGAGTGCTCGGGTCTCAAGGTGATTCCATCGCTACACACAGCATATGCACGACCAGAGTAGCACCACCGCTATCAAAATCATCACAGTTGTCACATTGCATGAGCATGACCTAATTCTGCATTGCAATGATTCATTTGAGATCAACATATTTATAGAACACTTTTATCAATCATATATCATATATTATTGGTCGGATATGAGCGGAAGTGGCATTTATTAAATGTTTGTCAAGCAATGGTGTATAATTCACTCACGTGGCGTTACATCACATTCTGCAGCTGCATGCTTGGCTGACCGAGCGTGGTTCCCTACTTGTAAACGCTCCTCGTTGTCGCTGAGCTCGATGATGACTTTTGAACCTCCATCCTATCGCCGCTGGTCGGCTCTATTCCTCGAATGCTTCTTCTGTCAAAGGTAACACCAGCACGATATGGCATGAAATCATTACGTGAGAGCATTGGTAGGTACTGTCACAGAGACTTATACAACACTTAATCAAAAGATTTAATCATGGTTATTATGATAATTGTCATTATGTAACTGAAATCGTTATGCAGCCTCGAGTAAAAAGAAAAATCGTGATATATGTGCAAGACATCACATCTGATTTTAATCGTTCATTACACTTAAACATCAAATTAAATATCAAGTAATACATGTAAATAAATATAATACATTCTGTGGTGCAACCAACAAGGTTACTCCAGCGCTGGCGGCATTTGTTGCCCTCAAGCACCTCGTTGGTTGCCGACACGACCACCTCGGTTATATTGGCCCATATCATATGGTAGACCTATGGTTTGGGCTTCCCACACCCACCCTGGGTCAATTGACCCCAGCGTGTCTCGACCTCCGGCAGGAGGGCGGCATTTGCCTCCTCGGATAATCTCGTCGCTCGTTTGCATATTGCCAATTGTTCCACTCCCACCTCACTGATTTAACCAGCGGCAGTCTCCACAGCGGGCAGGGTCGCTTGCTCCATCCCCTTCATTTTAATCGTTTTTTTCCCGATAGAAAATCGGCGGCAACAACATTATTTGTGCGTAGCAGGCCTTTTCTTGCTTGGTAATTCTCCCTTCTGCCTCCCAAAAGAGTGAAACAAGCACACACCACACCAACACGCACTTGCATTTCGGCTGTGCTCCATCTCTCCCTGTCTCCTGTTCTGGACTTTTATTGATGATCCCTGACATGAAACGCGTGAATCGACCGTTGCAATGCCATTACAAAGGACGCAGACACTGCGGCCGAATGTCAAAAATATTTAATGCTAACGCCCATTTCAGATCGCTGCCGGTAACACCCATTTTGTATAATGAGAAGTTGGAATTTAGAAAATGGGTTTACATCCGTCAATCACAAAACCCATTTTTACCGCTGGAAATAATGCTTATATTGGGCAATCTGCACAGAGTGGAACTCCTAGCCAATACAAACAGTCCTGGAATCAAGTCCAAATCCTTGGGCTTTCTGAGAAACAATGGACTAAATTGGTGTTCTGACCCAAGCAACAGGATTGCTCTCTCTCTCTTTCTGAGCACATGCAAAGCAGGAAACTCTTTCCACAGCAGAAGCAACGACTAATGCCACGTGCTTGTCCTCTGCCTGAGGAAGTGATATATAAGTTTTTATAAATCATTATTGAACTATCAATGCTGTAACAACTAATGTAACAATTAACTAATTTTATTCGCCGTTTATTTGCTATATAATATAGAACAATTAACAGTGACATTTTCCTCGGCTCCTTCAATAAAAGTATAGGCCGGCTGGCCTGAAGTCTTTCGGATGGAAAACGTTGGAGTCCATTGTTAAGGAAGTAGGACATTCGGAAAGCATAATTCAGACAAGTAGAGAGTCAGCATGGTTGTATTAAAGGGAATTCATATTTTGAAATTTGCTGGAAGTCTTTGAGGTGGAGCGAGCAGGATGGATAAGGGGCGGGGAGGGGCAGTATATTTTGAATTACAGAAGTTATTCGATAATATGCCACGTAAAATTTTGCTGCAGAAGATACGTTCACGTCGTTTGGCGCAATATATTAGCATTGGTAGAGGAGCCAGCAAAAGGTGAAAATGGAAACGATCAGGAACAGTTCAGAAACATGTTCCTGACCCAACTCCACCCGTGAGAAAGAACAACACTCGGCATATCTGTACAAGCTACCAATGAAAAACCATGTTCCTGAACCAACTCCACCCTTGGGATAGAGCATCTTTCGGTATATGTGTATGAGTTACCAATCAAAACGACTGTTCCTGAACCAACTCCACACTTGTGTTAGATCAACTCTCGGTATATCTGTACGAGATGCCAATTGATGGACGCAAATAGAGCAAAAGACTGACAGATCACGTGAGGTAGTGAAGGATCTGCTCGGGCCTACCAACAAAATGGTCCAACCTGACGAAGCTGCAGTAGAGGGACCAAAGCGTAATCCGTTCATGGGTCCATGATTTAGTTGTGGGACGAGCGGACACTTCCAGAAACATTGCTGGAGACACCAACGGGCACCAAACAACGAGGCAGCGCATTGGTATATTCTGGGAGACGAAAAACATTCCTCTGGAGCAGAGCAACAGTTAGGACTGTAAATTGCCCTTAAAAAACTCAAATAACTACGGGAGGGCAATGCCACCAACAGGTATGCATGGTTATCAGTGCTAGTGCAACTCCATCGAAGGAGCTTCTGGAAGGATCCCAATGATGGAGTTCGGGAACCTTTGATGGGTCAGAGGTGGGGTTCCGACACAATGGGAACGTCCTACAGGGGGCCAGCAGTAGACTATGCTATTTGATATGGTACCATTGTAAACATTATCTGCACTCTGATCTCCATGCAATGGCTGCCAAGGGTTGTTTACTCCTTAAATGATTTAATTGCGGAACAACTGCTTCATAAACGCTTGATCTTCCGTTGGGAAGTTGCGTCTGCAAGGTCGCGTCATCTGTGCTGATGCCGACCCTCAACGGTCGAGGAATCCTTGACACCGATGTGTTGTAGGGCACTTGCAAAGGCGAAGGCTCCTGCATAATATATGTATTTATATATGTGTAAAATGGCAGCCAGACATAAGATGGCTGCCAGGGATTTCGCAAAGCGCTAGGGTTATTCAGCTAACCAAGTTGGCTAACATTCTGCATAGCTGATGACATTGCAGTTTAGCAGAATATCTTTAAATCAACAAACCCAGTCAGGATGTCCTCGCAGTACACTGAACAAAGGAATCCCTGAAAATATGTTAAGATAAGAAAGTCAGGCACAGCAGAAGCCAACGTCAGCAGAGATAAAGGTGTCTGAAAAAACATCACAAGGACATAAATCATCTCCAGCTAAATATAGGCTGAACTTTCATCCCCTTTATGTTTGAGGGCCAATTCTATTGGCCGAAACAAATCAGTATGTAATCCATAATCGTTATGATTGGATTGTATCCAGCCGACATAGGTTGATTAATTGCAGTGAACTGTTGTAAAACATATAAATATTACTGAATTTATTTGTTCAATGGAGAGAAGTGCCTGGAGTCACCCAGAGGCTTCCTCCCCGCCGGCGTAATAAAGATCGTTTTTCAATTGGAATCGACCCAGAGTGGCGAGTGATTCTTCCAGGAAAACATTCGCGCTATCAGATGTAAAAGAATATGGGGCGAAAATAGATTATAATCGTTATTGTATATGGATGGGTTTGAGCATTAGAGAATAACTCGAGGAATTACAGACGCTCCCTGTCTTTTCGCCATCCAAAAGCCGTCCTTATATGGATCCCCTGATAGGATAGATCAGAATTTTCAGCGATTAATTCAGATACCACCTGTCATTGTTCACGTCGGGCAAACAGGATAGTGGCACAATAGACAGCGAGTTGTCCATTTATGGTACTCTTCAACTTTTATCAAACAAGACCTCGCCCCAAGGGAAAGAAACTCCGAAATCAGAGACACGATTCAATCGATAGTTGAGGAAGGCTTTCTGAGACCACGAAATTTCACTCCAAATTCACGTGCTTGGTTTGTCAAGAAGTCGGATGATGCTTGGTCAATGACGATAGATAACCGGAAATTGAATTTGTTGAAACCAGCCTGTTCACTGGTGTTTAGAAAAACTCGCAACCTACTATCCCAAATACCATCCAGGTTGACATACTTCTGCACCCATGAAATTTCAAACGGATTTTGGAGCATTCCAGTTCGAAAAGATGCGCAATACAAATTTGCTTTTACTTTCGAAGAACAGAGCTAAACCTGGACTGGACTGCCCCAGGGTTTCCGAAATGAGCCCACGATTTTTTTACAAGCGAATAGCCACAGATCTAAAGACCTTTTCTCAACACGCCTGTCTGCGACAGTACATAGATGATACATTGTTTGCGACCTAATGTAAGGAACAACGATTGTCCCTGAAACGAATTATTCTCGTTGCTAACTAAAAAAAGACGAAAGGTGAACCCACGCAAGACTCAGTTGCTAAAGAAACGGATCACCTTTTTGCGGGTGCCCATCTCTCTTAATGGAGCATACCCTGATCGTCTCCACAGAGTGGACATTATCCAGAGACTGCCCATACACATTTCCACGAAAGCACCACGGCCGTTCCTTGGTTTGGTGGCGTAGCAAAGGGAATTTATACCAGGCTATGTGGAATGTGCAAACCCCTTTACAGGCTCCTGAAACAGAAGGGTGATGACATATGCCCGGCGCGGCCGGCTACCCACATTCAGTCGGTAACAAAGCTAAGAGGAACAGCAATAAAGTAATCATGCTTGAGTTCGCGACACCTCGCATCGCCCTTTCACCTAAAGGTTGGGGCTATGAAACACAATCTAACCGCTCTCTTCTGTCAAGAAAGAGCTGAACGACTAAAAACCATTGCTATGCATCTCGGATACTACACCGAGCAGAAAGACATATACAATTTGTGAACGTCACTTGTTGGCTGCCTTCTGGGAGATGGCCTTGTTTACTTATATTACGGGACTAAAGGACATGATTCTTAACTTAAAATTGGAAATTCTCGCCACAGTTACTTAACATCCGTTAGCGGTGTGTTTGGGCAGGCAATCGGCGTTAAGCGGTCCCAGCAAAGTCTAGCTCTATGTCTTTAATAAATCTTTCCAAATTTTCACTAGAAACATAATCTCGCCGTTAATTTTAAGCCAGTCGAAGACAGAAAAATTATCTACACAGCCAACAAAAACCTTACACATGTTGGAAAACGCTGCCAAAGCTCCTCCATTACTCAACCTGAATCCCCTTCACTGCTTGTATTTCAGCCATACCCACCTGTCCCTGAAGATTAAACAGACATGTATCATTAGCTAACCTCAGTGGTGCAACTGCTGACTGGACCAATGTTTCCAGGCAACTCTTCTCTTCCATGATGCCTCGCAAATTCTGCATCTCAGTGACCAGCTGAACAATCCTGAGCCACATTTCCTCGAGTTTCACACAATTACCGCAGATATGCTTGCTCAAGATCGCGATCCTCTCTGCCAGCTTGCATATGACTCAATCACGAGCCCCCTGCCACCGCAATCCAATTTCTAAACTTTTTTTTCTTTATCAATTAATAAGAGCTTTTATTCAATCGATATTTTTCAATTATTGTTTGATTATGGAATCTTTGCGACCTTATTAATTTTACACGTACTAACAAGTTGCACTTTCTCAGCTCTTAGAAACAAAGAGGTGGTGTAATACTCATCCTACGAACACCTGCCTGTACAGGCACCTCTGCTGTTTACATCTGTATTCTGGTCACAGTCGGACAGACCTCTTTCCTCCCTGAAGATATATTTGCGTTGCAGTCTGACAGACCTTTGTCCTGCCTCTTTCTGTATTCGTGACCCAGATAACTGCCATGTGTTTACCTGTCTTCGGGTACCAGTCGGACACGCCTCTGCCCTCCCTGTTTATGTATCCGATTTCCAGTGGTAGAAAGCCCAGTTCCATCTGTATCTGTATTCACGGTGAATATCGTACCTGTAATTTTATGGTGCAGCCCTCTTGTTCTGGTTCCACTCCAGAGGATATCGTTTTCCTCCAACTAGCCCATCGAATCTCAAATTAATTTTAGCTGCTTCAATTCAATCGATATCGAACTTCTAAAGTCATTTGAACGCAAGACAAGTTGATTCAGTTCTTTAAGTCCAGCAGCATTATGTTAAATCCCCCATGGCCATGGGAGCGAGAACAGCCAGTTGTCGTGGTGCACATTGGTACCAACGACATAGGTAAAAAAAGGGATGAGATCCTACGAAACGAATTTAATGAGCTAGGAGCTAAATTAAAAAGTAGGACCTCAAAAGTAGTAATCTCGGGATGGCTACCAGTGCCACGTGAGAGTCAGAGTAGGAATCGCAGGATAGTGCAGATGAATACGTGGCTTGAGCAGTGGTGCAACAGGGAGGGATTCAAATTCCTGGGGCATTGGAACCGGTTCTGGGGGAGGTGGGACCAGTACAAACCGGACGGTCTGCACCTGGGCAGGACCGGAACCAATGTCCGAGGGGAGTGTTTGCTTGTGCTGTTGGGGAGGATATAAACTGATATGGCAGGGGGATGGGAACCAATGCAGGGAGACAACGGGAAACAAAAAGGAGGCAAAAGCAAAAGACAGAAAGGAGATGAGGAAAAGTGGATGGCAGAGAAACCCAAGGCAAAGAACAAAAAGGGCCACTGTACAGCAAAATTCTAAAAGGACAAAGGGTGTTAAAAGAACAAGCCTGAAGGCTTTGTGTCTTAATGGATGGTGTATCCGCTATAAAGTGGATGAATTAACTGCGCAAATAGATGTTAACAAATATGATGTGATTGGGATTACGGAGACGTGGCTCCAGGATGATCAGGGCTGGGAACTCAACATCCAGGGGTATTCAACATTCAGGAAAGATAGAATAAAAGGAAAAGGAGGTGGGGTAGCATTGCTGGTTAAGGAACAAATTAAGGCAATAGTTCGGAAGGACATTAGCTTGGATGATGTGGAAATTATATGGGTAGAGCTGCAGAATACCAAAGGGCAAAAAACGTTACTGGGAGTTGTGTACAGACCTCCAAACAGTAGTAGTGATGTTGGGGACGGCATCAAACATGAAATTAGGGGTGCGTGGAATGAAGGTGCAGCAGTTATAACGGGTGACTTTAATATGCACATAGATTGGGTTAACCAAACAGGAAGCAATACGGTAGTGGAGGATTTCCTGGAGTGCATAAGGGATGGTTTTTTAGACCAACATGTCGAGGAACCAACTAGTGGGGAGGCCATCTTAGACTGGGTGTTGTGCAATGAGAGAGGATTAATTAGCTATCTCGTTGTGCGAGGACCCTTGGGGAAGAGTGACCATAATATGGTGGAATTCAGCATTAGGATGGAGAATGAAACAGTTAATTCAGAGACCATGCTCCAGAACTTAAAGAAGGGTAACTTTGAAGGTATGAGGCGTGAATTGGCTAGGATAGATTGGCGAATGATACTGAAGGGGTTGACTGTGGAAGGGCAATGGCAGACATTTAGAGACCGCATGGATGAACTACAACAATTGTACATTTCTGTCTGTCGTAAAAATAAAAAAGGGAAGGTGGCTCAACCGTGGCTATAAAGGGAAATCAGGGATAGCATTAAAGCCAAGGAAGTGGCATACAAATTGGCCAGAAGTAGCAGAGAACCCGGGGACTGGGAGAAATTTAGAACTCAGCAGAGGAGGACAAAGGGTTTGATTAGGGCAGGGAAAATTGGGTACGAGACGAAGCTTGCAGGGAACATTAAGACGGATTGCAAAAGTTTCTATAGATATGTAAAGAGAAAAAGGTTAGTAAAGACAAACGTAGGTCCCCTGCAGTTAGAATCAGGGGAAGTCATAACGGGGAACAAATAAATGGCGGACCAATTGAACAAGTACTTTGGTTCGGTATTCACTGAGGAGGACACAAAAAACCTTCCGGATATAAAAGGGGTCGGAGGGTCTAGTAAGGAGGAGGAACTGAGGGAAATCCTTATTAGTCGGGAAATTGTGTTGGGGAAATTGATGGGATTGAAGGCCGATAAATCCCCAGGGCCTGATGGACTGCATCCCAGAGTACTTAAGGAGGTGGCCTTGGAAATAGTGGATGCATTGACAGTCATTTTCCAACATTCCATTGACTCTGGATCAGTTCCTATGGAGTGGAGGGTAGCCAATGTAACCGCACTTTTTAAAAAAGGAGGGAGAGAGAAAACAGGGAATTACAGATCGGTCAGCCTGACATCGGTAGTGGGTAAAATGATGGAATCAATTATTAAGGATGTCATAGCAGTGCATTTGGAAAGAGGTAATATGATAGGTCCAAGTCAGCATGGATTTGTGAAAGTGAAATCATGCTTGACAAATCTTCTGTAATTTTTTGAGGATGTTTCCAGTAGAGTGGACAAGGGAGAACCAGTTGATGTGGTATATTTGGACTTTCAGAAGGCTTTCGACAAGGTCCCACACAAGAGATTAATGTGCAAAGTTAAAGCACATGGGATTGGGGGTCGTGTGCGGACATGGATTGAGAAGTGATTGTCAGACAGAAAGCAAAGAGTAGGAGTAAATGGGGACTTTTCAGAATGGCAGGCAGTGACTAGTGGGGTACCGCAAGGTTCTGTGCTGGGGCCCCAGCTGTTTACACTGTACATTAATGAATTAGACGAGGGGATTAAATGTAGTATCTCAAATTTGCGGATGACACTAAGTTGGGTGGCAGTGTGAGCTGCAAAGAAGATTCTATGTGGCTGCAGAGCGACTTGGATAGGTTAGGTGAGTGGGCAAATGCATGGCAGATGAAGTATAATGTGGATAAATGTGAGGTTATCCACTTTGGTGGTAAAAAGAGAGAGACAGACTAATATCTGAATGGTGACAGATCAGGAAAAGGGCAGGTGCAAAGAGACCTGGGTGTCATGGTACATCAGTCATTGAAGGTTGGCATGCAGGTACTGCAGGCGGTTAAGAAAGCAAATGGCATGTTGGCCTTCATAGCGAGGGGATTTGAGTGCAAGAGTAGGGAGGTGTTGCTACAATTGTACAAGCCTTGGTGAGGCCACAACTGGAGTATTGTGTACAGTTTTGGTCTCCTAACCTGGGGAAGGATATTCTTGCTATTGAGGGAGTGAAGCGAAGGTTCACCAGACTGATTCCCGGGATGGCGGGACTGACCTATCAAGAAAGACTGCAGCAACTGTGCTTGCATTCACTGGAGTTCAGAATAATGAGAGGGGACCTCATAGAAACGTTTAAAATTCTGACGGGGTTAGACAGGTTAGATGCAGGAAGAATGTTCTCAATGTTGGGGAAGTCCAGAACCAGGGGACACAGTCTAAGGATAAGGGGGAAGCCATTTAGGACCGAGATGCGGAGGAATTTATTCACCCAGAGAGTGGTGAACCTGTGGAATTCTCTACCACAGAACGTTGTTGAGGCCAATTCACTAAATATATTCAAAAATGAGTTAGATGAAGTCCTTACTACTAGGGTAATCAAGGGGTATGGTGAGAAAGCAGGAATGGGGTACTGAAGTTGCATGTTCAGCCATGAACTCATTGAATGGCGGTGCAGGCTAGAAGGGCCGAATGGCCTACTCCTGCACCTATTTTCTATGTTTCTATGTTTCTATATTCTATTTTCTCCTTTAGTAGGGGTGCCATTATTTTTCCTACCACCATCGTTAAGCTGTCTGTTAGAAAGTGTCCTGTGCATGTTCTATCTCATTTCTTAAATATGGTTATTAGGTTAGCTATCTGGCTGAGTTCTGGATGTACACGTTTTCAAACGAAATGTGTGTAACCGTGCCCCTGCCATCTCCACTGTAATTTGGTTTAAACTGTGCGAATGTAATCCGTCTCAACCGTGGTTTTATTCTCTTTGAGTTTGATTAGTTTATTTAATAGTTCTCCACTTTTTTTTTTAAATGTAATTACCTCCTTATTAATCTAATCGTCTAATATCATGTCCACTTGCTCTGTCGCCCTAATAAATTATGAAGCAAAGCAATTACCTAATATTTCTGCCATTTCTCTATCGCTACCTGTGGTATTATGCTGTCCAATCCTCTGTGGTCATATTCCCATTCCGAATTTTCTTTTTTATTGATGTACCTGTAAAATATTTGACTATTTTCTTAATTGTTCCTTGATAATTTAAAGTAACAGTTGCTCTCTGCCTTTCTAATAGTTTTTGACTTCATCCCTACTATCTCCGTATTCTCCCTTATCATGCTGACTGCCGCTGTCCATGTAATTAGTGCATGCCCCTATCCTTAACCTAATTTTTTTCTGTATATCTTTATTCATCATTCGAATTCAGTTTGTTCTTGTGTTTAGCAGTATATATATTTTCCCGAATCCTGCTGCACACCGTTTTAAATGTTTCCCTTTGCTTTTCTTTCAAGTTGTTCCAATATTGTTGGACATTTTATTTTTCCGTGTTCTATTCGCAAGCCCTCAAACCAACTTTTCTCCAAGTAATTAAACTGGTCTTCTTCATACTTATGTCCAATTCATTTATTAGCTTACAGCATATTATATTATTATTGCATCGATACATCCCAACTTTTAGTTCTATTTTCTGCTCTGCTTCATTTCCTATTACTACTTCAAGAGCGAATCCTTCCTTGTTGGTCTCCTTATCGATTGGGTTCGAAAGGATTCATGTACGCATTGTGGGAACTCCATTCCCTTATCGTCTTCCCTACCTCGTCTGTCCAATTAATATCGCAGTAGTTGAAATTTCACGTGATTATTATTCCATATCATTCTACTCATTTCCCTGTAGAATAAACCTAATCGTGTGTTCGATCCTTTGGGATGTATTGCACACTCATGTGCAGAGAGCCCAAAAATGTGCGTTATTACTAGAGCGGGCATTAAAAATTTGGTTGCAGACCGCCATATTTGTGCCCATTCACAAACTCCTTAGAACTTCCACTTTTGTGCTTATCACCCAAAAATGGGCGTTATTTCCGGCTGGGCCTTAACTAAGTGTTTTCAAATCGGCGGATACTTGCCTATTCTCAATGTCCTTAGAAGCTTCACTTTTGTGCTTATCTACCAAAAATGGGCGTTATTTCCGGCGTGGGGGTTAACATCGTATTTGGAGATCGCCGGATACTCAGCTATTCTCAAATCACTGGGAAGCTCCACTTTTGAGCTTACCGCCCAAAAATGGGAGTTATTTTGGTCAAAAAAGGCTTTTCAAATCGCCAGCTTCTCGTTCATTCTCAAAAAAGCTAGTTTCCTTTTCAGAACAAGTGCGTTACAGCCGGCAAATTAAAATTTTTGTGACCTTCTGCATAAAGTGTGGACCTCCTTCGCAACTGCATGGCAACGGTCGATTCCTGTGGTTCTGGAAGTCAAGGGTCATCATGATATGCACATAAGAGGATTTAGAGAGCGAGGGAGCTCTGAGGGGTGAAAGCGTGTCTGGGTGTCGTGTGACTACTTTGAAAAGAGGGAGAGAGAATTTAGAGCTTCACAGCATGTAGCGAAAGAAAAATTAGCAGCCACATATTTCCCTCAATTTGGCCTATAATTGAGAGAGGAGGAGGCATCACGGCATGCTTTGGACTCTGACGCTGGAGCGAGCAGTGATTTTGGAGAGGAACACATTGGAGGCGCAAAAGAGGCAAATACCTCGCTCCAGCAGAAGGTCCAGTACCGCTGGGGTGATTTGACACAGGGAGGGTGTGGGAAGCCCAACCCAAAGGGTATGGACTGAGATATGGACTGAGATAGCAGAGTCGGTGCCAACGGCAACCAACAAGATTTGTGAGCGCAACCAATGCCACAAACGATGGACGACCTTGTGGGATGCGCAAGATTAAACATTACATTGATTTAGATTAACTTATGTCTTTATATAATTGGATTTGTAAAAGCCACGAGGGACTCTCATCAGACATATCTCTTTTACTTTTACCGGGAATATTTTCCTCAAAGACTGCGGTCACGGTGTGAATCTTTAGGTTGCGAATGATAATTCTCATAATAATCATGATTACATCACTTGGTTATGTGTTGTATCCGTCTCTGTGACAGGACCTAGCAATGATATCACGCAACGTTCACTTGCCTTGCCGTCCAGTCACCTTTTACTGAAGAAGCTCTCGATGTTGAGGTCCGTGCCGAGGTTCATGGGTGTGGGGCCACCAGTCCCAGCGACATCACTGAGATGGAGAGGCGTGTGCTCAAATTCGTGCGAAAGCCCCGCAAAGAGCCACGGACGCATTTACAGACCCTGAAGTGATGCCACGTGAGAAAAGCTTACACCATTGCGTGATGTGAATTCAATAGATGCCACACCCACTCATATCCAAACAATCGTATTTGATATAGGATTTCTAAAATTGTCATAGAAATAATGATGGCTTAAAGAAGATTATTGTAATGCGAATTTGTTGGTGGTCATGAAATCTGATATCTGCGATGATTTTGAGTGAGGTGGTGCTTTTGTCATGGATATGCTGTGTGTAGCGCTGGACCCAAGTTGTGACCCAAGCACCCCTTCTCCTCTAAGAAACTCATTTGTGTATTGCAGCTCAGCCAGAAGTGCGGCCCCAGGCTCGGCCAAAGAGGCCAGAAGGTGCGAGCGCGAGGCAGGAGTCGGCGCATGATCCGAGTGGATCTGGTGGTGAGGAGCTCTGATTGTCGCCCGTCAATCCACTGAATCTGTTCTCCATGGCAAAGAGAGCACATATAGAGGAACCTGCATCGCCACGGTCCAGAAGCCATTCCCCACAAGGTCAGCTAGTGGTCCTCCCGTCAGGCCCGCCCCCACTCTGGGGGTACCGTGCACAAACCCCTCACCACAAGGCACCCCATTTGTCCTCAGTACGGCGCCGACCACGCGGACGCCTCGTGGACACGCCAGGTCTGTTCCACGAGCACCAACGTGGATGGCGACAATGACCAAAGCGGATGGCCGAGACACTGAATGCGATAGCCAGCAACATTGGTGGCACTCCACCCCTAGTTTCTGCGCCACCACTGCGAATGACAGATGAGAGCAAGAACCAAGATGCTGCTTCTGCATCAGAGAATGTTGCACGCTCCTGTCCCTGTGCAACGACTGCATCTGCTTTCATCCCCCCAATGAGGAACTGCATGAGGAGCTCCTCGGCCACCCACCGTGAAGAGAGGAAGGGAAGGGGAAGATTTAGTGAGAAGAAGGTTCTGGGGGGAAGGAAATTAAGCGGCATTTCAGCTGGTGATGGCTGTATTATAACTCCATCTGGGAGTGTGCAATTTGATGTATTGTATTGGGGGCTGGGCAAGCCCCCTCCTGATTTCCCTTTATATTCTGTGTTGCTGGAGATGTTGATCATTTGTTTGCTGTCCATGATGGAAAACGTGGCATCTGTGCTGGGGTTGGGTGTTATTGCATGTGATAATTATGATTTAAGACCAATGATGTTATAAAATGTATTTTCTTGCACGTAAGCTTGATGCACATTGCCTCGGATAGCTTCACCATTAAACACTAGTGAGTAAACCCCAATAGTCCAGAAGCTGAATATATGTCTGTTGCGATGTTCACTGCCACTGAGTAGAACTCCAGAGTCAATGCAAACTCCGCTAAAGTTGAGGCAGCCTTTTGAATGAGAGACCTGTGATTTTAAAAATGCGAGCCACACCGCTGGCGTTCGTTCAGAAAAGTTAGACCTTTTGTGCGCGTTTTTTTGTGCAAACGTTATGGTGGGCGGTATGCGTGTGAGGTGGGGAAACTGAGAGCGGGCGATCTCCTGGGCGTTAGTTTTGCCAAATCTGTTCATTACGAACAAAAAATCTTGCCTGCCATTAATATTCAATCTGGGCATTAAATCTTTTTGGACAGTAATGCTGCACGAAATTATGGCCATTGATTTCGCCCAATCTGATGAGTCTGCCCTAAAAAAGTAGGCGGGCTGGAATTTATATTCCCAGCGTTAAGCACATGGGTAATGGAACACTCGGGGATAAGTTTGTGAATATTGCCCCTCAGTTTCCATTTTGTATCTAAATGGGCGAAATCTGGGCGAAATACGTCATTTCAGCAGTAAAATGGACGTTAAGTGGGTGTAAAATATTCTAAAAAAGTGAAGGTTTTTACGAGGCTTCTTTTTTGAAAATGGCGTTACTGTGACGGATATCATATGAGCGTAAACTTTAAATCTCTCTCATCTTCTGCTGTAACGTGTTGCCGTCCTTAGCACTGGCATGGCAATACTCGATTCCCATGATTTATGAGGGCAGTGCTCATTATGACATGCGCAGAATATGATGTAAAGAGTGAGGGAGTTGAGATTGAGTGGAGGTGTGTGTGGTTGTGGTGTCGTTGCTTTGGGAGGAAAGAGGGAGAGTTTCGAGCTTTACAGCAAATTGGGGAAAAAATTTGCTGTTACTAGCCAGATATTTGCATCAATTTCGCGACTGTAATGGAGGGAGTGGAGGTTCAAGACAGCACACTGTGGAAAGTCACGCTGGTGGGAACATAGAGCTGTGAGAGGAGGACATTGGAGGACGAAAGAGAACGAAGAGGTTCTCGGACGAGGCAAATGCTCCCCTCCTGTCGGAGGCCGAGTCATGATGGGGTAATTTGACACAGCGAGGGGTTGGAAATCCAGCTGAAAAGGTCAACATGAGGATATGGTCTCGGCGGCCACCAACGAGGAGCGTGGGGTCAACCAATGACGCAAGCACTAAAACGACCTTGTGAAATCCGCAAGAGTCAGTACCACGTTTATTTACACTCACTTGTATATTTAAGATATTTATTTGCAAGAGTCATAAGTGACTATCATCAGATGATCCTCCTTGTATTGGGATGTTGTTCTCAAAGCCTGCGGTCACGGTGTACGTCTTTAGGTAAAGAATGATCATTTTGATCATAATCCTGATTTCATCTGTCGGTTATGTATTGTATCAGTCTCTGTGACAGCACCAAACAATAATTTCATGCAATGATCTCCTGACAAGTCATTCTGTTACATTTTACAGTAGAAACTATGGACGATGCGATCCGAGATGCGGCGAACTGGTGGGGGGCCACCAGTCACCAGCGACATCACTGACATGGAGGAGCGGGTGATCATACTCGTGGGGAGTAACAGCCGGAGGGCCACACAGGCATCTGCAGACCCTGAAGTGATGCGATGTGCGTAAAGTATACACGATTGCATGATCTAAGTTGAATTGATGCCACACGCAATGATATCTGAACAATATTATATGTTAGTTGGTTTCTAACATCGTCCTATAGATAATGCAGGCCTACTGAGAATCGTTGCAATGCAAACTGTGTTGATGGGCAAGAACACAGAGTCCAGAAGATGGGTGTGTGGGCCCTGACTCGGTGGATGAACCTGCATCTTGTGTGGACGATGTCCGATTCTTGACCGTCTATCCGCTTGGTCTCCTCTGGACGGATGAGAGAGTCGGATTCCGGGAGCCTGCATCGCCATAGTCGAGAAGGCATTCGCCTCCAAGGATATCTGGTGATCCTCCAACAACTCCCAGCTCCAGTGTGGAGGTAAGGGACACAAGCACCTCGCTACAAGGCACCCCATTTGTCCGCAAGTCGGCAGCAACCGCGCACAGGTTTCGTACACTTTGCAGGTCTCGTCCACGACAGTCAGATGACAGCGAAGAGATGATTCAGTTGTCCAGGATGACTGTAGATATAGGTGACATGATCCTAGATACAGTGGGGACATATACCAACAGCTGGCCAGAGTCTCCGGCACTATCACTGTATACATGCTATCGATGGCGGAGGCCCTAGAGGCAATAGCCAGGAACACTGCTGGCACAGGCCTCACACTGGTCCCAGAGCGCAGACTCCAACCCTAGTTTCGGCACCACCAGTCTCAATGACAGATGAGCGGCAGCAGAAAGATCCTGCTTCTGAATACGAGAATGTTCCAACCTCGTTACCCTCTGCTTCTGTAACCTTGCAAACACCGACTCTTCCTTCATGCCTCCAAATGAGACATCGCCTCAGGTGCTCCTCGACAAGGCGGCTTCGAGCGAGGAGGGAAGGCGTTAGAGGTGGGGAGAACCTTGAAACATACAAAATAGGTGCAGGAGTAGGCATTCGGCCCTTCGAGCCTGCAGCGCCATTCAATGAGTTAATCGCAGAACATGCACTTCAGTACCCCATTCCTGCTTTCTCGCCATACCCCTTGATCCCCTCAGTAGTAGGGACTACATCTAACTCATTTTTGAATATATTTAGTGAATTGGCTGCAACAACTTTCTGTGGTGGAGTATTCCACAGCTTCAACACTCTCTCGCTGAAGAAGTTTCTCCTCATCTCGGTCCGAAATGGCTTACCGCTTATCCTAAGACTGTGCTCCCTGGTTCTGGACTTCCCCAACATTGGGAACATTCTTCCTGCATCTAACCTGTCTGAACCCATCAGAATTTTAAACGTTTCGATGAGATCCCCTCGCATTCTTCTGAACTCCAGTCAATACAAGCCCAGTTTATCTAGTCTTTCTTGATATGTCAGTCCCGCCATCCCGGGAATCAGTCTGGTTAACCTTCGCTGAATTCCCTCAATAGCAAGTATATCCTTCCTCAAGTTAGGAGACCAAAACTGTAAACAATACTCCAGCTGTGGACTCACAAATGCCCTGTACATCTGTAGCAACACTTCCCTGCCGTTGTACTCAAATCCCTTCGCTATAAAGGCCAACAAGCCATTTGCTTTCTTAACCGACTGCTGCACCTGCATGCCAACCTTCAATGACTGATGTACCATGACACCCAGGTTTCGTTGCACCTCCCCTTTTTCTAATCTGTCACTATTCAGATAATATTCTGTCCCTCTGTTTTTACCACCAAAGTGGATAACCTCACATTTATCACATTATACTTCATCTGTCATGCATTTTCCCACTCACCTAACCTATCCAAGTCACTCTGCAGTCTCATAGCATCCTCCTCGCATCTCACACTGCCACCCAACTTAGTGTCATCCGCAAATTTGGAGATATTACATTTAATCCCCACGTCTAAATCATTAATGTACAATGTAAACAGCTGGGAACCCAGCAAAGAGCCTTGCGATGACACACTAGTCACTGCTGCCATTCAGAAAAGTACCCTTTTACTCATTCCTCTTGCTTCCTGTCTGCCAACCAGTTCTCAATACACGTCAGCATATTACCCCCTATCCCATGTTCTTTAATTTCGCACATTAATCGCTTGTGTAGGACCTTGTCGAAATCCTTCTGAAACTCCAAATACACCACATCAACTGGTTCACCCATGTCCACTCTACTGGAAACATCCTCAAAAAATTCCAGAAGATTTGTCAAGCATGATTTCCCTTTCACAAATACATGCTGACTTGGACCGATCATGTCACCTCTTTCCAAATGCACTGCTGTGACATCCTGAATAATTGATTTCATCATTTTACTCACTAGCGATGTCAGGCTGACCGGTCTATAACTCATTGTTTTCTCTCACACTCCTTTTTTTAAAAATGGGGTTACTTTGGCTACCCTCCACGCCATAGGAACTAATCGAGAATCTATGGAATGTAGGAAAATGAGTGTCAATGCATCCGCTATTTGCAAGGCCACCTCCATAAGTGCTCTGCGATGCAGACCATCAGGCCCTGGGGATCTATCGGCCTTTAATCCCATCAATTTCCCCAACACAATTTCCCGACAAATAAGGAATTCCCTCAGTTCCTACTTCTTTCTCGATCCTCTGACCCCTTTTATATCCGGAAGGTTGTTTGTGTCCTCCTTAGTGAATACTGAACCAAAGTACTTTTTCAATTGGTCTGCCATTTCTTTGTTCCCCTTTATGACTTCCACTGATTCTGAGAAAGGGATGGTGGATGGAAAGGGAGTTGCATGTCCGCAGGTGATGGGTGTTATATCCCCATCAGGGTGTGTACAATCTGTTGCAAGGTATGGATGGGGGGGAGGAGGCTGTTTTGTGTTGCTGCACATGGTGCCCATTTGAGTGATGTGAATATATTAAAAATTGCGTTTGGGTTCAGCAGTTTTGCCAATGACACTTATAATTTCACAACACTGCTCGTGTGAAATGTTTTTTTATTGAACATAACCTTGTTGTGCATTGCCTCAGAGGGCTGCACCATTTAGCACTGGTGATAACTTTACACTAAAGGGTACAAATAAACTTAACTCCAATTATCCTTAATTTTACCCAGAACCAAGCTGATGCCTACCATCGATGTCTGAGATGCCCACACACAGCAGTGTGTCAGCTTTGTCAATCACTGCAACGTTCTTTCAGGCAAATCGCTCAATTATGAGTTGCTGACGTTAACAGTCCTGCAGCTATGTACTCACCACCGGCCCTTTCGTGCGTTCTGAATGGGGCGGTGGGCATCGTTGAATCGTCAGCCTGAATGTCTGGTCCCCAGTTCAGCGTGCAGCCCCTTGGTCTGCGTCTTCCTCTCTCTCCTCGCGTGCACCGTAAGTCGCGTCTGACAATCCTTCCCCCTCCTGATTGCCAGGTTGTGCAGCATGCCGACTGCAACTTTAACTACCTGATCAGGGTTGTCTTGCAGCTCCCCTCCTAATGGTGCGCTCACATAAACCGCTGCTTAAGCACACAAATTGTTTTCTGGACCACATTGTGTATGTCTCTGTGGTGCCCTTGTTCAGCTTCTCTGTCACTTTGTGGGTATCACGCAGTGTGTCATCAGCCAGTTCGCGAGTGCATACCGTTTTTCACCAAGCATCCAGCATTGTACTTGTGGCTGACTTGTGTACATGTCAGACAAAGCGCTCTCACGTAGGATTTGAGCCTCCTCGAAGCTGCCCCGGATATTTGGCATGCACCACAATAATGAACTGTTTGTGTTCGTCAACTGGTTGGAACTTCAGGGAGGGATATATATTTTCTTTTACGAAATTGCTGTGGGACCTGAGAAAGCGCCCGCAATGCGCCCTGCATCCTTAGGAACTTAGCAATGCTGTCGAAATCTGCAGCGCTGTTTGTCTGGGCCTCCGTGGTCAACGCGAGAGTGATTAATTCAATCCAATGCACGTAGGCGGCCTTCGTGAGCTGTCCAACGCAGCATTATGTGGCATGGTGAGACAGAGGACAAATGTCGACCAAGGTGGCCGAAAAGATGCCGGACGTGAAAAACAACAGGGCAGCGGTGAACTTGAACTCAATGGTCACTGACGTCCTGAATGTGCTGGCAGGCTGCAGATGTGGCCAGACGAGCTCCCAGATTTCAGTGATCACCACTTTGTGGAAGCGTAGTCGGTGAAGGCAGGTGTCCTTGGAAACGTCGATGTAACAGCGCTTCTAGATGTAAGGGTGGGGTGTGTGCCGTCTGGACCTACTACTGAATCTGGCATATCGGACATTGGGCACAAAATTCTGTGCAACAGAAGTAGTGACGTTTGCACTCTGCAGCATGTGCGTAGTTAACGGTGCAGGCTGCGTAAATGGCTGGCCCCATTGAAATTAAAGGGAATGCCGATTGGTCAGAAGAAATTAATTTCTGGTCTAAGAGCCAGCCACAGTAGGTCCCAATCGTGCAGTGTGCGACAAATGTCGTCCAGATGGTGACTTCACCTGAGAATAACTCCAGATTCAATCCAAACTGCCAGCAACGATGAAGAAGCCTTTTAAATGAAGCGACGTGTGCGATGAAAAAGTGCCGTCCACACCACTGTATTTGGTCAGAACAGTTCCACTTTTTCAGAGCGCTGTTTTGGGGGAGCAATATTGTGGACGAGATTTGCATCAGGTATTGAAAATAAAGCTGGGCTATGTCCTGGGCAATACTTTCGTCAACATTGATGTTTATAACAAAAAAAGTGGGCGGGCATGATTATTGAAGCTCGCTGTTAATGACACGCCGAAAGTAGCGCTGGGCGAAATTATCGGCGCTAATTTCGCCCATTCAGATGATGCCATCCCAGAAAGTGGGTGGGTGGTAATAATTTTTTCACAGCGTATAGCACAATTGGATATTAACGCTCGGAGATATGTTATCAACACATGGCCGTTACTTTACTTTTTGTGTCAAAATGGGCAACATATAGCCGTTACACGTAATTTCAGCGTTAAAATGGACGATAAGTGGGCGTTATGCATGCCAAAATAATGCAAAATCTTGTTGTGTCTATGTCACAAATGTCCCTGTGTACAGTGTGTGTCTCACAGTGAGGTTTCAGACTCTGTAACAAGTGCTGCTTTGTAGCCAGTGGGTAGTCGAGCAGGCGGAGCAGCATTGTCGGGAGAATTGCAAACCGACCAAAATGCGGGGAGCAGCCCGGGGGAAGTCGAGGCGGCAGAGCGGAAGCGTTGGCAGACATTCAAAAGGCCAGTCAGTGCAGGTGCAGCAGGGTGAGAATGCAAAAAAGAGGTAGAAAGAAATGGGAGCGTGACGTCACAGCTAAGGGATTAAGTGATTGGCTCGTGATTAATGAGTGGTTTTTCTTTTCTTATGCCTTATCAGAAGGTAACCTTTATCATTGTTGTAGCCTGCTTAAGTTAATATAAGGGTTAAGTCACGGCAGAAGAGCTGGGACACGTGGCATGCTCCTCATGTGCTATGTGGTAAGTCAGGGACGCTCCCAGTGTCCCTGACGACGACATGTGCAGGAAGTGTATCCCCCTGCAGCATCTGACAGACCGCATTGTGGCACTGGAGCTGCGGGTGGACTTTTCAGAATGGCAGGCAGTGACTAGTGGGGTACCGCAATGTTCTGTGCTGGGGCCCCATCTGTTTACACTGTACATTAATGATTTAGACGAGGGGATTAAATGTAGTATCTCCAAATTTTCGGATGACACTAAGTTGGGTGGCAGTGTGAGCTGCGAGGAGGATGCTATGAGGCTGCAGAGCGACTTGGATAGGTTAGGTGAGTGGGCAAATGCATGGCAGATGAAGTATAATGTGGATAAATGTGAGGTTATCAACTTTGGTGGTGAAAACAGAGAGACAGACTATTATCTGAATGGTGACAGATTCGGAAAAGGGGAGGTGCAAAGAGACCTGGATGTCATGGTACATCAGTCATTGAAGATTGGTTTGCAGGTACAGCAGGCGGTTAAGAAAGCAAATGGCATGTTGACCTTCATAGCGAGGGGATTTGAGTACAGGGGCAGGGAGGTGTTGCTAGAGTTGTAGAGGGCCTTGGTGAGACCACACCTGGAGTATTGTGTACAGTTTTGGTCTCCTAACCTGAGGAAGGACATTATTGCTATTGAGGGAGTGCAGCGAAGGTTCACCAGACTGATTCCCGGGATGGCGGGACTGACCTATCAAGAAAGATTGGATCAACTGGGCTTGTATTCACTGGAGTTCAGAAGAATGAGAGGGGACCTCATAGAAACGTTTGAAATTCAGATGGGGTTAGACAGATTAGATGCAGGAATAATGTTCCCAATGTTGGGGAAGTCCAGAACCAGGGGTCACAGTCTAAGGATAAGCGGTAAGCCATTTAGGACCGAGATGAGGAGGAATTTCTTCACCCAGAGAGTGGTGAATCTGTGGAATTTTCTACCACAGAAAGTTGTTGAGGCCAATTCACGAAATATATTAAAAAAGGAGTTCGATGAAGTCCTTACTACTAGGGGAATCAAGGGGTTTGGTGAGAAAGCAGGAATGCGGTTATGACGTTGTATGTTCGGCCATGAACTCATTGAATGGCAGTGCAGGCTAGAAGGGCCGAATGGCCTACTCCTGCACCTATTTTCTATGTTTCTATGTTTCTATGTTTCTATGTTACTCTGGATCATCCGCGATGCTGACGATGTCGAGAATAACACGTTTAATGAGTTGGACACACCGCAGGGTATTGGGTGCACAGCCAGAAAGGGGATGGGTGACCAACAGGAGAGCAGTGGAAGGAAGGTAGTGCATTCCCCTGCAAAGCAGATACACCGCTTTGGCAACTGTTGAGGGGTTTGACTCTTCAGGGGAGAGCAACAGCAGCCAAGGTCATGGCATCGTGGGTGGCTCTGCTGCACAAGAGTGCTGGAACAAGAGTGGGAGAGCAATATAGGGAGGGGATTCAATTGTAAGGGGAGTAGATAGACGTGTCTGTGGCCGCAGGCAGTACTGCAGGATGGTATGTTGCCTCTCTGGTGCAAGGGTGAACGATGTCTCAGAGTGGCTGCAGGATATTTTGAAGAGGGAGATATAACTGCCAGTTGTCGTGGTACATATCGGTTCCAAAGATATAGGTCAAAATGGCATGAGTTCCTACAAGACTAATTTAGAGAGCTAGGAGCTAAATTAAAATGTATGACCTCAAAGGTAGTAATCTCAGGATTGCATTTCAGTGCCACATGCTGGTCAGAGTCGGAATCCCATGATAGCTCAGATGAATAAGTGGCTTGAGGAGTAGTGCAGACTGGAGCGATTCAAATTCCTGCGAACGGTTCTGGGGGAGGTGACCAGAACAAACCAGACGGTCTGCACCTGAGCAGGACTGGAACCAATGTCCATGGGGAGTGTTTGCGAGTGCTGTTGGGGAGCGCTAAAATAAAATGGCATGGGATGGGAGCCTACGCAGGGAGACAGAGCGAATTAGAAGTAAAAGATAGAAAGAAGAAAAGTAAAAGTGGAGGGCGGAGAAACCCAAGGCAAAAAGCAAAAAGGGCTACATTACAGCAAAATTCCAAAGGGGCAAAGTGTGTTAAAAAGACCAGCCAGAAGGCTCCGTGCCACAATATGAGGACTATTCACAATAACGTGGACACATTAACTGCACAGATAGCTGTGAACGGATATGATAATATTGGCGTCGCGGACTCATGGCTTCAGGGTGACCAAGGCTGGGAACTCAACATCCAGGAGTTCAACATTCAGGAAGGATAGAGAAAATGGAAAAGGAGATGGGGTGGCGTTGCTGGTTAAAGAGAAAATTAACGCAATAGTAAGGAAGGACATTTGCTTGGATGATGTGGAATCGGTATGGGTTGAGCTACAGATTACCAGAGGGCAGAAAACACTAGTGGGAGTTGTGTACAGGCCACCAAACAATTGTCATAAAGTTGCGGACAGCATCAAACCAGAAATTAGGGATGCGTGCAATAAAGGTACAGCAGTTATCATGGGCGACCTTACTCTACATATAATCCACAAACTCTTAGCAATGCCGTGGAGGAGGATTTCCTGGAGTGTATTAGGGAATGTTTTCTACAACAATATGTCGAGGAACTAACTGGAGGTCTGGCCATCCTGGACTGGGTGATGTGTAATAAGAAAGGAATAATGAGCAATGTTGTTGTGCGAGGCCCCATTGGGAAGAGTGACCATAATATGGAAAAATTCTTTATTAAGATGGAGAGTGACACATTTAATTCAGAAACTAGGGTCCTGAACTTAAGGCAAGATAACTTCGATGGTATGAGATGTGAATTGGCTAGAATGACTGGCGAATGACAATTAAAGGGTTATAAATTTCTCCCAATCCTCAGGTTTGGTACTTTTTCTGCCCCGTTTATATGCCTCTTCCTTGGATTTATAACTATCCTTATATTTCCTTGTTAGCCACGGTTGAGCCATCTTTCCTGTTTTATTTTTACTCCAGCCAGGGATGTACTAATGTTGAAGTTCATCCAAGTGATATTTGAATGTTTGCCATTACCTATCCACCGTCAACCCGTTAAGTATCATTCGCAAGTCTATACAAGCAGAGGAGGACAAAGGCTTTAAGTAAGAGGGGGAAAATAGAGTATGAGAGGAAGCTTGCTGGGAACATAAAAACTGACTGCAAATACCTCTATAGATATGTGAAGAGAAAAACATTAGTAAAGACAAACGTCGGTCCATTGCAGTCAGATTCATGTGAATTTATAATGGGGAACAAAGAAATGGCGGCCCAGTTGAACAAGTACTTTGGTTGTGTATTTGCGAAGGAAGATAAAAAAATAAAGCCCCGAAATATTGGGGGACCGAGTGTACTTCTAAGGAGGAACTGAATGAAATCCTTATTAGGCTGGGAAATGTGTTCGGGAAATTGATGGGATTGATGGCCGATAAATCCCGGGGGCCTGATAGTCTGCAGCCCAGAGTACTGAAGGAAGTGGCCCTAGTAATAGTGGATGCATTGGTGATCATTTTCCAACAGTCTATCGGTTCTAGCTCAGTTCCTATTGACTGGAGGGGAACTAATGTAACACCACTTTTTAAGAAAGGAGTGAGAGAGAAAACGGGTAATTATAGACTGGTAAGCCTGAGATCAGTAGTGGGGAAAATGTTGAAATCAATTATTAAAGATATAATAGCAGCGAATTTGGAAAGCAGTGACCAGATCGGTCCAAGTCAGCATGGATTTATCTAAGGGAAGTCATGCTTGACAAATCTTCGAGCGTTTTTTGATGATGTAACTGGTAGAACCAGTGAATGTGATGTATTGGGGCTTTCAAGAGGCTTTTGACAAGGCCCCACACACGAGATTGTTGTACAACTTAAAGCACATGGCATTGGGGCTAATGTACTGACGTGAATAGAGAACTGGTTGGCAGACAGGAAACAGAGATTCGTGATAAACGGGTACTTTTCAGAATGTCAGGCAGTGTCTAGTGCGGTGCCGCAGTGCTCAGTGCTGGGAACAAAGCTATTTACAATATACATTTATGATTTAGATGAAGGAATTGAGTGCAATATCTCCAAGTTTGCAGATCACACAAAGCTGGGTGGCAGTGTGAGCTGTGCGGAGGACGCTAAGAGGTTGGAGGCTGATTGGACAGGTTAAGTGAGTGGGCAAATGCATGGCGGATGCAATTTAATGTGGATAAATGTGAGGTAATCCACTTTGGTGGCAGACACACGAAGGCAGAATATTATTTGAAGGCGGATGATTCGGAAAAGGGGAGGGACAACGAGACCTGTGTTTCATGGTACATCAGTCATTGAAAGTTGACATGCATGTCCAGCAGGCGTTGAAGAAGACAAATGGTATGTTGGAGTCATAGCTTGGGGATTTGAGAATAGTAGCAGGAAGGTGTTACTGCAATTGTACAGGGCCATAGTGAGGCATCATCTCTTATATTGTGAATAGTTTTGGTCTCCTAATGTGTGAAAGGACATGCTATTGAGGGAGTGCAGCGAAGGTTCACCAGACTGATTCCCGGAATGGAAGGACTGTCATATGAGGAGAGACTGGATTGACTGGGCCTAGATTCACTGGAGTTAAGAAGGAAGAGAGGGGATCTCATAAAAAAACAGAATAATTTTGACGGGACTTCACAGGTTAGATGCAGGTAGAATGTTACCGATGTTGGGGAAGTCCAGAACAAGGGGCCACAGTCTAAGGATAAGGTGTAAGCCTTTTGGGAATGTGATGAATAGAAACTTCTTCACTCAGAGAAATGTAAACTGTGGAATTACCGACCGCAGAGATTTGTTGAGGCCAGTTTATTGGATATATTCAAGAGAGAGTTTGATATGACCCTTACGGCTAAAGGGATGCAGGGGTATGGAGAGAAAGCAGGAAAGGGGTAATCAGGTGAATGATCAGCCATGAACTTATTGAATAGTGGTGCGAGTTCAAAGGGCCCAATATGCAACTCCTGCACCTATTTATTATGTTTCTATGTTTCTATGTACAGTGTGTGTCTCTCCCAGGGAGGAATATGAATGTGTAACATGTGTCCCTGTGTACAGTGTGTGTCTCCCCCAGTGAGGAGTCAGACTCTGTAACAAGTGTACCTGTGTTCACTTGGTGCTTCTCCCAGTGAAGAGTCTGACTCTCTCACAATATCCATGTTTACAGTGTGTGTCTCTACCAGTGAGCAGTCTGACTCTGTAACAAGTGTCCCTTTGTACAGTATGTGTCTCTCCCAGTGAGGAGCCAGACTCTGTAACAAGTGTCCCTTTATACAGTGCGTGTCCCTCCCAGTGAGGTGTCAGACTCAGTAACAAGTGTTCTTCCGACCGTCCGAGATCTCTCCACTCCTATGAGCTATTGAGCATCTTCGATGTTCAAAGCATTGGCGCCCATGACATCAGCTGCCAAGTCCCTAAACTCTGGAATTATCTCCTGTTCGTAGTTCCACCTCGCTCCTCCTCGTTCAATCGCTTCTTAAACCTCCAGCTTTCACTGAGCTTATGATAATCTGACCTAACATCTCTTTATTGTGCTCAGTTTCACATTTGGCCTTGTGAAGTTTCATTACATTAAGCCACTATATAAATGCAAGTTGTTGTTGTTTCGGTGTAGTGTCAATAAAATTCTACTGCTTATTGCAGTTCACGGCTGGTCTCCTCATTATTTTCATCAAAAGTTGCTTTATTGTTTGCAGATATTAAATAAAAGTTCCTTCTCTAACTGACTGTATAAACGCGACCTGTCCGCCTATGGGCCTTACTCGGGGTTGGATAAGCAACTTACACACGATCTTGGGACTGAGTTGGAACAGAATGTGTGCAGCTGGGTCTGTCAAAATACTACTTCACAGGTTAATGTGAAACTGCTCTTTAAACCTGCAACACATCGGAGCATCATACAGGACATTCAGCCCATCCTGGCCGTGCCTGAAAGTGCGATCCATTCACTGCCTCACCCTCCCCGTAGCCCTGCAAACTGATTTTTTAAAAGTGTACAGTGCAGAACAACGCACGGCATAAAACAACTACTCCTCATCGCTGCACTGGTTGTTTGCCAATTATTGGAAACCTGTGTCCATTGGTTCCCCGCCCTCCTGCCACTGGAAATAGTATTTCCCAAATTACTCTATCAAACCACCTAAATTAGCCTTCATGTCAGCTCCAAATTGATGCCTCGCTCTGAAGCACGAGCATTACTTTGAGCTGTCCATTCACGCGTTCACCTTTCCTGGCCTTAGTTTCCTCCCAGCCCCTGTACAGCACACAGAGAGTTCACACGCGCTGGCTGCATTGCGAGACGGGAAACTGATAAAAGTCCATCCTATGCCCATAGAGGGCCTGCGTCACCTGTCGAACGCAGCAATGGTGAGACAGAGGGCAACTGTCGACCGCAGAGGTCAAAAAGGAACCGGAGGCATAAAACGAGAGAGCGGCGGTGATATTGACGGCGAAGGTCACTGATGTCCTGAAGGTGCTGGCAGGCTGCAGATGTGGCCTGATTAGCTGTCAGATTTCTGTGATCACCACTTTGTGGAAGCACAGTCTGCAAAGGCAGGTGTCTTTGGAAAAGTTGAGGTAACAGGGCTTTTCCATGTAAGAAAGCGGTGTTTATGTTCTGGATCACCTCTTGAATCTGACACGTTGCACATTGGGCACATAATTCTGTGCATCAGACCTTCTGCCATTTTGACTGTGCAGCATCTGCGTAGTTAACAAATCAGGCTGCGTAATGGATGGCCGCATTGAAATAAAAGTATAATGCCAATTGGTCAGAAGAAAATAATTTCAGCGCTAAAAAACAGTTTGCCCCAATCGTACACTGGGTGAAGAAATGTCGTTCAGATGGTCACTTCACCTAAATATAACTCCAGAGTCAATCCGAACTCACAGCGAAGTTGAAACAGCCTTTTCAATGAAGCGACGTGCGAGATGAAAATGTGGCGTCCACACCGCTGCGATTTGGTGAGAACTGTTCCACTTGTTCAGAGCGCTGGTTGGGCGAGCAGTATTGTGGGAGAGATTTGAGTGAAGTATGGAAAAGGAAGCTGACCGATGTCCTGGTCTTTGATTACATCAAATTTGACTTTTACGACACAAATGTGGGCGTGAGGTATTATTGAATCTCGATGTTAATATCACTTTCAAAGTAACGCTGGGCAATATTATGGGCATTAATTTCGCACATTCTGATGATGCCGCCCCAAAAATGTGCGCGGACAGTAATGTTTTTTGTCGCTATTTCGCACATGTGGATATTAACGCTCGGCGATATATTTCAAAAAAATGTTCGTCACTTTATATTTTGGGTCAAAATGAGCGATATATAGGCGTTACACGTCATTTCAGCGTTAGAATTGACGATAAGTGGGCGTTATGCATGCCAATATAATGCAACGTCTAGCTCAGACTATGTAACAAGTGGCCCTGTGTAACGTGTGTCTCTCCCAGTGAGGATTCAGACTGTGTAACAAGTGTCCCTGTGTACAGTGTGTGTCACTCCGAGTGAGGAGTCAGACTCTGTAACAAGTGTCCCTGTGTACAGTGCGTGTCTCTCCCAGTGAGGATTTAGACTCTGTAACAACTGTCCCTGTATACAATGTGTGTCTCTGCCAATGAGGTGTTAGGGTCGGTAACAAGTGTCCCTGTGTACAGTACGTGTCACACCCAGTGAGGAGTTAGACTTTGTTACAAGTGTCCCTGTGTACAGTGTGTTTCTTCCAGTGAGGAGACACACGGTGTAACAAGTGTCCCTGTATACAGTGTGTCTCCCAGTGAGGAGTTAGACTCTGTAATAAGTGTCCCTGTGTACAGTGTGTGGCTCTCCTAGTGAGGAGTCAGACTCGGTAAGAAGTGTTCCTACAATGGTCCGCGATCTCTCCACTGCTACAAGCTGTTGGGCGTTCTCGATTTTCATCACTTTGGCACCCATAACTTCAGCTACCAAGGTCCTAAACTCTGAATTTCCTCCTGAAACCTCTTCGTAGCTCCACCTCGTTCCTGCTCGTTCAATCGCGACTTAAACCTCCCGCTTTCACTGAAATTACGATAATCTGTCCTAACATCTTTTTACGTGGCTCAGTGTAAAATTTGGCCTTGTGGAGTTTCAATACATTCAAACCGCTAATTAAATGCAAGTTGCTGTTGTCCCGGTGTTGTGTTAATAAGTGTACAGAGCATAACAACACAATGCATGAATCAAATCCTCCTCATCTCTTCTCTGGTTGCTTTGCCAATTATTGCAAACCTGATTCCTTTGGTTCCCCACCCTCCTACCACTCGATATATTATCTCGCGAATTATTCCATCAAGCCCCATCAAATGTCCTCCATGTCCCCTCCAGATTGTCGCCTCACTCCCAAACAGGAGCATTACATTGTATTCTCCATCCACGTGTTCACCTTTCCAACCTTACTCTCCTCTCAGGTCCTGTTCAGCAGACAGCGAGCTAACATGTGTTTGTCGCAATGCCAGCCGAGCAATTTAACCCCCGGCATTAACCTCTTTAAAACATAAGGGCCGCCGTCGAATAGAAACATAGATACCTAGAAATTTACAGTGCAAAAGGAGGCCAGTTCTGCCCATCATAACCGCGCTGCCGTCAAATATCTACACGGCCCTCGGTCAGCGGCCCTGATGTTGTATATAAAGCTGTGAACAATGAACAATGGCGGATAGGCAAAGAGCACCCTGCCCAACCTGTCCGCCCCACACACAACCGCGCCATCCCTCACACTGAAATATTCTCCCTTCCAGCCAACTAGAGCCATGTGATCGACTGGTAAAGGAATAATCAGATTTAAACCTCCAGAAAAATTTAGTGGAAAGAATTCTGGGAAAATTCTTCTCGAACCCATGCAGGCGATCGAAACGAGTCCAGGAGATCAACGTGACAGTATTCCATTCCATGCAGTACTTCCCATCGTACCTTCACTGGCCAACAAAAGGATATCCAGTCTAATCGCACTAACCAGCTCCACGTCGGTAAACCTGCAGGTTACGGCATTTTAAGTTCCCATCCAACCATGTCTTAAATACGGTGAGGATTTCTGCATCCACCGCTCTTTCAGACCGTGAGTTCCACATATGCGCAACACTGATCATAAAGTCACACCAGGCAAAACCCCTCTAAACTTTCCAATAACCTCCTTAAAACTATGCCCCATCTTACTCGTCACTCCACCAATGGAAATTGGCCCTTACTGTGCTCTATGTACAGGCCGCTCAATATTTTGTACACCTGTACACATAGTTTTGCATGTAGATATGGCAGGCAGTGAAGAAGGCAAATGGCATGTTGGCATTCATAGCTAGAGGATTTGAGCATAAAGCAGGGAGGTCTTACTGCAGATGTACAGAGCGTTGCTGAGGCCAAGGCTTGAATATTGTGTTCAGCTTTGGTCTGCTAATCTGAGGAAGGACGTTCTTGCTATTGAGTTCGTACAGCGAAGCTTCACAAGGTTGTTCCTGGGATTGCTGGACTGACTTGTGAGGAGAGACTGGATCAACTGGGCTTATATCCACTGGAGTTGAGAAGAATGAGAGGGGGTCTCATAGAAACATCTACAATTCTGACGGGATTGGACAGGTTAGAGGCAGGAAGAATGTTTCCGTTGCTGGGGAGTTCCAGAACCAGGGGTCACAGTCGAAGAATAAGGGGTAAGCAATTTAGGACCGAGATGAGGAGAAACTTCTTCACTTAGAGATTGTCTAACGTGGATAATTCTCCACCGCAGAATGTTGCTGAGGTCAGTTCGTTAGATATATTGAAAAGGGAGTTAGATATGGCCTTACGGTCAAAGGCATTAAGGGCTATGGAGAGAAGCAGGAAAGGGGTTCTGAAGTTGAATGATCTGCTATGAGCTGATTGAAAGGTGATGCCGGATCGAAGGGCCGAATGACCTGCTCCTGCACATAATTTCTACGTTTCTATCTTTCAATGAAGTCTCCTCTCAACCTCCACTCTTCCAATGAGAACAAAATCCAGACTTTCCAATCTGCAGCTTGTTAACCCGAGATAACAAAACCAGGGCCCAGAGACGGAATTAAATGCCAGGTAATAAACAGAGAAAACTCAAGTGGGCCCCCTTGCGTCCACTCTCTTGTTAGGGTCTCCGTCAGTCCTCTGGGGAGAAGGTCCCAGTCAGTCCTCTCTCGACGAGGTAAAGTTCAGTCCTCTGCGAAGGGGTCTGTGTCACTCTCATGGGCAGAGGGTTCCAGTCAGTCCCCTAGGCAGGGGGAATTGGTATGTCCCCTCGGGAAGGAGTCTCGGCCAATCCCCTGCGGTGGGACATGGTCAGTCCATTCAGGAGAGGGTCCTAGTCTGTCCCCTCAGGAGAAGATCTCGATCAGTCGCATCTGGAGATGGTCTTGTTCATTCCCCTAAGGCGGTGGTCGCAGTCAGTCCCCTTGAGAGGTTCGTGGTCAGTGCCCTGGGTAGAGAATCTCAGTCAGACCCCTGGAGAGAGTGTTTCGTTCAGTCCACTCGAGAGGAAACCTCATTAGCCATGGAAGCCACAGCCAGTAAGTGACGTCATCAAAAGTGACACAGCCGAGTTGCACCTCTTTCAAATATCAATGCTCATGAGAGAGTGTGTCTGTGTGTGAGGATAAGTGTCTTAGCGTATGTGGGAGTACGACTGTGTCAGTGTGTACATCAGTGCATCTGTGAATGAGAGTGTGTGTGAGTGTCTGTGTGTGTGAGTGTCAGTGTGAGTGAGTGTCTGTGTGTGTGTGTTTGTGCGTGTGTCGTGTGTGAGTGTCAGTGTGCGAGTATCACAGTGTGTGTGAGTGTGTGAGAGAGCTTATGTGAGTGTGCGTGTGAGTGTGACTCGGTGTGTGTGAGAGTTTTTGTGTGAGAATGTATGCGTGTATGTGAGTGTGATTGCCTGAGTGTGCGTGCGTGTGTATGTGTGACTGTGTGTATGTGAGTGTGTGACAGTGTGTGAAAGTGTGTGTGTGAATGTGTGTGAGAGTATGTGTGACTGTGTGTATGTGAGTGTGTGAGAGTGTGTGTGTTTGAGTGTGTGTGAGTGTGTTTGAGAGTGTGTGAGCGTGTGTTTGTGTGAGGGTGTGTGAGAGTGTGTGTGAGTGTGTGTGTGAGAGTGTGTGTGAGTGTGAGAGTGAGTGTGTGAATGTGTGTGAGAGTGTGAGAGTGTTTGTGTGTGAGGGTGTGTGAGAGTGTGTGGGAGAGCGTGTGTGAGTGTGTGTGTGAGTGTGACTGTGTGAGTGAGTGTTTGTGTGTGAGAACTTATGCGTGTATGTGTGATTGCATGAGTGTGCGTGCGTGTGTGTGTGTAACTGTGTGTATGTGAGTGTGTGAGAGTGTGTGAGAGAGCGTGTGTGAGTGTGTGTGTGAGGGTGACTGTTTGTATTATTGTTTGTGTGTGAGGGAATATGCGTGTGCGAGTGTGATTTCGTGAGTGTGCGTGTCTGTGTGTGTGTGACTGCGTGAGTGAAAGCGTGTTTAAGTTTGCGCGAGACTGTGAGTGTGTCTGTGAAGGTGTGTGATAGAGTGTGAGCTTGAGTGTGTGCATGAGTGTGTGTGTGTTTGTGTGTGTGTGAGTGTGTGAGTGTATGTGTGAGTGTGTGTGACTGTGCCTGATCTCCAGTCGTCTTGGACCCCCTTGCCACTGGATCAAGATCTTGTCCAGCTAACCCCGTTTGCTAGTCGGTGTGCAACGGCCACCCCACGTTGGAATAAATCATGCAAAGGCATCTTCCACTCCTCCACATTACGTTCGGATCTGCAATGTCAGGACCCTCATGGACAAATCCAAAAGAGATAGGCCACAACGCCACACCATCATAGTTGCGCGGGAACTTAGACATTTTGATATCAACATCGCCACTCTGAGCGAAACCCGGCGGGCAGGGGAAGGCCAGCTCAAGGAACAAGTTGTAGGTTACACCTTATTCTGTAAAAGGAAATCAGAGGAAGGACGCCGCCTCTATGGAGTCGGATTCGCCATCAAAAACGAGCTGGTCGAGCGCCTCAAAGACTCCCACTGCCGGACTAATGAACGCCTCATGGCCCTTCCACTCACCCTGTCCCCGAATCAATGAGCCACAATCATCAGTGCAAACGCCCAACACTCAATGCAACAGATGAGACCAAAAATAATTTTACGCCAGCCTTTAAAACTCCCTGTCCCACGTCCCCGTGGATGAAAAACTGATCAGCTCGGTGACTTCAACAGCAGTGTCGGCATGCATACAATTCTCTGGGGAGACGTGATTGGCAGAGAGTGGTTAGGGGAATCAACACACGACGATTACCTGCTCCTGATAAAATGTCTCGAACATTAACTTGTCATCACCAACACCTTGTTCCGCCAGTGAGAGAAGCACAAGACATCGGGGCCTCACCCTCGCTCCAAGCACTGGCACCTGCTCGATCAAGCCAGGGACCGCAAAGTTTTCCGCATCACCCTTGCCATGACTGGAGCTGACGAATGCTGGGCGGACCACCGCCTAATCCGATCCATCATTGACATCAACATAGTCCCAAAGCGGCGAGGGCAGCAGAAGCAATGACTCAAATTAATCAATGCAAGAGCACTTAAACACCCAGCTAAAGTCTGTCATCGAGCTACAGTATGTGGATGACGCCTACGTCGGTGCACAAAGAAAGGCTGAGCTCAAGGATATAGATGACGTATTTACTGAGGCGTACAAAAGCATGGTCCTTACGGTATACATCCGCAAGACAAAGGTCCTCCACCAGCCTGGCCTCGCCTCACAGCACTGCCCAAGAGCCAACAAGATCGACGGCGCGGCCCTGGACAACTTGGACCATTTCCCATACCTCTGGAGCCTCTTATTAACAAGAGCAGACATTGGCGACATGATACAACACCGCCTCCAGTGCGCCAGTCCAGCCTTCGGCCGCCTGAGGAAAAGAGTGTTCGAAGGCCAGGCCCTCAAATCTACCACTAAGCTTCAGGTCTACAGTTCTGTCGTAATACCCGGCCTCCTGAATGGGTCAGAGAAATGGACCATGTACAGCAGACGCATCGAGTCGCAGGATAAATACCATGAAAGAAGTCTCGGCAACATCCTCCAGATCCCCTGGAGGACAGACGCATCAACATCAGCGTCCTCGACCAGATCAACATTCACAGCATAGAGTAACTGACCACATTTGGCCAGCTCCGCTGGGCAGGCCAATTTGTCCACGTGCCAGAAACGAAACTCCCAAAGCAAGCACAGTACTCGGTGAGCTCTTTCACGGCAAACAAGCCAAAGGTGGGCAGAGGAAACGTTACAAGGATACCCAAAATGTCTGCCTGATAAAGTGCAACATCCCCACCGACATCCAGGAGACGCTGGCCAAAGACGGCCCTTAATGGAGGAAGTGCTCTGGGAGGGCGCTGAGCACCTCGAGGCTCAATCGCCGATAGATTGCAGAAATCAAGCGCAGGCAGCTGAAAGAGCATGCGGCAAATCTGGCTCATCTTCGGTTACCCTCAATGACGATCTGTCACTCATGTGGCAGAGACTGCGGCTTTCGTATTGAGCTGTTCAGCCACCTAAGGACTCATTCTAAGAAAGGAAATAAGTCCTCATCGATTGAGATTGACTGCCCATGATGGTGATCTAAAAGATTTTGCAGAATTTCCAATTAATCAGAGCATGAATGGGCAAGCGGAAACTGATCATCCAGTCACAAGGTGATGGAACGCTCAGAAAGTGAACCTCTTACCTCTGAACATGCAGAAATTGCACAATCGACCAAAACTTGACTTAGTACTCAGAAACAGCCCAAATGACCACAACCAAATCGAGTGCCTATAAACTGAGCAACTGAACGAAACGCGGACGATGATGGATAGGAGGAATCTAAGAAAGTGCCCAAAAGCTGACTGAGCAGCAAGTAACTGACCGATGGCCCAGTGCCTGATGGAACACCCAGTAATCAATCATTTGAATACAAACAGAATGAGCAGCCAGAGAATGACCAGTTGACCACAGCCTGGGTAAGCAGCCAGAGATTAACCATTTGCCCAAACCCTGACTCAAGCGACATGAAACTGGGCAACTTAACACGGCCTGAGCGATGAATGATTATCCGACCACAAGGAAACCGAGGGACAAGGTACAATTGAAGTGATCACAACCTGAACAAACATATAGAAACGGAGCAACTGGAAATAATCGAACCAAGCCCCAAGCAACTGATCAATTGATCACGAATTGTCTGAACAGCCAGAGACTCGCCAACTGACCACAATGCAAACAAGTGCACAGAAACTGACCAGAATCGAAACACGTAGCAAATAACTGACCAATAGAACACTACCTTAACAAAAACGCAGAAGCGGTCCAATTGACGACCACCTTGCAGAAAACCCTGAAGCTGAGCAAATCACAACATCCGTCCAACCCAATGGGACCTCAGAAACTGTTCGTCTCCTGAGCCAGCACGTGGAAATTTACCACATCCTGACCAAACACTCAGAAGCTAATTGCTTGACCACGACCTGATAGGATACCCAGAAACTGACCTACTAACCAAATTCTGAGCGAACACACAGGAATTGAAAAATGCATTACAATCTGATCGATCTCGCACAGAATGATAACTGACCAATACCTGAACCTGTTTGCCGAAAATGGCCAAATGGCAAGAGCATGAATGAGCCTGCAGATACTGGTGGACTGACCACAAACTGATTGAACACGCCGCAATGGACTGCTGTCCCATAGAGCAGCCATAAACTGACCATCATTCCATAAGCAGACAGACTATCGATAAACTGACAAATTGATCAATACCTGATGGGTGAATGAAATTCTCACTTTTCTCTTTTTGGATGCAGGGGCAGTGAAATGGGGAGGTTAGGAAAGATCAGGAGAAAAGGGTTATTATAGGGTGGACGGCAGGTAAGATTTAAGAGCCAAAAGGGATGATGGCTAAAAATGAGATATTAAAGGCATAAGTTAGGAACCAGAACTTGAAACTGGATGGGGTGTGAGCAGCGGAATTTGTATCAGCTACCATGGCAACGAAAACAAATGCGGGGCTGTGGTGCTTGTATTAAAAAGGGAAGAAATGGCGCGGAATTTGGCCAGTGGTTATGTTTTGAAATTGTTGAACTCGATGTTGTGTCCAGAAAGCTGTAAAATGGCTGGACGAAAGATGAGTTTGTCCTCCTTGAGCTTTGTTGGGCGTCATTGGAACAGTGACGGAGGCCGAAGACAGAGAGGTCGAAATGGAAGTGGAGCGGAGGATTAAAGTGACTGGCGACCGGAAGCTCGGGGTCACGCTGCAGATTTAAATGAGGTTCTGCGACGCGGTTACCCAATTTACGCTCGATCTCCTCAATACAAAGGAGACAACATCGTGAGCAGCGAATAAAGAATAGTAAATTGAATAATTACAAGTAAATCGCTGCTTCACATGGAAGAAATGTTTGGGGAAGCACATAGTGGTAAGGGAGGAGGTTAACGACAGGTATTGGATTTCTGCGCTTGAATAGAATGGTGCTGTTGGAAGGACATCGGGCGCTGGAGGTGGCTGAGGAATGGACCAGGTTGTCTCGATGGAGGCTGTCCCTTCAGATTGCTGAGAGCGGAAGGGAGGCGAAGAATGCTTTGTGGTGAGATCACACTGGGTGTGGAGGAAATAGACATAGAAACAGAGAATCATCGAAAATAGGTGCAGGAGTAGGCCATTCGGCCCTTCGAACCTGCACCGCCATTCAATGAGTTCATGGCTGAACATGCAACTTCAGTACCCCATTCCTGCTTTCTCGCCATACACCTTGATCCCCCTAATAGTAAGGAAAACATCTAACTCATTTTTGAATGTATTTAGTGAATTGGCCTCAACAACTTTCTGTGGTAGAGAATTCTACAGGTTCACCACTCTCTGGGTGAAGAAGTTTCTCCTCATCTCTGTCCTAAATGGCTTAGCCTTTATCCTTAGAGTGTGACCCCTGGTTCTGGACTTCTCCAACATTGGGAACATTCTTCCTGCATCGAACCTGTCTAAATCCGTCAGAATTCTAAACGTTTCTATGAGATCACCTCGCATTCTTCTGAACTCCAGTGAAGCCAAGTTGATCCAATCTTTCTTGATATGTCCGTTCCGCCATCCCGGGAATCAGTCTGTTGAACCTTCGCTGCCCATCCTCAATAGCAAGAATGTCCTTCCTCAAGTTAAGAGACCAAATCTGTACACAATACTCCAGGTGTGGCCTCACCAAGGCCCTGTACAACTGAAGTAACACGGCCCTGCCCCGTACTCAAATCCCATCGCTATGAAGGCCAATATGCCATTTGCTTTCTGAACCGCCTGCTGTACCTGCATGCCAACCTTCAATGACTGATGTACCATGGCACCCGTTCTCGTTGCACCTCACCTTTTCCTAATCTGTCACCTTTCATATAATAGTGTGTCTCTCTGTTTTTACCACTAAAGTGGATAACCTCATATTTATCCACATTATATTTCATCTGCCATGCATTTGCTCACACACCTAACCTATCCAAGTCACTCTGCAGCCTCATAGTATCCTCCTCGCAGCTCACACTGCAACCCAACTTAGTGTCATCCGCAAATTTGGATATACTACATTTAATCCCCTCGTCTAAATCATTAATGTACAATGTAAACAGCTGGGGCCCCCGAACAGAACCTTGCGGTACACCATGAGTCACTGCCTGCCATACTGAAATGTACCCGTTTACTCCTACTGTTGGAGGATGTTCCATTGAATGGGCAGGCTAATGGATTGAAAGTTGAGGACAACGGGAAATCTGTGGTGGTTCTGGGAGGGAGGTAATGGGGCAAGCGCAGAGTTGAGGGAAATAGAAGGCACGCGTTTGAGGGTCATGTTATCCACGGTGGACTGGAATCCTCGGTTGAGGAAAAGGGAAGACAGATCGAAAGCACTAGTATAAATGGTGCATCGTCGGAAGCATAACTGGAAGAAAGGATTGGAATTGTTACTGCATCTGGGATGGGGGAAAAGTACTCCAGTTAGCTGTGGGTGTCAGTTGCCTGATAGTGTATGATTCTCATAAGACTTTCGCCAAAGATTAAGACAGAGAGGTCGAGGAAGGGCAGGGAAAAGTCAGAGATGGACTATCTGATTGTGAGGGCAGGGGGGTGGCGGGGTGGAAATGTTTGCAAAGTGAATACATTGTCTATTTCAGGGCGAGAGCAGGAAAAGGCACCGATACATTAAACATTGTACCAGAAAAGAGGAGTCAGTGGGACTGGAAATGAATAATGTTGCACCTATCCGAAGAAAAGGCAGGCACAGCGAGGACACTTGCGGGTTTCCATAGAAACACCTTTATATTGGATGATCTGAGTGAATTTAAAGGCGAAGTGGCTCCCACTGAGAACGTTTAGCCAAGCAGAGGAGGTTGGTACTGGACTGCGACTGGTTGGGCTGCTGTTTGAAGATGAAGCGGAGGGCGCGCTGGCCATCCACTTGGGGATGGAGGTGTGGAGGAATTGGACGTGCATGGTGAAAAGGAGAATGTTATGGTCAGAAAACTGGAAACTGTTCAGGTGACAGTGGGTATCGGAGGAGTCGCGGATATAGTTTGGAAGAGACTCCAAAAGAGGAGAAAAGTAAATTTGGGATAGTGACAAAGCGAGATGCACTTAGTGTATGTGAACGGAGCTTGGTTGAATTACAAATTCAGATGGAGGGCGAGAAATTTGTATCTCAAACCAGCGTAGAAAGCTTAAATAAAGGAGGCTGCAAAGGTATGAGAACACACCTGGCTAAAGAGGACTGGGAAAATAGATTCAAGTGTAGGATGGGTGATGATCAGAAGCGTACATTTAAGGAAATATTAATAACTCTCAAGAAAAATATATTCCAGTGAGGAGAAACATGTGTAAAAGAAAATATACGCATCCGTGGCTGACTAAAGTAAGAAAGGATGATTTCCAATTGAAACCAGAACGTACAAAGCGGCAAAACTACAGGGAGGACAGAAGATGAGGAAGTTTTTAAAAACCAGACCACAGAATGAGCAAACAATGAATAAGAAATGGAAGATAGAGTATGAACGTAAATTTGCACGAAATATGAAAGCAGGTAGAAAGTGTTTCTACAGGTATATAAAAAGAAAAACTTTGGCTATCATAAATGTTGGTCCGTTAAAGGACTCGGCCGGGGAATTAGTGATGTCAACATGGAGATGGCAGAAACTACGAACAAATAATTTGTATCTGCCTTTCCGGAAGAGGACACTAAAAATAGAGTAACAGAGGATCACAATGGCCAATGGCGAGGGCGGGGCGGCAGGGATGCGTTGGGGGGTAACAACTGAACAGACCCACAAAACTAAGGAATTGGTACTCAGTAGGATAATGGAACTAAAGGCAAATAAGTCCCCTGGACCTGATGGCTTGCATAGTAGCGCCTTAAGAGAAGTAGCGGCAGGCTTAGTGGATGCCTTGCTTTAATTTATCAAAATTCCCTGGATTCTGGGGATGTGCCAACAAAAAAGAAAAGCAAAAATGTAACGCCCCATATTGAATTATGAACGCAGACAAAAAGCACGAAATTATAGACCAGTTAATCTAACATATGTGGTTGGGAAAATGTCGGAATCCATCATTAAAGAAGCAGTAGCAGGACATTTGTACAAACATAATTCAGTCAGTCAAAGTCACTATGGATTTATGAAAGGGAAGTCATGTTTACAAATTTGCTCGAATTCTTTGAGGATGTAATGAACAGGGTGGATCAAGGGAAACCAGTGGATGTGGTGTATTTGGACTCCCAGAACGCATTTTACAAGGTGCAACATAAAAGTCTACGACAAAAGATAATGGTTCACGGGCTTGGGGGTATACTATTATCAACGATAGAAGATTGGCTAACTAATAGAAAACAGCGAGTCGGGATAAATGTTTCATTCTCGGGTTGGCAATCAGTAACTAGTGGAGTGCCACAGGGATCAGTGCTGGGACACCAACTATATACAATCTATGTTAACGACTTGAGGGAAGGGACCAAGTGTAACGTTGCTACGTTTGCTGATAATATAACGATGGGAGGAAAAGCAATGCGTGAGGAGGACGCAAAAAACTGCAAAAAGATCCTAGACAGGTACAAATTTAGCAGATGGAGTATAATGTTGCAAAGTTTGAGGTTATGAATTTTGCATAAAAAAATCAAAGAGCACGTTATTATTAAAATTGAGAGAAATTGCATGGTGCTGCAGTACAGCGGGATGCATGTATAGCAAGTGATCAGTAAGGCCAATGGAATCTTGGCCGTTACTGCAAAGGGGATGGAGTATAAAAGCAGGGAAGTCTTTCTACAGTTAAACAGGTTACTGGTGAGACAACACCTGGAATACTGCGTGCAGTTTTGGTTTATAAAAATTTACTTGCATTGGAGGCAGTTGAGAGAAAGTTCACCAGGCTAATTACGGAGATGAAGTGGTTGACTTATGACGAAAGGTTGAGTAGATTGGAGCTCTACTCATTGCAATTCTGAAGAATGAGAGGTGAAACGTATTGAAACGTTTAAGATTGTGAAAGGGCTTGATAGGTTGGATACAGAGAGGGGATAGGGGAGATTTCGACTCGGATGAATAGTCTTCGAATAAGGGACCGAGCATTTTGAACTGAGATGAGGAGAATTTTTTTCTTTCAGACTATTGCAAATGTGTGGAATTCGCAGCCTCAGCGAGCTGTGGAAGCTGGGTCATTGAATAAATTTAAGGCAGGGTTCGACAGTTCCTTAACCGATAATGGAATAAGGGGTTATGGGGAGCTGACAGGGAAGTGGACTCGAGTCCATCATTTAATCAGCCATGATCGTATTAAATGACGAAGCAGGCTCGAGGGGCCGTAAGGCCTACTCTGACTTCTATTTCGTATGTTCTTATGATTGGCATCAGCGCGGACACGATGAGCCGAAATTACCTCCTTCTGTGTCTAAAATTCTAAATGATTCTATGTTTCTATGTTTTCTATTAGTTTGAGGGGCTGTGTTATTTTCAGGTTCTCCATTACTTTCTGGTTCACTATTGGTCTGAGGATTTGTATTACATTCAGGTTCTCTATCAGTTTACCTTTCTCTATTAGTTTGAGAATCTGTATTAGTTTTTGCATCTGTGTTAGTTTGACGATCTGTACTATTTTGACGTTTTCTTTAAGTTTGAGGTTCAGTATAAGTTTGAGTGTATATGATAGTTTGAGGGACTGTATTAATTTAATGTTCTTTATTAGTTGCATGGCTGTATTAGATTCAAGGATTGTATTGTGTGTACATAAGTGCAAAAGAACAAAAGAGATAGAAGCATGACTGGGCCACTTGGCCTCTCGAGTCTGCTCCGCCAATTAATAAGATCGTGGCAGTTCTGATAATGGACTGACCTGCACTTCCCTATCCTTAACCCATAACTCCTTATTCCCATATCGGTCAAAAATCTGTCTATCTCCGTGTTAAATATAATCAATGGCCCAGCCTCCACAGCTCTCTGCGGCAGGGTATTCTGCAGATTTGCAACCCTCGGAGTGAAGGAATTCCTTGTCATCTCAGTTTTAAACAGTCGACGCCTTATTCTGAGACGATGCTCCCAACTATTACTTTCCCCTATGAGTTGAAATATCCGCTCTGCATCCAATCTGTCGAGCCCCTCATTATCTCACCTGTTTCGATAAGATCAACATTCATTGTACTGTGCTCCAGTGAGTATATGCCCAACCTACTCAACTTAACTTGATAAATCACCCCCCCCGCCATCTCCGGAATCAACCGTCTCAGAATAGCCTCCAATGCAATTATATTCTTCCCATCAACAGAGACCAAAACAGTACTCAGTACACTAGTGTGGCCTCGGCAATGCACTGTACAGTTGTAATGGACCTCGCTGCTGTTAAGTCCAACCCTCTTGCAATAAAAGCCAACATTTTATTTGCCTTCCTGATTACTTGCTCTCCCTGCATATTAACTTTCTATGCTTCATGCACAGCGGCTCACACGTCCCTCTGTACTGCAGCACTCTGCAATTTTTCTCTAATTAAAATATAATTTGCTTTTCTATTTTTTCTGCTAAAGTGGATAATCTCACATTTTCCCACATTATTCTCCATGTGCCAATTGTTTCCCACTCACTTAGCCTCTCTCTATCCGTTTAAAGATGTATTTGCTGTCGCACCCATTTCTGTATAATTAACAAACTTGGAGACGTTACACTCGGTCCCTGAATCCAAATCATTGTAAGTAGTTGAGGCCCAGCACCAATCAATCCGGCACCCCACTTGCTACTGTTTGCCAAGCGGAAATATCAGTTTGATGTACTGTATGAGTTTAACATGCTGTGTGAGTTTGAGGTGCTGTAACAGTTTTTGGTACGCTATGAGTAAGAGGCAATATATGAGCATGATGGGCTGTGTTAGTCTGAGATGGTGTAGAGTTTGGGTGGCGGTATTGTTAAGAGGCGTTGCACTAGTGTGATCGGCTGTGTTAATTCGAGGGGATGTATTAGATTGAGGGGCTCTGTTATTTGAATCTCTTTATTTGTTTGAGGACGATTGACATAAATTAATCTCTTTAATTGTTTATCTGAACGGGAAAAGTTAAGGACGCCAGCTGCATCCTAGACTCCAATACAACAGGCCTGAACGGCCACTCTAACATTGAGAATGTAATTACTGAATGGCCACGGCAGATTGAACTACTGTACCGAAAAAATATGAGATGCAAAGATGGGCCTCATGGTGTTTGAAAGAACAACCGCATTGCTGGCAGAATGCAGATGACGATTTTCAATGGTTAATTAATTGGATCAGAATTGTGCAGTCTTTGGGGTTTTAAATGTCAATCTCTTCACTGAATATATTCCATGACAATAGAGAATTATCTCGGGTCTCGTAATCTGTTTGATCAAATTGTTAAAATAACTATGTTGAGCGATATTGCAACCTCAGTGTACCCATGCATTACCGCAGTGTATAAATTTAAGGCGCTGGAAATGTATCGTCTCAGAGTATAATTCCTGGAGATTGCCTGCAGCACAAAGGGTCACATCACTTCACACACAAAATGCATCAAACACTTTACAGTATTTACAGTGCGAAGAAAATATGCTATTTGATCAATGCTGTTATTGGTGTTCCTGATAAGTGAATATAACCATTGAAGTTGTGTAAATCTGTGTGTGAGCTGGTCTCTTTTTGATCTATGACTGATAATGTTACACGCTGGTCACAATTTTAAAGACACGAGTTCGGTGAATTCATTCTGTTGAGGCAAGCGTTCTCAACAACCTGTGCGATTTGATTCGATTGATTCAGCTGAATATAAATTTTTGCTTGTAACTAATAGGCTCGTTTAACTATCAAGTTATTGCCTTTAGTGGAATATCGTGTACTGTTGAATCAGGCCTCAGTATAGACATCTCTCTGATAGAAGGTAGGAATGGCCGTTTGTGATCCTGCACAACTGTACGGTGTGAGCTTCTCAAACCGGTGTGTAAACCACACCGCAGTGACCATGTATTTATAGAAGTGTATTTCAATGTGGAATGTACTGAGTGTGCGTCACCAACCGGTGTGGAACACGGTACTCAAATGATCATATATTTATGGGAGTGTCTGTCATTGTGGGATGAACTGAGTGATGATTACTCACCTGCGCAGAGCATCATACCCCAGTGAACATTTGTTACTGTGAGTACAGCAACATAGAAAATAGGTGCAGGAGTAGACCATTCGGCCCTTCGGGCCTACACCACCATTCAATAAGATTATGGCTAATCATTCCCTCAGTACCCCTTTCCTGCGTTCTCTCCATACCCTTTGATCCCTTTAGCCGTAAGGGCCATATCTAACTCCCTCTTGACTATATCCAATGAACTGACATCAACCACTCTCTCTGGTAGTCTATTCCACAGATTATAAACTCTCCAATTGAAGAAGTTTCTCTTCATCTCAGTCCTATATGGCCTTTCCTGATCCTCAGACTGTGACCCCTGCTCCTGGAGTTCTGCAACATCGGGAACATTCTTCCCGCATCTAACCTGTCCAGTCCCATCCTAATTTTACATGTTTTTATGAGATCCCCTCTCATCTTACTCTATTAGATGTACTGAGTGTTGGTCACTAACTGGTGTGAAGTAAGTTGCTTCCACGTTTCAGTTATTGCTTTACTTGACTGATCTCTGCACGCAAAGGAGCAGTATGTGTGTTTTATGAATATAGTCGATGCGAAATGAGAATGTTGAATATGTTTGGATACGTGCATTAATATTGTTTTCTTTCCGATTGAACTCAACCAATAGAAACACATGTTAACTATTTACTTACATTTACACAGCATCAGAGCAAAGTTACGTTATTCAAATACACTGTATATTGACTTATTCTTAATCTAAGCATAGTTATAGTGCTGATATTTTAAATTTTGATGCTGATTAATGTTCTTCCCTTCCACACAGTCCTGGGAATCTGTGGGTCATGTGTGCTGAATTTAGATCTCCTGCTATTTCACACAATGAATATTGGGCTGATATTGTTGAATATTCCAGTGCTGTAACAGTGTAAGGTTTGACGAACCGCTTTCTAATTATGATTCAGAGTCTCTGCACAGGTAATGCTCCCCTAAGCACAGTGAGGACAGATACGTACAACTGAAAAACACACACATCGGGTTTTCATAATACAGGGATCAGTCCGGCCCAGTAAATAATAACATCATTAAATTGATAATAATGAAATAAATAGTGCAATGATTCATTAAATAAAACATTTGAGTATCTGCAATTGTGTAATATAATTGATGACTGTTGTTAGTTTATACGCAATTACGAATAATTCCATAGAACTTTCAGCCCAAAACAGGCCATTCTTATAACTAATTAATGCCGGTGTTTAAGCTGCATATTAGCCAGCCTCTTCCCACCACTTATCATGTAACCCTATCAGCATAAACTTCTTCTGATTTCTACCTCATGTACTTGCAAAGGCTAATGAGGCATTAGGCCCTCATATTTTGTAGGGATGTTTGGCCCTAATTTTTTATAAGTAACTATTAATCTTTGACACACGGTCGGTTAAGCAATATCATATATAAATGCAAGTTATATCTTCAGAAGTACAAAATATTATGTCGCTATTGCTCAAGATGTGTATAAAATTATGTGACAATCAGAATGAGTTATAAATGCCCCCAAAAAATTGCCTCGAGAGTTAGGTATGCTGTTCATAGGGCAAGTGTACATGAAGAAACCAGTCTTTTGTTTTGGAGAAGTATTCAGAGAATTTGCTGTTTGATATCGCAGTTGAAGCAAGGAAGTATCTACTCTCTGCTGTAACTGTATAATGTTTGTGCTGTTATTTTGAATGGACATGGCTTTGATTTTTCCACTTTGTTTGCGATAGTCAAGACCACGATCTTATCAGTCTTTCTGCCAATTTCCGTTTGATATCACTGTTTAATTCGAGGAAGAAACCATTCTCTGTTTCAAATGTTTGCTGATTTTTTAATGTACATAGCTTAATTTTGTGTTAGTTGTTAAATTTGGAGAAATAGACAATTATATTTGTTTGTTGATTTTATGAATTGTATGCATTATATAGTATTAATATCGGGCCTTCGATCCTGTTAGCCTTAGGTCTCTCAGAGCCTTAAATGGCCCTGTGTACTGGTATCACTCCTCGTTAAATGCTTCTCTGCTCGTCACTTCAATTACTCCAACTTGTCGTAAGTTCCACATTCTCACCTGTGTCAAAGTAAGTACATTTCTCCTCAATTACTTAACTGATTTGTTCTTGAACATTTTACATCGATGATCGACATTGTTGGACAGAAGTCATCAATGCAAACATTTACCTTATCTTCGCCTTTCATAATGTTAAACGCCTCTTTCAGGCCAGTCCTCAGCCTTCTCCTTTGTAAATAAAACAGCCCAGCCTGTGCAAGCTTCAATGATGATGATAATCGCAGTTGTGGTATCATTTTTTTACACGATTTGCACATTCTCCAGTGTCTCGATATCGGATTAGTAATATGGAGACCAGAGTTGTATACAGTGCGCTAATTATGATATAGTCATGGTGATATGCAATTGTATAATAATCACTTTGTTTTTGATCAAATTCCTCTGGCAACAAATCCCAGAGCTTTGTTTGCACTTCGATGGCCTTGTTCACATGCTTTGCTGCAAGAAATGATTTTTGAATCAATGTCTCTGAAAACCTTTGCCTCTCTACCCCTTCCAGGCTCTAATTTAGCAAGCAATATTTTTTCCTACGGAAATGCAGCGCCTCAGACTGCATTCTTCCTCTGTATAAACCTGCAAATTTTGAATTTGTGATTATCCTGCTCGATTCAATATCGTTTATGTAAATGTTGAACAACACAGTTATCAGCGCCTATCCTTGTGAATCAACACTTTGCGCGTTATGCTAATATGAGTAAATGCCTTTTCCCTAAATCCCTTTTTCTATTTGTGTAGCCAGCTCGCTAACCATTCTGTTGTTGTCGCCCAACTCCACTTGCTGTGTGATTGTTCATGACTCTGCAATGTGGTATCTTATCGAAGGGATTTTTATGAATCAATCCATATTGCCTCCAGTGACTTACCCTCATCTACTGTTTCTAATACTTATTCAAATATTTCAAGAAGGATGTTCAAGCATGACCTTTGCTTTTGGAATATCTGTGGACTACACGATGATATCAATCAACTGGTCGTGTGGGCAGACCAGTGGCACATGAAATTTAATCCGGAGAAGTGTGAGTTCATGCATTTGGGGAGAACTAACAAAAAAATGGTATACACATTAAATGGTAGCACATTGAGAAGTGTAGAGGAAAATAGGATCCTGGGATTGGATGTTCACAGATCCCTGAATGTAGCAGATCAGTTGGACAGGTGATTAAGAAGGCATACGGAATGCTTGCCATTATTAGCAGAGGCATAGAATATAATAGCAGGTGGGTTATGCTTGAACTGTATAACACTTTGGTTAGGCGACAGCTGGAGACCTGCGGGCAGTGTGTGGTCACCACATTAAAGGAAGGACGTGATTGCACTGGAGAGGTCACTGGAGAGATTTTCGAGGATGTTTCTGGGAGTGGAGGATCTTAGTTATGAGGACAGATTGGATAGGCTGGGTTCGTTTTCCTTAAAACACAGGGGGAAGCTCAATCAGGTAGAACAAATTATGAGGGGCCGAGATATAGTTTGTAGAATGGAAGATCTCCAGCTGTGGCCTAACCAAAATGCTTTACAGTTCAAGCACAACCCACCTGCTATTATATTCTATGCCTCTGCTAATAATGGCAAGCATTCCGTATGCCTTCTTAATCACCTGATCCAACTGGTTAGCTACATTCAGGGATATGTGGACAGCCACTCCAGGGTCTATTTTCCTCGACACTTCCCTTAAACGAGGAGTCAACAACCAGGGGGTATACATACAAAGTAATTGGTGGAAAGATTATTGGGGATTGAAGGGGAAACTCCTTCACTGCAGAGGGTTGTGGGGGTCTGTAACACGCTGGCCGAAAGGTCGGTGGAGGCAGAAACCCAAAACTGATTGCAAAAGTACTTGGATATGCACTTGAACTGCCGAAACCAGAGCTGGAATGTGGGATTAGGCTCTATAACTTTTTGTTGGCCGGCGCATTACGATGGGCATACATGACCTCCTTCTGTACAGTAAACTTCGATGATTCTATGATTATGTGATTAACGTTGTCTTTCTCGTTGTTTTTACTTGATTTGTGAAGTATTCCGTTATCTTTCCAGCACCGCCATTATGTGAACCGATCTGTAGTCCATCACACTTGTTCTGCCTTCCGTTTTAAATACAGGAACAACATGCAAAAGTTAAAGCACATGGAATTGGGGGTAGTTTTCTGACATGGATTGAGAACTGGATGGCAGAAAGGGAGCAAAGAGTAGGAGTAAATGGGTACTTTTCAGAATGGCAGGCAGTGACTAGTGGGGTACCGCTCGGTTCTGTGCTGGATCACCAGCTTTTTACATTGTACATTAATGATTTAGACGACGGGATTAAAAATAGTGTCTCCAAATTTGTGGAAGACACTAAGTTGGGTGGCAGTGTGAGCTGCGAGGAGGATGCTATGAGGCTGCAGAGTGACTTGGATAGGTTAGGTGAGTGGTCAAATGCATGGCAGATGATCTATAATGTGATGAATGTGAGGCTATCCACTTTGGTGGAAAAAACAGAGAGACAGACTAGTATCTGAATGGTGACAGATTAGTAAAAGGGGAGTTGCAAGAAGACCTGGGTGTTATGGTACATCAGTCATTGAAGGTTGGCATGCAGGTACAGCAGGCGGTTAAGAAAGCAAATGGCATGTTGGCCTTCATAGCTAGAAGATTTGAGTACAGGGCCAGTGAGGTGTTACTACAGTTGTACAGGGCCTTGGTGTGGCAACACCAGGAGTATTGTGTACAGTTTTGTTCTCCGAACTTGAGGAAGGGCATTCTTGTTATTGAGGGAGTGCAGCGAAGGTTCACCAGACTGATTCCCGGGATGGCGTGTCTGACATATCAAGAAAGACTGGATCAATTGGGCTTGTATTCACTGGAGTTCAGAAGAATGAGAGGGAATCTCATAGAAACTTTTAAAATTCTGACAAGTTTAGACTGGTTAGATGCAGGGAGAATGGTCTCAATGTTGGGAAAGTCCAGCACCAGGGGTCACAGTCTAAGGATAAGGGGTAAGCCATTTACGACCGAGATGCGGAGAAACTTTTTCACCCAGAGAGTGGTTAACCTGTGGAATTCTCTGCCACAGGAAGTTGTTGAGGCCAATTCACTTGATATATTCAAAAAGGAGTGAGATGTAGTCCTTTCTGCGAGGAGGATCAAGGGGTATGGCATGAATGCAGGAAGGTGGTACTGAAGTTGCATGTTCAGCCATGATCTCATTGAACGGCGGTACAGGCTCGAAGGGCCGAATGGCTTACTCCTACACCTATTTTCCATGTTTCTATTTTTCTATGAATCTGAAAATACTTCATTCTTCTCATCCAAGGACTCACCTCTGTGGTGGACATTGCCCGCGAGCCTGTCAATCCTGTATTTCTGCCATCACCTTCACAGCAAGAACCGGATTGGCTTTCCACTTGTCATCAGCATCCACTCCACCCGCCTGCACATTCAAACAATTGTCCTCTAACTTTTTCTCCACATCCAGCTAAGGTCAGTAGCAAACCGATCTTCCCCTGCGCTCCTTTGCCCTCGCGGCACAATTTTCCACGATTAAATCACTCCCAACACATCCGCCCCTTCCCCAGCAAATCGCTTTGCAAGCACAGGAGATGCAATACGTGCCTTTCCACTCTTTCCATCCCAACAGCCATGGCCACAAATATTGCATCCACATGAATCAGTTATAGACTTTTACTTCTTGCAATTTGGTGTCCTGTATTGGCTGATCAGGATGCAGTCTCCTGTTCATTGGGGAGGACTAAACGCAGATTGGGTGATTGCTTTGCTGAACGCCTCTGTTCAATCCACCAGCGTCACACTGAGCTTCAGCTCACCTGCCAATTTAATTTTACATCCCGCTCCCTGGTTTGTGTCTCTGTTCTCGGCCTCGTTCACCGTGTTGTTGCTCGCTGCCCGCTACACTGTTTATCTGTTCTCAAATTCCGAGCTGTTCCTCCGTTATGGGTGTCCTACTCTTTAACTCTGTTCCTAGCCTTCTATACGGTTCTCGGCCTCATACACTATTCTTCCTTTCTCAGCCTCATGCACCATTCTGTTCTCATGCACAGTTCATCAATTCTCGGCGCCATACAACGAACTGGCTTCTACATTGTTCCTGCGTTATCGCCCTTCTTTACCGTTCTTGGCCTCCTACTCTGTTCCTCTGTTTTCTGCCTCCTTTACGGTAAGTGGTGCCCTACATTGTCCCCCTGTTTTCTGCCTCCTTCACTGTAATTGGCCTCCTTCACTGTTCCTCTGTTCTCGGCCTCCTTCACTGTTATTAGCCACCTGCACTATTCCTCTGTCCTCGGCCTCCTTCACTGTTCTTGGACTCTTACACTGTTCCTCTGTTCTCGGCCTCCTACATTTTTCCTCTGTTCTCTGCTCCCAACATTGTTCATCTGTTCTTGGCATCTTCCACTTCTCGTCAGTTCTCGGCCTCCTTCAGTGTTCCTGACCCCCTATGCTGTTACTCACTTCTCGGCATTCTTCACTATTCTCACCCTCCTGCACCACTCTTAGCTTCTCACACTTTTCGAAACTGCCTAAAATATGCTCCAGCTCCTACTCTATTCTCAGTCTCCTAACTTGTTTCTCCATTATACTCAATGAGGAACAGCACCAATGTTTTCGATTAGGCATTCTGTTACCTGTCTGAGTCAACACTGAGGTTCAAAACTGCAGTTCATAACCTCCGCTTCCGCTTTCTCGGATGACAAGTGCTGGTGATGGAGGATTGCTGCTCTCTAACCTCTGGGGGTGGAGCAGTTATGGGCTGCTTCTGTGGATTCCTGGCATTCGCCCCCCGAACTAGTTTACACAACTGGGGGTGGAGAAGATGTGGGCTGGAACTGGGGCTTGGGGGATCCCTGATGCAGGTACGGCTGGGCCACACACTGTGGTCTACCCATATTTCTCTGTCACATTTGTCATGCTGCACTCTCTCGCAGATATGCCGTAAACATTTAGAAACATATAAACAAACAAAATAGGTGTAGGAGTAGGCCATTCGGCGCTTCGAGCCTGCAACGCCATTCAATGAGTTTATGGCTGAACATGCAACTTCAGTACCCCATTCCTGCTTTCTCGCCATACCCCTTCACCCGCTAGTAGTAAGGACTACATCTAACTCCTTTTTGAATATGTTTAGTGAATTGGCCTCAACAACTTTCTGTGGCAGAGAATTCCACAATCACTGTGTGAAGAAGTTCCTCCTCATCTCGGTCCGAAATGGCTTACCCCTTATTCTTAGACTGTGACATCAACTCTGTGGCCAACTTCTATTTCTTTAGTTGCCTCATAAGCATTGCATCTTCATCACTTTTGTCATTGAATAAATCTTGCCCAACAGCTAATCACAGAATTTCCCCTTTTTCCTCTCCTCATCCTACCCCACTGTTCTCTCTCTCTATCATCCCATTAATGCTGTTCATCTCTGATATATTCCATTTCTGACCAAATCTTATCGACATCCAAAGTTAACTTTGTTTTTCTCTCAATAGAGGCTGCCTGACCTGCTGACTATTTTCAGCATTGTTTCTTTTCAGTCATATTTATGACAGTATTTTCAATTTGCTCAAATATTGAGGCCTGGATATTAACAAGGGTGGCGTATGTAGGCGCTGGGCATGAGGAAGGGGAAGGAACATAGTTTCAGACAAGATGCACAAGGGTCTGGATATTTACAAGTTGGATTATGTAGGCGGTGTGTGTAAGTAAGGGTGGGAGTGGAATTTTAGACAGGATAGACGGAGGTTTGCATGTTGGGAAGACTGAAATCCTCAGTGAACGCCCTTTGCCCCTGATGGGTAGCACACGCTGGAGTTCAGCCAGATTGATATTCGGACTTCCAGTCCGTCGTAGGAAACGGAGACAGGACTCAGTAGGAATGATCCGACCCCAAACCCAAAGCTTTCTGTTTTACAATCCAGACCTTACTGCCTGCACTCATGCACCGAGTATGTTTGTTCAGTAACTTATAGTCTATTTTCTCTTCTCTTTATTACAGTGAATTTAGTGGCGATTGTGATCCTGTCCCGAGGAAAGTGCACATTGTCCAGCTGCACCACCCGCTACCTGGTGCCATGGCAGCGGCGGATCTACTGGTTGTCACCACTGAGGACATACTGAGGCAGATCAATTGGTAACATTTCCCAATCTGTTTTCTCCATATTACCCCTGTGTGTAGTGTGATCGCTGACCTCTCCAGTACGGCTACAGACTGTTCTGTCTTGTTCACCGTCACTTTCACCTTTGATCGATTTGTGGCCATTTGTTGCCCGAAGCTGAGAACCAAATATTTTACCGGGAAATCTGCGGCTGTGGTTCTGGCAACAACCGCCATTCTACTCTGTTTAAAAAACGTTCCCAACTACTTTACACTTACAGCTGGGATGATGATCGACAATCTGCCGTTTTTATGTATCACAATCCCAGCCTATTCTACTGAGCCAGGATGGGGGGGATTTATTTGGTTTGATACAGTTTTAAGCCCACTGCTCCCATTCGGTTTAATTTTGTCGCTCAACGCGCTGACAGTAAGGTATATTTTAGTGGTCAGCCGTGTCTGTAAAGGACTGAGGGGTGAGAGCAAGGGAGAGAATGGCAGTGACCCAGAGATGGAGAGCAGGAGGAAGTCGATGATTTTACTCTTCACCATATCCGGCAGCTTCATACTGCTGTGGCTGGTATATGTTGTAGATGTCTTATATTATATTTTTACAGGAGCAGGTGGCTATGTACCAATGGTTCTTTGTATATCTCTGCACAAGCAGGAATTATGCTGCGGAATTTATGTTGCTGCACAAACACATTTATTTGCGGGGTGACCCAGTCCAAGTTCAGAGAGCAGTTGAGAGCGCGGTGATATATCCGGTTAGCTCAATTATACAATTACTCAATAATCAGAACAACTGGACGCAGCCCAGTGGCGGTTCCCCCCAGTATTTCCAGTCCAGGAATGTAATATTAAGCAGCAGACTTCCGATTTTAGCTGCTCCACCAAAGGCATACGGGCTTTCTGCTGCATGGGCCCCAAGCTCTGGGATTCCCTCCCTAAACCTTTCCACCTCGCGAACTCTCCTCCTCCTTCAGCTGCCTGGGTCCCAAACTCCGGGACTCCCTCCATATACCTCTCCACCTCGCAAACTCTCTGCCTACATCTGGCTGGGCTACAAGTTCTGGGATTCCCTCCCTAAACCTTTCCACCTCGCGAACTCTCCTCCTCCTTCAGCTGCCTGGGCTACAAGCTCTGGGATTCCCTTCCTAAACCTCTCCACCGCGCGAACTCTCCTCATTCAGCTGCCTGGGTCCCAAGCTCCGGGAATCCCTCCCTAAACCTCTCCACCTCGCGAACTCTCCGCCGACATCTGGCTGGGCTACAAACTCTGGGATTCCCTCCCTAAACCTCTCCACCTCACGATCTCTCCTCCTCCTTCGGTTGCCTGGGCCCCAATCTCTGCGATATTCTCCCTAAACATCTATTCCTTTCTAACTCTCCTCCTCCTTTAAGAGGCTTCTTAAAAATAAATATTTGACCAAGATTCTTTCCCAACACCTCCTTTTGTGCGTCGGTGTGAAGATGCCCTGTATTCCCTGGTGGATCTATTAATAGAAACATCGAAAAAAGAAATAGGTGCAGGAGTAGTCCATTCGGCCCTTAGAGCCTGCACCGCCATTCAATGTGTTCATGGCTGAACATGCATTTTCAGTACCCCATTCCTGTTTTCTCGCCATACACTTTCATCCCCTTGTAGTAATGATGACATACCACACCTTTTTGACTATATGTAGTAAATTGCCCTCAACAACTTTCTGTGGCAGGGAATTTCACAGGTTCACCACTCTCTGGATGAAGAAGTTTCTTCGCATCTAGATAAATGCAAGTAGTATCCGTAATAAGGTGGATGAAGTAACTGTGCAAAGAGATGTGAACATATATGATGTGATTGGGATTACAGAGACGTTGCTCCAGGATGATCAGGGCTGGGAACTCAACATCCAGCGGTATTCAACCTTCAAGAAGGATAGAACAAAAGGAAAAGGAGGTGGTGTAGCTATGCTGCTTAAAGAGGAGATTAATGCAATAGTTAGGAAGGACATTAGCTTGGATGATGTGGAATCTATACGGGTACAGCTGCAGAACACCAAAGGGAAAAACACGTTTGTGGGAGTTGTGTACAGACCTCCAAACTGTAGTAGTGATGTTGGCGAGGGCATCAAACAGGAAATTAGTGGTGCATGCAATCAAGGTGCAGCAGTTATAATGGGTGACTTTAATATGCACATACATTGGGCTAACCAAACTGGAAGCAATACGGTGAAGGAGGATTTCCTGGAGTGCATAAGGGATGGTTTTCTCAATCAATATGTCGAGGAACCAACTAAGGGGGAGGCCATCTTAGACTGGGTGTTGTGCAATGAGACAGGATTAATTCGCCATCTCGTTGTGCGAGGCCCCTTGGGGAAGAGTGACCATAATATGGTGGAATTCTGCATTAGGATGGAGAATGAAACAGTTAATTTAGAGACCATGGTCCACAACTTAAAGAAGGGTAACTTTGAAGGTATGAGGCGTGAATTGGCAAGGATAGATTGGCGAATTATACTTAAGGAGTTGACTGTGGACGGTCAATGGCAAACATTTAGAGACCGCATGAATGAACTACAACAATTGTACATTCCTGTCTGGCGTAAAAGAAAGTGAAGGTGTCTCAACCGTGGCTATCATGGGAAATGAGGGATAGTATTAAAGCCAAGGAAGTGGCATACAAATTGGCCAGAAATATCAGCGAAGCCGGGGACTGGGAGAAATTTAGAACTCAGCAGAGGAGGACAAAGGGTTTGATTAGGACAGGGAAAATGGAGTACGAGAAGAAGCTTGCAGGGAACATTAAGACGGATTGCAAATGTTTCCATAGATATGTACAGAGAAAAAGGTTAGTAAAGACAAACGTCGGTCCCCTGCAGTCAGAATTAGGGGAAGACATAACGGGGAACAAAGAAATGGCAGACCAGTTGAAAAAGTACTTTGGTTCTGTGTTCACGAAGGAGGACACAAACAACCTTCCGGATATAAAAGGGTTTAGAGCGTCTAATAAGGAGGAGGAACTGAGGGAAATCCTCATCAGTCGGGAAATTGTGTTGGGGAAATTGAATGGATTGAAGGCCGATAAATCCCCAGACCCTGATGGACTGCATCCCAGAGTACTTAAGGAGGTGGCCTTGGAAATAGCGGACGCATTGACAGTCATTTTCCAACATTGCATTCAATCTGGATCAGTTCCTATCGAGTGGAGGGTAGCCAATGTAACCATACTTTTTAAAAAAAGGAGGGAGAGAGAAAACAGGGTATTATAGACCGGTCAGCCTGACCTCAGTAGTGGGTAAAATGATGGAATCAATTATTAAGGATGTCATAACAGCGCATTTGGAAAGAGATGACATGATAGGTCCAAGTCAGCATGGATATGTGAAAGGGAAATCATGCTCGACAAGTCTTCTGGAATTTTTGTAGGATGTTTCCAATAGAGTGGACGACGAAGACCCAGTTGATGTGGTATATTTGGAGTTTCAGAAGGCTTTCGACAAGGTCCCACACAAGAGATTAATGTGCAAAATTAAAGCACATGGGATTGGGGGTAGTGTGTTGACATGGATTGAGAACTGGTTGTCAGACAGGAAGCAAAGAGTAGGAGTAAATGGGGACTTTTCAGAAAGACAGGCAGTGACTAGTTGGGTAACGCAAAGTTCTGCGCTGGGGCACCAGCTGTTTACACTGTACATTAATGATTTAGACGAGGGGATTAAATGTAGTATCTCCAAATTTGCGGATGACTCAAAGTTGGGTGGCAGTGTGACCTGCGAGGAGGATGCTATGAGGCTGCAGAGTGACTTGGATAGGGAGGTGAGTGGGCAAATGCATGGCAGATGAAGTATAATGTAGATAAATGTGAGGTTGTCCACTTTGGTGGGAATAACAGAGAGACAGACTATTATCTGAATGGTGGCAGATTAGGAATAGGGGAGGTGCAACGAGACCTGGGTGTCATGGTTCATCAGTCATTGAAGGTTGGCATGCAGGTACAGCAGGCGGTTAAGAAATCAAATTGAATGTTGGCCTTCATAGCGAGGGGATTTGAGTAAACGGGCAGGGAGGTGTTCCTACAGTTGTACAGAGCCATGGAGTATTGTGCACAGTTTTGGTCTCCAATCTTGAGGAAGGACATTCTTGCTATTGAGGGAGTGCAGCGAAGGTTCACCAGACTGATCCCGCGATGGCGGGACTGACCTGTCAAGAAAGACTGGATCAACTGGGCTTGTATTCACTGGAATTCAGAAGAATGAGAGGGGACCTCATAGAAACGTTTAAAATTATGATGGGTTCAGACAGGTTAGATGCAGGAAGAATTTTCCCAATGTTGGGGAAGTCCAGAACCAGGGGCCACATTCTAAGTATAAGGTCCATTTAGGACCGAGATGAGGAGAAACTTCTTCAACCAGAGATTGGTGAACCTGTGGAATTCTCTACCGCAGAAAGTTGTTGAGGCCAATTCACTAAATATATTCAAAACGGGGTTGGAAGAAGTCCTTACTACTAGGAAGATCAAGGGGTATGGCGAGAAAGCAGGAATGGGGTACTGAAGTTGCATGTTCAGCCATGAACTCATTGAATGGCCGTGCAGGCGAGAAGGGCCAAATGGCCTACTCCTGCACATATTTTCTATGTTTCTATGTCCTAAATGGCTTACCTGTTATCCTTAGACTGTGACCCCTGGTTATGGACTTCCCCAACATTGGGGACACTCTTCCTGCATCTAACCTGTATAAACCCATTAGAATATTAAACGTTTCAATGAGATCCGCTCTCATTCTTCTGAACTCCAGTGAATACATGCCCAGTTGATCGAGTCATTCTTGATATGTCAGTCCGGCCATCCTGTGAATCAGTCTGGTGAAGCTTCGCTGCATTCCCTCAATAGCAAGAATGTCCTTCCTCATGTTAGGAGAACAAAACCGTACACAATACTCCAGGTGTGGCCTCACCAAGGTCCTGTACAACTGCAGTAAGACCTCCCTGCCCCTGTACTCAAATCCCCTCGCTATGAAGGCCAACATGCCATTTGCTTTCTTAACCGCCTGCTGTACCTGTATGCCAAACTTCAATGACTGATGTACCATGACACCCAGGTCTCGTTGCACCTCCCCTTTTCCTAATCTATCACCATTCAGATAACAGTCTGTCTCTCTGTTTTTACCACCAAAGTGGATAACCTCACATTTATCCACATTATACTTCATCTGCCATGCATTTGCTCACTCACCAAACCTATCCAAATCACTCTACAGCCTCATAGCTTCCTCCTCACAGCTCACACTGACACCCAAAGTAGCGCCATCTGCATACTTGGAGATACTACATTTAATCCACTCGTCTAAATCATTAATGAACAATGTAAACAGCTGGGGCCACAGCACAGAATGTTACGGTACCCCACTAATCACTGCCTGCCATTCTGAAAAGTAACAATTTACACTTACTTTTTGCTTCCTGTTTGCCAACCAGTTCTCAATCCATGTCTGCACACTCCCCCAAATCCCATGTGTTTTAACTTTGCACAGTAATCTCTTGTGTGGGACATGGTCGAAAGCCTTCTGAAAGTCCAAAGACACCACATAAACTGTTTCTCCCTTGTCCACTCAACCTGAAATATCCTCAAAAGATTCCAGACGGTTTGTCAAGCATGATTTCCCATTCACAAATTCATGCTGACTTGGACCTTGGCTGCGTAAATCTGTGACGCTGCGATTTGGTCTCTCCCGCAAGTGGAAACATCTTGTCTACTTCAACGCTATCCAAGCCTTTAATATTCAGAAATAACAAAATCTGATCTTCCCTCCGTCTTCCCTTTGCTAAAGAAAAGATCCAGGCCAGTTCAAAATTTCCTGATCGATATACCCCCTCAGTTCTGGTAACATATCAGGTAATCACTTTGCATCTTATCGAGTACCTCGGTGAACTTTTTAGAAAATTTATAACATAAGAACATAAGAACATAGAATTAGGGAAAGGAGTAGGCCATCTAGCCCCTCGAGCCTGCTCCGCCATTCAAAAAGATCATGCTTGATCTGGCCGTGGACTCAGCTCCACTTACCCGCCCACTCACCATAACCCTTAATTCCCTTATTGGTTAAAAGTCTATCTATCTGTGATTTGAATAAATTCAATGAGCTTGCCTCAACTGCTTCCTTGGGCAGAGAATTCCACAGATTCACAACCCGCTGGGATAAGAAATTCCTTCTCAACTTGGTTTTAAATTGGATCCCCCGTATTTTGAGGCTGTGCCCCCTAGTTCTAGCCTCCCTGACAACTGGAAACAACCTCTCTGTCTCTATAATTTCTTTCCCTTTCTTTATTTTAAATGTTTCCAAAAGATGACCCCTCATCCTTCTGAACTCCAACGAGTAAAGACCCAGTCTACTCAATCTATCATCATAACATGTGGAAGAAAGAATCTATGAATCTATGGCTTATGGAAAAGGGAAGGGTTAAATTCTGTTTTTGCTATGCTTAAAGAAATAATAGGACTAGAAAAATAGCCACGCTTTTTTAGCATTGAAACTTAGAGATGCAACTAGGTGACCATCTGGTATTAAAAGGGAGTCTCCTTTTGCCTTTTCTTATCAGACTGTGAACAGAGAGAAACTATGCAAGGAAAGATAGAGTGTGCACCTCCCGAGACGACCTCTGTACTCGCGGGACTAATGAATAAGATTCCTTTTATATTTCTGTATTCAATTTCTGTATAAAGATAGGGACAATTTGCCTGTACGGCAGAGTTTTTGCCGTGGTACGGTCCAAGCAAGCTCCCCAAGATATCTTGTTAGCTTTAGTAATAAACTTCTCTCGAAACAACTTCTGAAAGTCTCCCCCTGAGTTAATTTATGCTAAATATTTCCTCGACAGATTATGGCGTAGTCCGGCAGGATCGCTAAAAAAAAACGAGATCCAAAAGAACTAAATTTAACTTTCAAAGAGAAAAGAGGAATATTTCCTCGACAGATTCTAAAGAAAAGAGGAATTTTTAAGGACCTTCCTAGCTGAAAGGAGGAAGGTGCCTAGGCCGTCCTAGCTGAAAGGGGGACGGGCCGCCGAGATCCCCGAGAGGGTGAGGCATAAGGTAGCTACCGCTAAGAAGCTAAAATAACAAGAAGGCAAAAGGAGACCCCGAGCTGAGCGGAAGAGAGAACACCGGTGAGCGCTTTGTAAATTATTGTATATTTTGTAGGATTGTCCTAACTCTCATTTCAGAAAAGATCGCGAGACGTTGCACCCGGTAGAATGTGAAACGGCTCTAGTCGAGCAGGGCGCTCGCGCCCAGCTCCGAGAAAAGGAAAGAAGGACGACCTCTCAACTGAAAGAATGAAAGTACATCCTAAGACTGAGTAAAGAATCCGTAAGGTAGTAAAGCAATGAGAGAAGGTAGGAGATCCCATTGTGCCGCCCGGCTCGCCGGCGGACAGTATAATTAAGCAGCAGACGACAGATACGCGGTAACGTTTAGTAGCGATTTGTACGGTTGGTCTGATGGGGATTGGCCATATAGAGGAAGTTTTAAATTGTCCTTAATTGCGGAATGGAGACAGACCACCAAAAATGGGGCGGGGGACCCCAGTTGGGATAAACATTATATGGAGAATTGTTTTAAAAAATGGACAGAGGTGGCAAAGAGGCACCAGCCCTTAAAAATAAAAAGAAAGAGGAGCAGGGTAAGTAGAAGCCCCCTCCCTCTTACAGCCCTCCGGGTGCCCCGGTTTTGACCGCTTCCCCTGTCGGCTTATATCCCCGTCTTCCAACCACCAAGCCGGATGATTGGCAGGAGATTATAGAAATAGTGGCCGCTCAGCTGGAAAAGACAGGCCGATTCCTCCACTACCCCCACGACACAAGCCCCCGTGTAATGATCAGAACAACGGCTGTCCTAAAGCCCTGGACACCGGGGGAAGCTCGGGATGTGATATCAGCTGCCCCTAATCCTGTTAAGAAGCCAGTAGCCTTGCACAACTGGCTTGAGCAAACCTGTACCATTTATTAAAGGGAGCTAAAAAGCATGGAGATATAGGGGAAGTCACCCGCTGCTTGCAGAAAGCAGAAGAATAGATTTTGCAGGCAGATGGAAAAATAGTTGGCACGAGCATGCAGGAATATTAATGGATCAAAATGAACCTTTGGCAGTGCAAACCTTGTTAAATTGTATGTTGCCACAACAAGCAAGAACATACAAAATAAGGGTTTTGGACTGGCAAGGAAAAAGTTGGAGAGAGACAGTTACAGTACTGGCTAACATGGATAGAGAGAGACTTTTTACCTATAAGGAAATTAATGCTAAAAAAGCAGGTCAGTAAATCAGCAAAAGGGACGAGGACAGGCACAGAATAATCAGCATAGGGATACGCCGGAGGCTTAGTGGTACATGCGCCAGCCATCCGCTTATCGGCAGACATAGAAGAAAACCCTCTGGCAGTAGTAAAAGTAGGAGACACTTATGTGAAGTTCCTGGTGGATACCGGTGCTACTATGTCTTCTGTACCATCCTCTGTGGGATTATCTGTAAGCAACACCACCGTCTTAAGTATGGGTGTGGCCGGTATCCCCATGAAAGAATTTTTATCTGAACCTACAAATTGATAATTGAAGGACAATCAGTTAATGATGAGACTTTGAAAGTCTCTAAAACAACACCGCTCCCTATATTGGGAAGACAGACTTTGTGCAAACTAGGAGCCACAATTTATTACACAAAGGAAGGAATGTACATGGAGCTCCCTCCAAATAATGTTCATCAGTTCTTTAATGGGATTAAAAAAGAAAAAAAGGAGGATAACAAAGAAAAGGCGGCCCTCTATTGTTGGCAATTGATTGGCAACTTCTATTCCCCCTTGATACATGAATTATACAAAACTTAAAAGCTAAATTTGACTCTAATACTGAAGATTTGATGTATATAATTTTGACAAGCTTTGAGGCAGTTCAGCTTCACTGTACAGCCTGGTACACTCGTCAAAAAGCTGAAACTCACCAGTGTTTGGTACAATCATTTTTAAATAGAGAAGAAACAGTAGAAGCTAGGCCCCGCATTTATTTTGGACCAGAAGGATTGGGGGTAGCCATGGATTTGACACCCTTATAGCAACAGCGGTTTAGAGAAGCGGACTCGACACCTCATCTGACCTTGGCTGTAAAGCCGCAAGCGAAACCTAAAGATATGGGTCCGATGATTGTAGGAATAGAAAGAGAAAAACAGCAACACGGCTATCAACCTTGGGCAGTAATAAAATTGCAAAATGTTCAGATAGACTTTATCACCCACAACAGGGGGTTTCTCCAGTGGAAAGGTAAAAATCTTGCCTCCACTTTTGAAAAACAGCAACCCCCGGAACAACCAAGCCCTAAGCTGCCAATGGCATTGAATCAAGTATCTTCTGAACTTTGGGCAAAGCATAAGAATCGTATTGGGCAAGTACATTCTGCCGTACTCCATCGGGTACAATTGATAAAGAATGCCGTGTTACCAAGCATTAGGCAGTACAGACTGCCTCCAGAGGCAGAAAATGGGATAGAGCCAGTCATTTCTGCATTGTTGGAACAAGGATTTCTAGAAAAGACACAGAGCCCGTGTAACACTCCGATACTGCCCATACCAAAGGTTAATAGGCCGAATGAATGGAGATTTGTGCAAGATCTGAGAGCGATTAATAAGATAGTAGTCGCTATCACCCCTGTGGTACCGGACACCAACATTATACTATCTGCTATACCACCAACAGCAACTGTCTTTACTGTAATAGACCTGTGTTCAGCTTTTTTCTCCATCCCGTTAAATCAAGAGGGTCAGTATCTGTTTGCTTTCACCCACAAGAAGCAGCAGTACACATGGACCAGGTTGCCCCAAGGATACACCGAAAGCCCCGCAGTATATGCAGCAGCAGTAAAAAGAGACCTCGAAGACTGTTCATTATCAGACCAGTCTGTACTGCTGCAGTATGCGGACGATTTGCTTGTGGCTTCTAGCCACGGATACAGGTGCATGCAAGACTCCCGAAAAGTGTTACAGCACCTATGTGAAAGAGGGCACCGAGTGTCGTTACAAAAGTTACAATTTTGTCAGACTCAAGTCCAGTACCTGGGTTTTTACATATCTCAAGAGCAGAGTCAGCTAGGACCACAAAGAAATCAGACAATTCAAAGGGCCACCATACCAAAGACAAAGAAAGATATCTTGTCATTTTTAGGGATGGTTGGGTACTGTAGACAATGGATCCCCGATCGAGAATGGGATGCGGTCCTAAGATCAGCTGCCCTGAATAATGCCCCACCCAAGGTGGAGTGGTGCCCAGAGAGAGAGGAGGCATTTAAACAGTTAAAAAAAGCCATTACTAATGCTCCAAAGTTGGGACTTCCGAATTATTGTAAAACTTTTCAGATGTATGTGAATGAGAAAGAAGGATTTGCAACAGCTGTACTAACCCAAAAACATGGAGTGGGAAATTGTTTTGGATCATCCATGTACTGTCATTACAGCCCATGCTGTGTTATTACTTTTGAATTTAGCTGCCACACAACACTATACAGCGTCTCGAAGAACAGGTTATTACTGCTGTCACACACAAACTACACCTTTCGACGTGCACCGGTACTGAACCCAGCCACCTTTCTTCCTACTAAAGAAGTAGAGGGTCCAGACCAGCATGATTGTCTGTTAACGGTGGAAGTAGCCACTTTACCAAGACCAGATTTGCTCACACAGCCCATGGACAATCCTGATCCTAGTCTTTATGCGGATGGATCATCACATAGGCCGTCGGATGATTTGTTTTTGGCAGGCTATGCTATTGTAAATCCCTACGAAACTGTTGAAGCATTCGCCCTGCATCCCGGAACCTCGGCTCAGGCTGCTGAATTGTTTGCCCTTACCAGAGCTTGTATAATAGCTAAAGATCATACTGCTAATATCTATACTGATTCTAGATATGCATTCGGTGTGGCCCATGATTTTGGACAACTGTAGAAATAACAGATGCTTTATCACCTCTGGTGGAAAGCATATTAAGCACTCTCAACTGGTGCTTAATCTATTAGATGCCATTCAGTTGCCAAGTAAGGTAGCTGTTATCAAATGTGCAACTCACACAACCGGTGAGGATGAAGTATCAGTAGGAAATAGGAGGGCTGACGAAGCAGCCAAACAGGCCGCTTCGGCACAGGCAGACTGCCTTCAAGCAGTCTCAGTTTCCCCTCCACAGGTACTTGACATCCAACAACTTAAAACAGCCCAACAACAAGTTACCATGCAGGAAGGAAGAACTTGGGAAAACCAGGGTTGTTTTTCTAAATAAAAACGACATTTGGTATCACCCTGATGGGCGAACTGTTTGCCCTAGATCTCTATTTTTGCCCCTGTCTCGCCTAGCACACGGTCAGGCTCACATGGGCAAAGGAGGGATGATACATGCTATTAATGCACAGTGGTATGTACCAGGAATAACAGTAGTAATTGAGAAAGTTGCTAGAACATGCCAAATTTGTCAACAAAATAACAGAGGTAAAACACCTGCTGGATATGATCATCTACCCCAACCAAGTATGCCCTTTGAAAATTTGCAAATTGACATGTCCACATGCCTCCAGTATCAGGTCTTAAGTATCTGTTAGTCATAGTAGATATGTTCACAAGGTGGGTAGAAGCGTACGCCACTAGGAAAGATGATGCCCGAACAGTAGCAAAAATTCTATTTAAAGAAATAGTACCAAGATATGGGATACCTATGGGAATCAACAGTGCCAGGGGAACCCACTTCACCGGAAAAATAGTGCAAAACCTTGCAGAAGCGTTAGGGTTCCAGTGGAAGTTACAAATACCATATCAGCCACAGTCCTCCGGAATGGGAGAAAGAGTAAATGGGATAATAAAATCTACCCTTACCAAGGTATGTCAGGAGACTGGACTGAAGTGGCCAGAAGCCTTACCATTAGTATTGTATACAAAGAGAAACCAGAAAAACCGAAACACTGATTTAACACCACATGAAGCCTGATTGGGAAAACCAATGCCTACTGGCATAAAACCACCACTGGCAGATGAAAAAAATAGCATTAATTTGGAATGATGAAAAATCACAAAAGTATGCTCAGGCCATGTGTGAAATAGCAAGAAGTCTGCATGAACAAATAAAGCAGACACAGGTGCCCCCGTCGGAAGGAAATATGCACCCTTTCAGACCTGGAGATCAAGTGTTAGTAAAAACATTAAATAAAGAATCCTTTTCTCCGAGGTGGAAAGGACCAATCAGATAATTCTCACAACACGAACCGCTTTGAAGTTAGAAAAGCACCCGAACTGGGTGCATGCAACCCGCTGTAAATATTATTTCCCCGACGAATTACAGCCGAAGGAAAAGGCATTGAACAAGGACGTACTACGGTCGCCCGACTAAGAAAACAGCCATCTTCGAGCTCAAGAACTGTACCTGCTCTTGTATTAAATATTTGGACTTTAAAATATTGCCCAAAATTTAAAGGAGATTGGGTCGATGAGACGAATATGACACATCACCAGATGGTATGTGCTAGCTGGCCATTCGGAATGGTATGTCCCTATCAGATCGCCATACACGAACCATGCTCACTGCAGCACTCCATTGGAGTATGTAAATGGGAATTAAAGCTAACAAATGACACTGATATAACGGAAATAGGACAGACTGAGATCTGTGTGACAGGAAATAAACCTCTCTATCTGGATGGAATTTTGTATAAACCCCCCATTAATAAATGCGTGAGAAGAGTCTACACCCTGTGTGATCCTGAAGTAAAAAGAACTTATACCTTTGGGCAGTGGAAAAATGCAGAAAAATATCTGTCGATGCACAAGATTGAACCCTTACCCCCTGTAATTAATTTGAACAGACTGCACAATTTGATACGGAATGACAAGAACTTTGAGGAAGCTCTGTCATAGCAAGGCAAGACATCCACCAATTTAGAGTCGAAATGAGTTACAAGAAGGGGCAACTAGTAAGAATCGCAGACAAAGTCACCTCTTTGACAGTACACCACTGGTGGGATGTGTTTACCGGTTGGTCCCCAAAAGCTACAGCAGTACTGAAGCTTGCTATACACCCCATAGTAATCGTAGGTGTGGTTATGCTTGTATTATTAATAATCCTTTGCGGAATGTGGATAAAATTTAAAAAAAATTTAATCAGTCAAGTAATAAACCCCCTTTTGCTCAAGAAGAGAATATAGGAAATTGTCTTGATTTAAAAAATAAAAAGATCAACAAGGAGCGAATTGTGGAAGAAAGAATCTATGAATCTATGGCTTATGGAAAAGGGAAGGGTTAAATTCTGTTTTTGCTACGCTTAAAAAAATAATAGGACTAGAAAAATAGCCACGCTTTTTTAGCCTTGAAACTTAGAGATGCAACTAGGTGACCATCTGGTATTAAAAGGGAGTCTCCTTTTGCCTTTTCTTATCAGACTGTGAACAGAGAGAAACTATGCAAGGAAAGATAGAGTGTGTACCTCCCGAGACGACCTTTGTACTCGCGGGACTAATGAATAAGATTCATTTTATATTTCTGATTTCAATTTCTGTACAACGATAGGGACAATTTGCCTGTACGGCAGAGTTTTTGCACGGGTACGGTCCAAGCAAGCTCTCCAAGATATCGTGTTACCTTTAATAATAAACTTCTCTCGAAGCAAATTCTGAAAGTCTCCACCTGAGTTAATTTAAGCCAAATTTCCTCGACATAACATAATCCCCTCATCTCCGGAATAAGCCTGGTGAATCGTCTCTGTACCCCCTCAATCTTTTCTAATTCTATCCCTCCAGTCACGAACACAAGCGCGTTCATTGTTTTTAGCTGCTCCACCAAAGCTAAATATAAGCAGTTAATAATGTGAGGCGATAAATTGAAAGGCAGGAATTAGAAACATTTGTATAGTCTTAATTAATTGTTTCTTTTACCGATGATCTTCTTAAACTTTCTCATGTTCACCAGTCAGTCTATTACCTCCTGCAGTATATCACTATTGTTCTCATTGTGTACTGCACTTCTTCATGTTGTATCATCTATGAACTATAAATGCAGTTGATGAATAAATGTATAAAAAGTAGTCCTACTGTCACCGACCCCTGAGTTGTACAGCAGTATTGCACCCTTCAGTCTGAACAACAACCAGTCACCGATACTCTTTGTTATCTGTCTCTCAGCCATTGTCATGTCCATGCTGAGCTGGCCCTTTAGTCGTATGGGGTAGAAATTTATGAACTAGTCTGTAAAGTGATAGTTTGTCAAACGCCTTTTCAAAATCTGTATCGTCATCAAAAATAACTGGATATTTCAACATTTATATATCTAGATTCCCAAGAAAGTGTATCATCTGGCATTCATCTACATTAAAGATCACTTGCAACAACTGCACAGGCTGCATGTCTCCTATTGTCTATTGTGAATCTCCTTTAGAGAAACGCCTCTTCAATATAGGATAAAAAGCATCTGTTTATTGATTAAACAGCAATAATGATCAGAGAAGGCAGCTATCTATAGCTGGGTGAGGTTTGGGAATTTGATCAGAAAATCGGAGAGTTAAATCGCGGAGCAGGCTCGAGGAGCTAATTGGCCTACTCCTGCTTCTATTTCTTACGTTGCATCACTTATTACGCTGCATTTCAGGAACTTTGGTGAAGAGATCATTTATACCAACTACAAGAACCGTCGCCGTGTTTACATCAGCCTCACTTTGTGTCACTCCATATCTAACAATGCACCAAATATTCTTAGCTCCTCTCCATCACTCCAATTTCCTCCGACCCTACTCACCGCACCCAATATCCTGAGATCCACCCCACAGAGAATTCTCAGACGCTATCCATCCCGCACAATATCTTCTGCTCCTCCCCAACCCATCCAATATCCTCAGCTCCTCCACACCACACGCACTATCCTCAGCTCCTCCCCACTCCACCCAATATGCTCAGACCCTCCCCACCTCACCCAATATCCTCAGACCCTCCCCACTCGACCGAATATCCTCAGCTCCTCCCCACCACTCCCAAGATCCTCAACTGCTCCCACCCCAACAAAAATTCCCAGCTGCTCCTCACCACACATATTACCCTCAGCTTCTTTCTTCCCAATCTATTATGCTCAGCTCCTCCCCTCCAAACCAATATCTTCAGCTGCTTCCCACCAATGTTCTCTCTATTTTGTTGTACTGAGCGGGTCAGAAACTTATTTTAGTGTGAGCTATTAACCCGAAGGCATATTTTACAACAACAATATTTAAAACAGCTTTTACAACAACGACAGCACCAGCAACCACTTGAAATCATATATAGCGTTGTGACATATTGGCACACCACAATATCACCACATGAGGCAATCACACAAGGTTCGATACAGGTTTTAGATAACTTCTCCACTTTGACTTCTAATCCTCTCCAAATGAACTACAGTGCTACATTTGCATGTGTATGGCTTTGTTATCCTCCATTGCTGCAAAGTGACTTTTGTATCTCTACCCCTAAGATCCCTTTGCACTTCTAATATATCTATGCTCTGAATTTCCAAGGGTTATGTATGGTCTTTTGCCCTCCTTCCAAAATGTACCAACGCACTCTTACCTATTGAGCAAATCGCTTCTTATTTAACAGCCCATTATGCATGTTTGGTTGCAGTAGAATTAATTAATAGCTTTCAGTTCGTCATGTAGATAAATCTGTTTGAATATATTACAAATCAGAATGTGTGTGATTTATAGGAACTGCACAATATGCGGTAACACTTCAGAAACGTCACTCAGTTACATGGTTATGCATCGACAAACAAGCCAAAAGCCGAAGGAGAGCTGAAAGGGCATAGGAGTTCTGGCAAATTGTATTAATTTTAAAGTTGTCAAGGTATTAACTCTAACCCTCATTCCCCATATCAATATCTGCACAAGCAGCAGGAACATTTCCATTCGTATGGTGCTGAAATCCTGAACGTCCACGTTAGTAAGTAGAATGTTATTCATAATATAAACAACCAACTCGCAAATAAAAATGCCGTGGCTCTATATTTCAGGCTATTGCAGAGAATTGAACAAAACCAACCCGAATTTCAAACTGAAATCACATCCATTAATAAACGTGTTCATCATGTACCAATACCATACCATGTAACATGTCAGAAATGAAGCACTTATTCACAAGTGCAGATAAAAACATACACAATGTGCTTCACCGAATTAGAAACAAAATGCAGGGAACGCTATGAGTTAACGAAAATAACGACTCATCTTTCTTCCTGTACAAGGGAACCAATCAGAATAATATCGAAATTGTTTTAACATGGTATCGTAAAGATATTAATTTACGAATTTCTCTTCTCATGTTTTTCGGTGAATGAATGAGGTAATCCCGATTAATTAATGCGAAATAAACCTCATTATACACTCAGTTTTTAATCTCCTGTTTCAAAAATATATACCAAATCGAAATTGTCATGTTATCAGTTTAATCAAGTAATTTGTGAGTTTCTCTATAAACAATTGTGGAATCTTCTCACGTAGCCGCCTGCCATGTTTATACATTTAACATAATTCTTATTTAAATTAACATTCCACTGGACGTTTAAGAGGAAATCTAATTTACAATTTTACTCGGACTTGTTTGGACGATAGAAAGACAGACCAAATAAAATAGTTCACAAAATAGAGAGAAATAGAGAGAATGCTGTAATCCTAAATACAAACAAAAAATGCGATGAACTACTCAGCAGATAAGGCAGCTTCTGTGGCGAGAGAAACAGAGTTAACGTTTTAGATCTGTGACCGTTCGTCCGAACTGGAAGACGTTTGAGATGTAACAGATTTTAACCAGGTGTCGAGGCAGGATTTAACTGCTCCTGCGTTCTACCATAACACAGATCGTCCCGTTTGATCCTTCCTCCCCTCCCAACTTTCTCTGCCTCTGCAACGGAATGAAATCTGTTCTATCGTTAACATCTTCCAGTTTTGATGAAAGGTGACAGACCTGAAACAATAACACTCTTTTTTTTCTCCATAGTCACTGCCTGTAATGTTGAGTATTTACAGCATTTTCTTTTATTATTTTGGAAAAGAGATGGCTGAGTGGAGATCTGATTGAGGTGTATAAAATTATGGCGATCCTGGATAGATTGGATTGGAAGGACTAGCTTCTATTTGCCACGGGATCAACAACCAGGGGAAACCGTCAAGGTTACGTACCAAGAGCTGGAAAGTGGGATTAGGCTGAATAGCTCTTGGTTGGCTGGTGCGGACACGATGGACAAAACGGCCTCCATCTGTGCTGCAAAATGTTTATGATTCTATGACCACACCTGGAACACTGCGGACAGTTTTGGTCTCCTTAAATAAGGAGGGATCTAATTGCATTGGAGGCAGGTCAGATATGATAGATGAGGTTATCTATGAAGAAAGGTTGAGCAGATTTGGCCTACATTTATTGGAGATTAGAAGAATGAGAAGTGTGCTTTTGGAATCTCCGAAGTCTATGAGGGGGCTTGACAGAGTAGATGAAAACAGGAAGTTTCCTCTCGTGGGGGGGTCAAGAACTAGTGGGCATAGTTTCAGAATAAGGCCCATTCAAAACCGAAATGAGTAGGAATTTCTTATCTCAGAGGGTCGTGAAATTTTGGTATTCTCTACCGCAGAGAGCTGTGGAGGTTGGGTCATTGCATACATTTAAGGTGGAGATAATTAGATTTTGCAAAGATAGGGATTATGGGGAGCCGTAAGGAAATTGGAGCTGATGCCAATATCTTATAAATCATGATCTTATTGGCTGAGGGAGCAGGCTCGTGGGGCAAAATGACCGACTCCTGCTTTTATATCCTATGTTGACTGTCACATCATTTCAAAGTAATTTTAAAACATTTCACTTTACTTGAGGCGTCTGATTAAAATGTTCATTTTAACATGTACATGCCATTTTGGAAACAGTAAGACGGAAATTAGAGCAAGGGTTAGGTTAATGTGAAACAGCAAAGAAAATATAAATTCTGGAAGCACAATATCGAAACGAAACGTGAACCCGACGAGATTTAAACCTGCAGCATTCTGATCTGGAGTCAGACACGCTACCGTTGTATCACAAGGTCTACGATGCCGGCAGCGGATGTTTGTACACATGATGGTTCCTCAAACACAGATTTATTTATTCTGCATCGGAGCAATAAAAAGACGTTACAATCCCCGCCCACTCCCACCGGGAATCACACATCATCAGGAGCAGCGCTCACCTATCAGTCTACCTCGCACGCCCGCTTTCATCACCTGCTCACAGCGGACTGCAACAAATCGAGAAAGTTACAGAGGCGGAGAGGTTTAGGGAGGTAATTCCAGATCTTCTGGCCCAGGCAGATGAAGGCACGTCCATTAATTGTTGATAAGTTATAATCAGGGAAGTTCAAGAGCGTAGAATTTGAGGAGCGCAGAAATCTCGGGGGCTTGTGAGGCTGAAGCAGTCGACGAGTATATTGAAAAGAAAGAATGACGATCACATTGAAGTCAGCGGGAAATCAAGCGGGAGAGTTTCCACTGGCTGGAGTGAAACCTAGTGCAGAAGAAGATGGTTATGGTTGTTGGAAGTCAATAATCCCAGCTCCAACACATCGCTGAAAGAGTTCCTGAGGGCAGTCTCTAAGGCGGAACCATCTTCAGCCCCTTCATCATTGATCATCCCTGCCACATGAAGTCAGAAGTGGCTATGTTCACTGAAGATTGCACAGAGCTCAGTACCTCTCATAGCTCCGCTGATAATGAAGCAGCCCATTCCCACATGCAGGAAAACCTGAACGACATTTCGGCTTCAGCTGATAAGTGGCATGTAACATTCACGCCATACAGTTGCCAGGCAATGCCTATCTACAAGAAACAAGGGTTTGACGACCGCTCCTTGGCATTCAACTCCATTACCATCACCGAATCCCCCACTATCAACATCCTATCGGTTATCATTGATCAGAAACGTGACTGGACCAGCCACATAAATCGTGTGGCAGCAAGAGTCGGTCAGAGGCTAGGTATTCTGCGGCGAGCATCTCACCTCCTGACTCTCCAAAGTCTTCCCACCAACTACAAGTCAGCATCTTGGTGGAGCACTCTCCACTTGCCTGGATGAGTGCAGCTTCAATTCCCCTCCAGAAGCTCGCCAACATTTCGGGCAACGCAGCAGCGTGATTGGTGCACCAACCACCACCTTAAACTTTCACTCCCTCTATCACCGACGTAACGTGGCTGCAGTGTTTGCCATCGACAAGATGCACTGCGGCAACTCACGAAGGTTTATTCGGATGCACCTCCCAGTCCCGCGAACTCTACCCCTTAGAAGGACAAGGACAGCAGGTCCATGGGAACACCATGATGTAGAAGGTCCCCCGCCCTCTCCCGCAAGTAACATGCGATCCTGACTTGGAAGCATATCACCATTCCTTCATCGTGAATGGCTCATAAATCCTGGAAATCTCTTCTTTACTGCATTTCAGGATCACATTCAACAAATAAACTTCAGCGGTTCAAACAGGCGGCCCACAACCACCTTCTCAAGGGCAGTAAGCGATGGGCAATAAATGCTGGCTCTGCCAGCCCACATCCCATGAACCAATATTTAAAAAACACTGTATTTTATGAGTATGGCTCAAAATGTTCTTTTCTGGTGACAGAAAAATCTGGTCAACTTTTTCAAATTTAACAAGACAAGTTACTGCTGCCATGCACAGTAATTAGAATCAGTAATGAAGACAAAATCCCATACTCCTCATTTTCAAATTTAAAAAAGAAAGATTTTATATAACGTGGAAAAATGTTACAGTGAAACGGTTTCGAAATTAAGTGTGACTTGTATTTGTGCCTTTAATTAAACTTTGTAGTGTCTGACGCCCGTTCGTGTCTCTTCAGGGGCAGGGCAGGGAGGTGTTGCTACAGTTGTACAGGGCATTGGTGAGGCCACACCTGGAGTATTGTGTACAGTTTTGGTCTCCTAACCTGAGGAAGGACATTCTTGCTATTGAGGGAGTGCAACGAAGGTTCACCAGACTGATTCCCGGGATGGCGGGACTGACCTATCAAGAAAGACTGGATCAACTGGGCTTGTATTCACTGGAGTTCAGAAGAATGAGAGGGGACCTCATAGAAACATATAAAATTCTGACGGGGTTAGACAGGTTAGATGCAGGAAGAATGTTCCCAATGTTGGGGAAGTCCAGAACCAGGGGTCACAGTCTAAGGATAAGGGGTAAGCCATTTAGGACCGAGATGCGGAGGAACTTCTTCACCCAGAGAGTGGTGAACCTGTGGAATTCTCTACCACAGAAAGTTGTTGAGGCCAATTCACTAAATATATTCAAAAAGGAGTTAGATGAAGTCCTTACTGCTAGGGGGATCAAGGGGTAAGGCGAGAAAGCAGGAATGGGGTACTGAAGTTGAATGTTCAGCCATGAACTCATTGAATAGCGGTGCAGGCTAGAAGGGCCGTATGGCCTACTCCTGCACCTATTTTCTATGTTTCTATGTTTCTATGTTTCTTCCTCTGTTGAATGAGAAAGGAGGGTTCTGATATTCATTGCACTGCACTGCTCCTGATATTTTTAAGCTCATTGCTTATATTGAGTTGTTTCTCAACCGGTGATCAGCGCCAGCTTTAGCTCACCGGTTACTTCGCAGCACCAACTTATTCACAAGTTCGAATCTGTCTCACTGCGGGCGCTGTCTGGCGTTTTTTTGTCATTTCCAATCCCCTTCTTTGACACCGAAACACATTGTTCTTAACATAGCAGTGCGAAATTTTTAAATCGCACCTATATTGAGTCGCACAACCATTCATATCACAACAGCTAACCGGGTCACATTCCCGCTTTGGGAAGTAAATTTTATATCACCTTTTTTAATTAGAGCCAATTGATTTTATTCAATTACATGAAAGAAACGTAGCATTTCGCAATGTTGTCAAAAAAATGAGCTCATAATTAAAAATAATAAATTTCATAAGTGCGATTCGAACCAAAGCCTCTGGAGGAGAAAGCGACCTGAATACGGCACTTTAGAACATTCAGCAACAATATGCAGTTGAAAGTTATTACTTCAGAAATGTTCACTCCAGGCGCTTGTTCAATGCTGCTGGAAGGCCCAGTGACCGGTATATCATCTCCGCCCGGTGTCTCCTGAGCCTGTGCTCGGTGTCTGGGGAGTTTTGAACAGGGTCCGTGGTATCTTGCCTCCTTGTGATGGATACTCACCCTCTGAGCTCTGCAACTCGGGAAGAGTGAATTATTAATCAGTTGCTTCAGAGTTTGAAATGTGGCGTTGATCTGCTGATATTTGCCGATAGCTTTGTTTCGCAGAATGAAAGACATGCTAACATGGTAACTGAGAGACAGACAAAACTTGAACAACTGAACTTTAATGATTCCGAAATGTAATCATTGAGAACGTTTTATACTCTCTTTGATTTTATAAACAGCCTGTTTTCAGGAGACTGGTTTAAAATGTTCATTGCTCATGCAAATTTGATCAGCACCCATAGAGAAATGTTCCGCGAGCAGCTCAAATGCTGAATCCATTTTCTGCAAAAAATGTATTTGACAAACATTTCTCTGACTGTGCATAACAACAATGATCTTTTTCATGTCAATATGCACACTAATTTCTGCGACTGCACAAAATCTTCTGAATGAGATACCGCTAAATGGTATCTTAGATCAGGTCCTGTAGGATTAATGAAGAATCACATGGTAAAGGATCCGCTTGGGATGAGTGATCATAGCAGGGTTGAATTTCAAATTCAGATGGAGAGCGATAAAGTTCGTTCTCAAACCAGCACACCAATGTCATAGCAGTGCATTTGGAAAGAGGTGACATGATAGGTCCAAGTCAGCATGGATTTGTGAAAGGGAAATCATGCTTGACAAATCTTCTGGAATTTTTTGAGGATGTTTCCAGTAGAGTGGACAAGGGAGAACCAGTTAATGTGCAATATTTGGACATTCAGAAGGCGTTCGACAAGGTCCCACACAAGAGATTGATGTGCAAAGTTAGAGCACAGGGATTGGGGGTAGTGTACTGACATGGATTGAGAACTGGTTGTCAGACAGGAAGCAAAGAGTAGGAGTAAATGGGTACTTTTCAGAATGGCAGGCAGTGACTAGTGGGGTACCGCAAGGTTCTATGCTGGGGCCCCAGCTGTTTACACTGTACATTAATGATTTAGATGAGGGGATTAAATGTAGTATCTCCAAATTTGTGGATGACACTAAGTTGGGTGGCAGTTTGAGCTGCGAGGAGGATGCTGTGAGGCTGCAGAGCGACTTCGATAGGTTAGTTGAGTGGGCAAATGCATGGCAGATGAAGTATAATGTGGATAAAAGTGAGGTTATCCACTTTGGTGGTAAAAACAGAGAGACAGACTATTATCTGAATGGTGACAGATTAGCAAAAGGGGACGTGCAAAGAGACCTGGGTGTCATGGTACATCAGTCATTGAAGGTTGGCATGCAGGTGCAGCAGGCGGTTAAGAAACCAATTGGCATGTTGGCCTTCATAGCGAGGGGATTTGAGTACAAGGGCAGGGAGGTGTTGCTACAGTTGTACAGGGCATTGGTGAGGCCACACCTGTAGTATTGTGTACAGTTTTGGTCTCCTAACCTGAGGAAGGACATTTTGCTATTGAGGGAGTGAAGCGAAGGTTCACCAGACTGATTCCCGGGATGGCGGGACTGACCTATCAAGAAAGATTGGATCAACTGGGCTTGTATTCACTGGAGTTCAAAAGAATGAGAGGGGACCTCATAGAAACATTTAAAATTCTGACGGGGTTAGACAGGTTAGATGCAGGAAGAATGTTCCCAATGTTGGGGAAGTCCAGAACCAGAGGTCACCGTCTAAGGATAAGGGGTAAGCCATTTAGGACCGAGATGCGGAGGAACTTCTTCACCCAGAGAGTGGTGAACCTGTGGAATTCTCTACCACAGAAAGTTGTTGAGGTCAATTCACTAAATATATTCAAAAAGGAGTTAGATGAGGTCCTTACTACTTGGGGGATCAAGGGGTATGGCGAGAAAGCAGGATTGGGGTACTGAAGTTGAATGATCAGCCATGAACTCATTGAATGGCGGTGCAGGCTAGAAGGGCCGAATGGCCTATTCCTGCACCTATTTTCTATGTTTCCATGTTTCTGTTTCAACCTTACATAAAGGAGATTGCAAAGGTACTTCAGAGGTTGCTAAAGTGGATTGTTAAAATAGATTACATTGTAGGATGGTTGATGAACAATGGTATATGTTTGAGGAGATATTTCATAAGTCTCAAGAAAAATATATTCCAGTGAGGAGGAAAGGCTGCAAAAGCAAACATAGCTATCCGTGGTTAACGAAAGAAGTAAAGAGCCATTGCTTTTTGTATTTCGTTTCTCTTAACTGCCTGGTATGCACTTCATCCGGGCCTGAAGGTTTACCACTTTCAAAACTGTTCAACCCCTTAATATTTGCTCTATCACTATGTATATCTCGTCTAATATTTCAAAATACTTCTCCCTCATTGCAAAGTCTGCATTGTCCCACTCTTTTTTGCTCAAAAATTCCAAATATCCATTAAGAATCATACCCACATCTTCTGCCTCCACAAACAGATTTAGAAGATAATTCGCTAACGTGAGATTCGAAATCACGATCTTGAAATTAAATGTCTTATTCTCACTGAGTTATCTTAAGGTGAATGTATTTGTAGTTGATTTCAGCCAGGCGCATGTTAACTGCACCACATGGGGTTACCTTGAACTTCAAACCTTGAACGAGGTTCTCCTGAATTCCATGGTTTGGAAGGAAATCAACTGTCAAAAGCAATTTCATTAATCACAGGTTATCTGGCAAATTTCTGATCGTAAAACGCTATCAGTTGTTGGCCATGTCCAGAAAATTGCAGACACGGAAATTTGGGAGTTTAATGACTTTTAATGAAACATTTTTGCTTTGTGCAGTTTCGATGAGAGACATTTTTGTGATAGGATTTTTTTTCCAGGAATAACGTTTCAGCATTTCAGGTTTTCGTGTAACAATTCTCACTGGGTGCTGAGTTAGCAGGAGTTTATTTAGTGCAGCAGTTATCACAGTCGCTGCACATGCGAAATGTCTCCCGGGCGGAAACATTATTTTTTAATCTTTTGTGCAATGTAACTAAACAAAAGCAATCCAGGCTAGATTGTCGCATGAGGAATAACTATTTAATACCAGTGTCCTAAAATACAGAGTGTGTAAAGCCAATTACGGGATAAAACTTGATCTATGATTAAAGTATCTCAAGTTATTCAATAAATTTTCCAAATTTTTAACTTCTGCTAGAGTCAATGTTAGCATTTATTTTATTCTGCAAAACTACCCGATCGGGTAATCACATCAGATCTAAGCCACATTTCAAAGCCGGAAACAAAGTATTAATTATTCTCCCTTCCCAGCAATTAACTGGATTTGCTGCAGTCCGCTGGACACGTCTGATGAAAGTGGCCGTCAGACGGTGACTGACAGGCGAATGCAACTTCTGTTGCTTTCTGAAACTCGGTGGGTGTGGGCGGGGATTTTGAAGCCCTTTTATTGCACTAATGCAGAATAAATTAAACGTGTTTGAGAAACCTCCTTGCATGCGAATATACGCAACCACGTGGTGCATCGGTAGCGCATCTCACTCCGAATCACAAGGTTGCTTCTTCAAATTGCATCGGTGTAAATTCGTATTCTTCCAGAATTGACATATTCTTTGATGCTTCACAATAACCACAGGCTTGCTCGAAATTCTGGCTCATTTTTTCTCCAAGTTCTGATTGAACAGAGCCAGATAGATAGGCTGATTGGGGAAAGAGCTGGAAATAGACAAGAGATACTGACAAGGAATAAAAGCACTCTGCGATGAGGCAATTGCCTGATTCCATATGGTTCATGAAAGGGCTGTTATTGGTTGATTTCCTTGCACACCTTGGAATTCAGTGAAAATTGGGTCATTGCTCTGAAGAACAAGTTAATCCCCTGTGGCGGAGCCAAAGGGCGCCTGGTTGTAATCAGGGACATCATGGTGCAGCTTACTCAAGCCTGGCTAGCTCAGTAGGTAGAATATGCGATTCCTAATTATAAGGTCGTGGATTCGAAGTTTCCATTGTGCGATTAATTTTTGTTGAACATTCTGAGGCCTCCGATTCAGACAATTGGGAATGGTCACGGAAATTGTGAGTTTAATGACTTGGAAAGGAACATTTTTGTTTTATGCAGCTCCAGTCAGAGAAATGTTTGTCAAAGGAATTTTTTGCTGAAAGTGGGAAGCAGCATGTCAGCTGCTCGCTGAAAATGTTTCTTTGCTGTTGAGCTATGTTGCATCAGCAATGAACATGTTAAACCCGTCTCCTGAAATACAGACTGTGTAAAATCAGATAGATGATAAAACTTCCTCCATGAGTGCAGTTTCACAAATTATTAAGGTTCAGTTGTTGAACCTTTGACCGTACTCAGTGACCAATTTAGCATTTCTTACAATCTGCTAAGTAATGCTTATAACAGTCGAATTATGCCACATTTCAAAACCGGAAAAAACTCATTCATTTTTTGCTCTTTTCCAGTTCCAGAGCTCAGAGGGTTATTCTCGATCCCTGGAATGCAAGATACCATGTTTCATGGAAACCTCCCCATAACCCAAAGACAGGTTCAGGAAAACCCCGGGGACGATGTTATGTTGGTCACTGAGCCTTCCAGCAGCATTGCAAAGCGATTGGACTGAACCGTTCTGAAATAATAAGTTTAAACAGGGACATTCAATAGTCAGGATGGCCAAGCGATCTCCTTTGTTGGTGTGGATTCAAATTCCGCTTCTGACATCCTTTTTTTCCAACTACGAACTCATTTCTTTTCACATCTCTCTGATTTACAATGGGGCACAAAGAAATGGCAGACCAGTTGACCAAATATTGTCGCATTGTCTTCACGAAGGAAGACATAAATATCTTTCTGTATTACTCGGGGAACGAGGGTCGAGTGAGAAGAAAAAACTGAATGATATCTCTATTGGCGGCAAATTGTTTGAGGGAGATTGAAGGCCGAGAAAACCCCGGGGCCTGATAGTCTGCATCGCAGAGAACATAAGGACGTGGCCATAGAAATAGTGGATGCATTGCTGATCATGTTCCAAATATCTTTCCATTCTGGATAAATTCCTATGGACTGGATGGTAGCTAATGAAAAACCACTTTTTAAAAAAGGAGAGAGAGAGAGAAAACGAATAAGTATGGACTGGTAATACTGACATGAGTTGTGTGGAAAATGTTGGAATCAATTATTGACGATGAAATACAGCGTATTTGGAAAGCAGTGACAGAATCGGTCCAAGTCAACACAGATTTACGAAAGGGAAATCATGCTAGACAAATCTTCACGCAATTTATGAGAATGTAACTTGTAGAATGGGCAAGGGAAAACCAGTGGATGTGGTGCATTTGGATTTTGAAAAGTTTTTTGACCAGGTCCCACACGAGAAATTGTTGTGCAAAATTAAAGCACATTTTATCGGGTGTTATGTACTGACGTGGATAGAGAACTGGTTGGCAGACAGGAAGCAGAGAGTCGGGTTAAACGGTTCCTTTTCAGAATGGCAGGCGGTGATTCGTGGGGTGTTGCAAGACAAAGTGCTGGGACCCCAGATTTTACAATATATATTAATGATTTAGATGTTGGAATTGAATGTAATATCTCAAAGTTTGCAGATGACACTAAACTGGGTGGCGGTGTGAGCTGCGAGGAAGAAGCTAAGCGGCTGCAGAGTCACTTGGACAGGTTAGCTCAGTGGGCTAATGCATTGCAGATGCAGTATAATGTGCGTACATGTGAGGCTATCCAAATTGTGGGCAAAAGCACGAAGGGAAAATATTATCTGAATGGCGGCAGATTAGGAAAAGGGGTGGTGCAACTAGACCTGGGTGTCATTGTACATGGCTCATTGAAAGCTGGCATGCAGGTACATCAGGCGGTGAAGAAGGCAACAGGTATGTTGGCCTTCATAGCTGGAGATTTGAGTCTTGGAGTAGGGAGGTCTTTCTGCAGTTGTACAGGGCATTGGTTAGGCCTCACCTGGAATATTGTGTTTTGTTTTGGTTTCCTAATATGAGGAAAGACATGCTTGATCTTGCTATTGTGCAAATGCAGCGAAGGTTCACCAGACTGATTGCCGGGATGGCTGGACTGACATATGAGGAGAGAGTGGATCGGTTTGGCCTTTATTCACTGGAGTTTAGAAGGATGAGACGGCATCTCATAAAAAAACATATAAAATGCTGACGGGACAGGACAGGTTAGATACAGGAAGAATGTTCCCGATGTTGGTGAAGTCCAGAAACATGGGAGACAATCTAAGGATAAGGGTAAAGCCATTTAGGACTGAGAGGAGGAGAAACTGCTTCAATAAGATCGTTGTTTATTCCCAAACGCAGAGAGTTCTTGATGCCAGTTCGTTGGATATATTCAAGAGGGAGTTAGATATGACCCTTGCGGCTAAAGGGATCAAGGCATATGGAGAGAAAGCAGGAAAGGGGTACTAAGGTGAATGATCCGTCATGTCATTTTTGAATGGTGGGCAGGCTTGAAGGGTCGAATGGACTATTCCTGCAACTATTTTTTTTGTTTCTATGTTTCTATGTGCATGGAATCTGGGCACTTGCTATCCATCCCAAACTGCCCTTGTGAATATGGCGCTGTGCCGTTTCTCGCTGAAGACTTCAAACCCCTCCGTACTTATTCAACAGCTAGAACGTGGTTGTTGGTGGAGGGGGAGAGGAGTGCGAGAGAGACTGGTTGTTTAGAGGGAGGGCGTGGAGCGAGAACCTTTAAGCTGGGCAGGGGGGAAAGAGAGCTAGGTTGTTTGGAGGCGGGGAGAGAGAACCAAGTTGTTGGGGGAGAGCGGGTGGGGAGATCCTCCTTCTCTCTGGGGTGCAGGAAATGGGAGCATGGTTCTTGCAGGGGGAGAAGGCCTGGTTGTTGGGGATGGGGGCAGAGAGTGAGCCTGGTTGTAGAAACATACAAACATAGAAATTTAAAGTGCTGAAAGAGACCGTTTTGACCCAGCGTCAACATGCTGGCCAATTAAAAGCCACGCGGCCCTCAGTCAGCAGTCCTCAAAGTTCTCTATAAACGTATGAACAATGGCGGAAATGCAAAGAGCACCTGTACTACCAGTCCATCCCCCACAATTGCAAAACCTCTTCAACTGAAACATTCTACACTACACCCTAACCGGAGAAATGTGATCCCCGGAAGATGCAAAAACAAGTTAGAAAGCAGGACAACTCCGGGAAAATTACTCTCAGACATATCCAGGTGATCTAAACAATCCAGGAGATCACCCTGGTCTTATTCGCTTTCCTGCAGTACTTACCATTATAGCTGCCGGGTTACAAGAGCTTATCCAGGCCGCGAGTTCAGGAGTTCGGGCAGCGTTGAGGAAGAGGCGACAGTCCGGGGTCGGAGGCCTATAAAAATGCCGCGAGTTCAGGAGTTCGGGTAGCGTCCAGGATGAGGCGACAGTCCGGGGTCGGAGGCCTATAAAAAGGCCGCGAGTTCAGGAGTTCGGGCAGTGTCGAGTAGGAGGCGACAGTCCGGGGTCGGAGGCCTATAAAAAGGCCGCGAGTTCAGGAGTTCAGGCAGCGTGGATGAAAAGGCCCAGCTTGTGTAGCTACAGGGAGAAGGCAACAAAGAAGTATAAAGAAATAGAAAGGTGACGTCACAGCCAAGGGGGTAAGTGATTGTCTGGTGATTGATGAGTAGCTTTTCTTATTTCGCTTCTGTAACAGTGAGTAAACTTCAGCATTGTTGTCGCCAATGTAAGTGTATCTAAGGGTGAAGTCAATAAAGGAGAGCTCGGTCACGTGATATTCTTCTCCTGTACCATGTGGGAACTCAGGGACACTTCCTGTGTCCCTGACAACTACTTGTGCGGAAAGTGTATCCGCCTCCAGCTCCTGACGGTCCACGTTGGGGAATTGTAGCTGAGGGTGGATTTACTATGGATCATCCACGATGCTGAGAATGACGCGAGTAGTATGTGTAGCGAATGGGTCTTATCGCAGGTGAAGGATCCACAGCCAGATAGTGAAAGGAAGACCATCAGGAAGAGCAGTGCAAGGAAGGTAGTGCATGGGTCCCCTGCGGTCATCCCCCTGCAAAAGAGATACAACGATCTGAGTACTGTTGAGGGGGATGCCACGTCAAAGGAGGGCAGCAGCAGCCAAGCTCATCGCACCGTGGCTGGATCTGCTGCACAGGACAGGAAAAAGAGTGAGAGAGCGATAGTGATAGGGGATTGAATTGTAAGAGGAATAGACAGGCATTTCTGCAGGCGAAAACGAGATTCCAGGTTGATAGGTTGCCTCCCTGGTGAAGGGTCAAGGATGAACCAGTGGGGGTGCAGGGATTTCTGAAAAGGGAGGGTGAACAGCCAAATGTCGTGGTGCACATTGGTACCAAGGAGAAAGGTAATAAAAGGGATGAGGTCCTACAAGATGAATTTAAGGAGCTAGGAGCTGAATTAAAACGTTGGACCTCAAAAGTAGGAATCTCGGGATTGCTCCAAGCCCCACGTGCTAGTCAGAGTAGGATTCACAGGATGGCTCAGATGAATACATGGCTTGAGCAGTGGTGCAGCAGGGAGGGATTCAAATTCCTGGGGCATTGGAACCGGTTCTGGGAGAGGTGAGACCAGTACAAACCGGACGGTCTGCACCTGGGCAGGACAAGAACCAATGTCCTAGGGGGAGTGTTTGCTCGTGCTGTTGGGGAGGAGTTAAACTAATGAGGAAGGGGGATGGGATCCAATGCAGGGAGACAGTGGGAAACAAAATGGAGACAGAAGCAAAAGACAGAAAGATGATGAGTAAAAGTTGAGGGCGGAGAAACCCAAGGCAAAAAAAAAGGGCCACTGTACAACATAATTCTAAATATTCAAAGTGTAATAAAAAGGCAAGCATGAAAGCTCGGTGCCTCAATACAAGGAGTATTCGGAACACAGGAGAGGGCTCTGAGCTAGTTAGAGCGGGTAAAAGCTTAGATGAATAGGAGCCCATTATAGAATGCAAAAGGGAGGAGGCGACAGAGCAGAGTAGCACTGGGGTAAGTGTAAACCATAAGGTGATAGGAATGGACAATATGTATGAATATAAAGGGGCTGCAAGAGGGGTCAAAAATAAAAATCATGTTTTAAAAACTAGTATTAATTCACTCTACCTAAAAGCAATGCAGCATTCGAAATAAAGTAAATGAGTTGACGGCACAAATCATTGCAAATGTGTATGATTTGGTGGCCATTACAGAAACGTGGTTGCAGGGTGGCCAAGACTGGGAATTAAACATAGAGGGGTATCTGACAATTAGGAAAGATAGACAAGAAGGAAAAGAGGTGAGGTCGCTCTGTTAATAAAGGATGATATCAGGGCAGTTGTGAGAGATGATATTGGCACTAATGAACAAAATGTAAAATCATTCTGTGTGGAGATTAGAGATAGTAAGGGGAAAAAGTAAATGGTGGGCTTTGTTTATAGGCCCCCAAATAATAACTTCACGGTACGGCGGGAGGTAATCAAGGGAACAATGGAGGAATGTGAAAAAGGAACGGCAGTAATCATGGGGGATTTTAACCTACATATCGATTGGTCAAATCAAATCTCACGGGGTAGCCTTGAGGAGGAATCCTTAGAATGCATACGGGATTGTTTCTTAGAACAGTATGTTACAGAACCTACATGATAGCAATCGATCTTATATCTTTTCCTGTGTAATGAGTCAGGAATAATAAATGATCTCTGAGAAAATGATCCTCTCGGAATAAGTGATCACCATATGGTTGAATTTTGTAATACAGATTGAGGGTGAGGAATTAGTGTCTCAAACGAGTGTACTATGCTTAAGAAAGGGGGATTACAGTGAGATGAGTGCAGAGTTGGCTAAAGTAGACTGGAAACACAGACTAAACGGTGGCCCAATGGAGGAACTCTGGATGAGTTTTAAGGACCTCTTTCACAGTGCTCAACAAAAATATATTCCAGTGAAAAAGAAGGGTGGTAAGAGAAGGGACAACCAACCGTGGATAACCAAGGATTAAAGGAGCGTATCAAATTTAAAAACAATAAGGTGGCCAAGGTTCGTGGAAAATTAGAAGATTGGGAAAATTTTAAACAACAGGAAGGAATGACTAAGAAAGCAATAAAGAAAGAAAAGATAGATTACGAAAGTAACTTGCGCAAAACATAAAAACAGATAGTAAAAGCTCTTACCGATACATAAAACAGAAAAGCGTGACTAAAGTAAATGTTGGTCCCTTCGAAGATGAGAAGGGGGATTTAATAATGGGAAATGTGGAAATGGATGAGAACTTAAAAAAATATTTTGCTTCGGTTTTCAAAGTGGAAGACACAAAAACCATGCCAAAAATTGCTGGTCACGGGAATGTGGGAAGGGAGGACATTGAGATAATCACTATCACTAGAGGGGTAGTGCTGGACAGGCTAATGGGACTCAACGTAGACAAGTCCCCTGGTGCTGAAGAAATGAAACTCAGGGAATTAAAAGGGATGGTGGAAGTTATAGCAGATGCATTCGTTATAATCTACCAAAATTCCCTGGACTCTGAGGAGGTACCAGCGGATTGGAAAGCAGCAAAAGTAACGCCTCTTTTGAAAAAGGGGGCAGACAAAAGGCAGGTAACTATAGGCCAGTTAGTTTAACATCTGTCGTGGGGAAAATGCTTCAAATTATCATCAACGAAGAAATAGCGGGACATCTAGATAGGAATAGTGCAATCAAGCAGACGCAACATGGATTAATGAAGGGAAAATCAGGTTTACCTAATGTACTGGAATTCTTTGAGTATATAACGAGCATGGTGGATAGAGGCGTAACCGATGGTTTGGTTTATTTAGATTTCCAAAAGGCATTTAATAAGGTGCCACACAAAAGGTTACTGCAGAAGATAAAGTTAGGCGGAGTCAGAGGAAATGTATTAGCATGGATAAAGAATTGGCTGGCTGCTAGAAAGCAGAGAGTCGGGATAAATGGGTCCTTTTCGGGTTGGAAATCGGTATGCCACAGGGATCGGTGGTGCGACCACAAATGTTTACAATATAAATAGATGAAGTGGAAGAGGGGATAGAGTGTAGTGCAACAACATTTTCAGATGGCACAACCATTAGTGGGAAAGCGTGTTGTGTAGAGGACACGGAGAGGCTGCAAGGAGATTTAGATAGGTTAAGCGAATGGGCTGAGGTTTGGCAGATGGAATTAAATGTCAGAAAATGTGAGGTCATCCACCTTGAAAAAAAACCCAGTAAAATGTAATATTATTTGAATGGGGAGAAATTACAACATACTGCCGTGCAGAGGGACCTGGGGGTACTTGTGCATGAATCCCAAAAAGCTAGTTTGCAGGTGCATCAGGTAATCAGGAAGGCAAAGGGAATGTTGGCCGTCATTGCGAGAGAGATGGAGTACAAAAGCCGGGAGGTGCTGCTGCAACTGTATAGGGTATTGGTGAGGCCGCACCTGAAGTACTGCGTGCAGTTTTGGTCACCTTACTTTCGGAAGGATACACTTGCTTTGGAATGGGTACAGAGCCGATTCACTGGGCTGATTCCGGAGATGAGGGGGTTACCTTATGATGATAGATTGAGTAGACTGGGTTTTTACTCGTTGGAGTTCAGAAGGATGAGGGGTCATCTTGCAGAAAAATTTAAAGTAATGAAACAGATAGACAAGATAGAGGCGGAGAGGTTGTTCCCACTGCTCGGTGAGACTGGAACTAGGGACCACAGCCTCAAAATACGGGGGAGCCAATTTAAAACCAAGTTGAGAAGGAATTTCTTCTCCCAGAGGGTTGTGAATCTGTGGAATTCTCTGCACAACGAAGCAGTTGAGGCTAGCTCATTGAATGTATTCAAATCAGAGATAGATAGATTTTTAACCAATAAGGGAATTAAGGTTTACGGGCAGCAGGGGGGTAAGTGGAACTGAGTCCAAGGCCAGATCAGCCAAGATCTTGTTGAATGGCGGAGCAAGCTCGAGGGGGTAGATGGCCTACTCCTGTTCCCAATTATTATCTTCTTATGTTCTTAACCCAATTACCAACTCTCGGTCCCGAACCCTGCATGTTACGGCACGTTCAGTGCGCACCGAAACATCTCTTAAAAGTGGTGAGACATTCTGCACCTCCACTCTTCGAGGCAGTGATTTCCAGATATGTTCAAGCCTCTGCGGAAAGAAGCCAAACTAAAATCCCCTCTAAACCTTCCATCACAACATTAAATCTATGCCCCTTCGTAATAGACCTCTCCACCAATGGAAATAGTCGTTATTACCCACTATGTCCACGTCCCTCTATATTGTGTAAACATCAATGAGGTATCCCATCAAACTTCTCTGTTCCAATGAGAATAAAGCGAGCCTATCCAATCTGTCCTCAAAACTAAATTTCTCCATTCCAGGCAGCATCCGAGCAAATCTCCTCTGCATGCTCACTAGTGCAATCACCTCCTTCCTGCGATGAGGCGAACAGAACTGCAGGGTTGGTTGGAGAATGGAGAAAGAGAAGTCTGATTTTTGGGGCATCGTGGGGTTAGCCTGGTTTGTTTTTGCGGGTGTGTATGGAGCGAGCCTGGTTGTTGGAGGCGGGGTAGGAAGATAGCGCCTGGTTGTTGGAGTCCGGGGGAGACATAGCTTGGTTGTAGCAGGGGCGTGGTAGAGAGCCTCGTTTTTGTTTTATGGTTTAACCCTGTTCTTGGGTGGGAGCCTGTTTGTTGTTGCGGGGGCGGTGGGCGGAGATAGACACTAGTTGCTGAGGGGGATGGATGGAGAGAAAGCTGTCGGGTGCGTGTGAGAGAGGCTGGATGAAAGTGGCGGGGGGAAATTAGTGAGAACCTGGATGTTGCGTGGGAAGGGCCTGGTTGTTCGGACAGGAGGAGGAGACAGCCTGAATCTTAAGGGCGAGTGAGTGTGGAGAGAGAGCCTGGTTGTTAAGCGGGATGAAGAGAGGGCCTGGTTGGTGGGGGTATGAGAGAGAGCCTGTATTTGGGGGGGAGGCGTAGCACATTGAGCCTTGATGTTCTCGTGTGACAGAGCCTTGTTGTCGGGGAGGTGGGGCAGTTGAAGGAGAGGAAGCCCTGTTGGGGGGATGAGATAGTGAAACTGTTTTCTGGTGGATGAGAGAGAGAGCATCGTTGTTGAATGAGTGGTGAGAGACGGGTTGTTGATGGGGGAGAGCCTCTTTGATGGGAGGGTGAGGGAGAACGAGTCTGGTTGTTGGGGGCTAGTCGGGGAGAGAGAAATCCTGTTTTTTGGGTGGGGAGAGAAAAAAGGGGACAAATGGGCAGCAGCAAATACAGAGAAATCTCCCTGTTATCAGCCACTGGCAAGATCTTGGCTAAAATCCTCCTCAACCGCCTTCTCCCTCTGGCTGTGGAGCTCCACCCGGAGCAGATTCCATCCACTGCTGGGTAAAACAAACAAGATCTTTGCAGCATGCAAATTGCAAGAGAAATTCAGTGATTAGCACCAACCATTGTACATGGGTTTTTTTTTACTTTACAAAATCATTTGACACTCTTAACCACAAGGGACCATGGATCGTCCTCTTCCGTTTCGGTTACCCCCAAATGTTTCTCACGATCCTCTGCTTCCTCCACGACGACATGCTTGCCGTGATTCTGAACAACGGATCCACCACAGCCACAATCCATATCCGGACCGGGGTCAAGCAGGGATGCGTCATCGCGCCAACCCTTTTCTTGATCTTAATCGCTGCAGTGCTCCACCTCACACTCAACAAGCTACCTTCTGGAATGGATGTAACCTATTTCACCAATGGGAATTCGTCGCTTGCAGGCCAGATTCAAGACTGTCCCATTCTCTGTTGGCGAGTTACAGTCAGTGCACCAAGCTTGTGTCTTCGCACATTAAGTGTCTGAACTCAATGTCAGTCAACATCTTCAACGAGACATATGAAAGCTTCGGCCTTGCATTACACAACCGTAAGACAAGTGTCCTCCACCAAAATTACCCCTCCACACAGCACTGCCGCACACTGATCAAAATTCACGGCATGGCCTTGCACAAAGTGGACCACTTTCCATAACTCGGGAGCCTATTATCACCAAGGGCAGACATCGACGATGAGGTTCAACACCAACTCCAGTGCATCAATGCAGTTTTCGAAGATCAGGTCCTCAACTCTGCCAATAAGCATATTGTCTACAGTTCTTTAGTGTTACCCGCCCTCCTGTCTGGCTCAGCGACGTGGACCATATATCGTAGACACCTCAAATCACTGCAGAAATAAGACCAGCGTTATCTCCGCGAGATTGTGCAAATCACCTGGAAGGACAGACGTACCAACATTAGTGTTCTCGTTAAGGCCAACATCACCAGCATCGACACAGTGACCATTCTTGACCAGCTCAATTGGGAGGGCAACGTTGTTCGCATGTCTGACACAAGACTCCCAAAGCATGCGCTCTACTCTGATCAACAACAAGGCAATGGAGCCCCAGGTGGGCAGAGGAAACGTTCAAAGACACACTCAAAGCCTCCTTGATAAAATGCATCATCGCCACAGGCATATGCGAATCCCTGGCCAAAGATTCCCCGAAGTTGAGGAAGAGCATTCGGGAGGGCGCTGTGTATATCGAGTCACGTCATCGAGAGCATGCAATAAACAAACACAAGCAGTGGAAGGAACGCTTTGCAAACCAGATTCCACACCCATATTTTTGCACCTGAGACAGAGACTGTTATTCTCGTATTAGACTGTCCAGTCACCTAAGAACTCACTTTTGAGTGCAAGCAAGTCTTGCTCAATTTAGAGAGACTGCCTATGATGATGATGATGTTTGTTGGGGGGTCGGGGGGTGGAGAGAGAGCCTGGTTGTGGGGGTCGGTTGCAGAACGAGCTTCACGTAGCGGGGATCGATAGAACCTGGTTGTTGGCGGAACAGGGGGAGAGAGAGTGAGAGAGATTTTGCGGGGAGAGAGAGAGCGAGATTATTTTGTGGCCAGAGAGCATGGTTTGGGAGTGGGGAGACCGGCAACTCGGGGAAGACAAACCATGTTCTTCCAACCCCCTTTATACCCAACCCAACATCGTTGGAGTGGAAGAAATCCAGAGGTCACAACACTTGGTACGAAAAAAACCGATAACATACTGCACTTATCTATCGGCGTGCTGGTGTGTGGGCCGGGGTTGGTGGGGCGTTTGTGGGGTGGTGGGGTGCCTAAGATCATGCACTTTAGCTTGGCCCATAGACTTAGGCTGAGGAAGAATGAATTTGCACTTCGGTAAAGGACCTCGACGACTGCGGGAGGGAGGCACTTGCGCTGGGTAAGGAGGGACTTCGGTTGTCTGAGCTATGTATTCATTCTGACTTCAGAAGGCCAATGAATCATCTCACAATGTACAAAGTTCAGCTGAGCATTGGCATTTTAAAATTCAAGAGAAATTTCAAGGTGTGTTATTTCCTCCAAGGGAACCAATCAGCAAGTGGTGATCTCACAATGGAGAGCCAATAAGAGAAACGGCTGCATCCAATTAAATCTAATGAATGTCAAAAGTGGAATCGTCCACACGCCTCCAGAGAAGAATGTGATTAAAACGCAGCGCCTTGGACCGCTCGGCCATCCTGACTGAAAAGGGCGATAATTGCAACTTATCACTTGCACAAGTAGAACCTTTCAGTATGGGCAGTTATTCCGTGCTGCAGGACGGCCCCGTGAGCGGGATTTTCTCTCCACAGGAATTTCCGGAGCCTGAGCACGGTGTATGGGTATGTAAGGCCCGGATCCGGTAACTTGCATCCCAGGGATGGAATTTAACCCTCTTAGCTCTGGAACTGGGGAAGAGATGCTTCGATCTGCCGAGGCGCGGCTGGGATACATTGTATTTTGTTGATTTGTCATCACGGTTATATGCGGAATTATGAGCTAAAAAGAACAAAGAGCTTAAAAACGACAAGAAAAAACGTAAGAAATGTAGTCAATTGTGATAAACTCTTTAATTTGTTTCCTGGTCATTTGATTGTTCGGCGTCCACAGAGGGAGCAAGGATTCGGAAAGCAACACACTAAATTCACAATCTTTTATAATAATGACATGCAATAAATTATACTCTGAGTTTGTGGGGTGTGGGCGGGGTGGGGGGGGCGGTGAGATTAATCACTATTGATTTGCCAATAGCTTTGTTTAGCAAATAGATGCTAACATAGTTACTGAGGGACAGTGGATACATCAATAACTAGACTTTAATAATTTGGGAAAATTAAACTATTGATTAATTTTTATCCCCTATCTGATACACACTCTGTATTTGAGGAGAATGTTATTAATGGTCATTGCTCATTCGACAAGGAACCAGGGGTCACTTATGTTATATTGTAATTCACAGCAAATGTATTCTTTAAATTAATATTTTTGCCCTTGCTTGAACCGGGCATCTTTTGCGTGTGATGCTGAAGTGATAACCGTTACACTACAGAAACCTTTGCTTACGTCAGCGGCCACAGAGAAGTGTTCAGCGGCAAGCTGAAATACTCCATCTCACTTGCTGCAAAGCATGTCTTTCACATACGTTTCTTTGACCGAAAATGTTCAAAACATATATTTAATTGAACAAGTTTTCAAAGTTTCATAAACTCCCGATTTTCCGCATCCACTCCCAAACTTGTGAATCAGACGCGTTTATTTTGCCCACAAAATCATTGTTCATTTGAAATCATCTGCTTCCTTTCTCATTATTTTGTTTGCCACCAACTTAGTGTAACCATGGTAATATGATTCACTATTCCTTCTTCTAAGTCATTTTATTTACAATGAAAATCTGAGGCACTCATACAGATCACTGCTGGACACGACCATTCACAGTCTGCCAATTGGGGAACATCTCCAGTATCCCTCATCTCAATTCCCTGCCCATGTTCACACATTGCCTCAGTGTTGTTTTATTTCCAACATTCCATTGTGTGGAACCTTATCAAACCCATGCTGGAAATCATCATCTTAAATAGTAAGAACCATCCCATGAATCAGATTTCGCCTTTCCTTATCTTTGGAAGGATATATTTGCCTTGGGGCTAGTGCTCCATAGAATTTATAAAAGAAAGACGTGGATTTCTAGATGGATACAAACATAGAAAATAAGTGCAGGAGTGGGGCTATTCGGCCCTTCGTGCCAGCACCACATTCAATGAGATCATTGCTAAATTTTCACTTAGTACCCCTTTCCTGCTTTATCTCCATACCCCTTGATCCCTTTTCCCATAAGGGCCAAATCTAATTCATTCTTGAATATATCTAACGGACTGCCCTCAATAAATCTCTGCGGTGGCGAAGTCCAAAGGTTAACAACTCTCAGAATTAATAAGTTTCTCCTCATCTCGGTCCTAACTGGCTTACAAATTATCCTCAGACTATGACCTCTGGTTCTGGACTCCCCCAACATCGGGTTCATTCTTCCTGCATCTAATCAGTCCAATCCCGTAAGAATTCTGTATGTTCTATGAGATCCTCTCTCACTCTTCTCAGCTCAAGTGAATACAGGACCAGGCGATCCAGTCTCTCCGAATATGTCAGAACTGCCATCCCGGGAATCAGTCTGGTGAACCGTCGCTGCACTCTCTAAATACCAATTCCTTTCTTCCTCAGATTAGGCCACCAAATCTGAACACAATATTCCAAGTGAGCCTTACCGTGGTCCTGTATAACTGGAGTAAGTCACCCCTGCTCCTTTACTCAAATCCCCTGGCTATGAATGGCCAACATGCCATTTGCCTGCTTCACCGCCTGCTGCACCTGCGTGCCATCCTTCAATGACTGATGTCGCATGGTAACTAGCTATCGGTGCACCTTCTATTTGCCTAATCTGCTGCCATTCAGCTAATAATCTGCCTTCATGTTTTTGCCATCAAAGTGGATAACCTCATATTTTTCCACATTACTCTGCATCTGCCATGCATTTGCCCACTCAAGTTACCTGTCCAAATCACCAAGTAGCCTCTTACCATCCTCCTTACAGCTCACACCGCCACTCAGCTTCGTGTCATCTGCAAATTTGCAGATATTACTCTCAAATCCTTCATCTACAACATTGATGTTTATTGCAATTGCTCGTGTCCCAGCACTGAACCCTGCTGCACCCCACTAGTCACTGCCTGCCATTCTAAAAAGGATCCGTTTATCCCAACTCTTTGCTTCCATGTCTACTAACCAGTTATCTATCCACAGCAATACTCCCAATATAATGTGCTTGAATTTTGCACACAAATCTCTTGTATGGTACCTTGTCAAAAGCCTTTTGAAATTCCAAAAAGACCACATCCACTGGTTCTCCCTTGTCTGCTCAAATAGTTACATCCTCAAAAAATTCCAGAAGATTTATTATGCATGATTTCCCTTTCATATATCCATGCTGACTTGGGCTGATCTGTCACTGCTGTCCAAAAACGCTGCTATTTCAACTTTAGTAGATGGTAACATTTTCCCCACTACTGATGTCAGGCTAACGGGTCTGTAATTCAGAATTTTCTCTCTCTCTACTTTAAAAATAAAGTGGTGTTACATTAGTTACCATCCCGTCCATACGATGTGATCCAGAGCCGAGAGCCTGTTGGAAAATGATCAACAATCCAACCTTTATTTCTCGGGCCACTTCATTAGTTACTCTGGGACACAAACTATCAGGCCCCAGGACATTATTGGCCTTCAATCCCGTCAATTTCCCCAATACAATGTCCTGACTAATATGGATTTTATTCAGTTCCTCCTTCTCACTCGAATCTCTGTCCCCAATATTTCCGGAAGGTTATTTGTGTCTTCCTTCCTGAAAACAGAACCAAAGTATTTGTTCAATTGGTCTGCCATTTCTTTGTTCCCCATTTTAAATTCATCTGATTCTGACGACAAGGGACCTACGTTTGGCTACTCTAATCTTTTTCTCTTAACATATCTATAGAAGCTTTTGCGTTTAGTTTGGCGTATCAATGTATGTGGTGTCCTCTTCGGGTTGCTCGGAGCTGTTAGCGAACCGAAATTCGATTTGGTCCAAATGTTTTCTGCACGTTCGTCCAATGGCCAATTTGATCTGAAAAACCCGACTCTCTTCTTTGGCTATGACCGTGACAGCGAGCCGTTTGTGACCATGTCCATAATTGACTACAAACACAGGATCATTGACTCCAATATCGCGTGACAAATTTGCGCGATCATGATACATACTTTTTTTGGTCCCACCGGCCCTCTACTTGATCATGGAGATCAGGCATCAGGGTACACAAGGGAGGAGCTAGTTTTGAGCGCCCTTTTCGGGAGCAGCTCTGCTGTGGGAACCCAGGTGAGCGACAGGGTTCTGGTGCGGTAGCTGAACAGAACTCGACATGGTCCGGTCTTCAGGGAGCCTTGCGACACGCGTTTCAAGATTTGCTTGACGGTCTGAACTTCCTATTCTCTCTGGCCTTTGGATGCGGGCTTGAATGAGGCAGATCAGACGTGCTTGATCCCATTGAGCCTCATGAATTCGTTGAATTCAGCACTGGTGAAACATGGTCCATCGTCGCTGTCTAATACATGGCTCAAGATGGCTCATTGCCTTTCGATGGTGGCGGTGGACGTGCTTACAGAAAATATTACACTTTCAATTCATTTTGAATAAACATAAATGACAACCAAGACATTTTTCAGAGCATTGGGCCCGCATCGGCATCGTGGATCCTCGACGTGCATTATTCAGTTGAGAGCATGTTCAGCAGCATAGTGACAAATGGAATTTTTCCTGAGATGTGTGAGCATTGCATTTCGCGAGGGCTAATAAGGAAATGGAATACACATGAAATGGTAGGATACTGGGAAGTGCAGAGGAGGAAATGGAGCTGGAGGGCATGTCCACAGATGCCTGAAAGTAGCACGCCAGTTAGATACGGTGGTTAAGAAGGCATCCGGAATGCTTGCCGATGTTGCCCGAGGCACAGAATACAAGAGCAGTAGGATTATGCTTAAATGGGATAAAACACTTGTTTGGCCACAGCTGGATTACTGTGTGCAACTGAATTAACTACATTACAAGAAATACATAAGTGCGCTGAGAGGGCACAGCGGAGCTTTAGGATGATATTGGCGGAATTGGAGAATTTAAGTAATCAGGACAGATTGGATAGGCCGGATTTATGTTCATTGGAACTGACGAGATTAAGGGAGACATCATTGAGGTGTATAACATTATGATGGGCCTCGATTTAATGGATAGAAAAGTCATATTTCCAACCGAAAAGGCGTCAACTACCAAGGGATAAATTTAATATATTTGGTAGAAGGTTCAGAGGGAATTTGAGGGGAAACTCTTTTACGCAGCGGTTTGTTGGTGTCTGCAGCACACTGGCTGAAAGCATGCTAAAGGCGGAACTCCTCACAAGATATCAAAATACGTGGATTTGCACTTGAACTCCCATAACATGCAGGGATATGGACCTAGAGCTGGAAAGTGAGATTAGGCTGTATAGCCTCTTGGTGGCCGGCATGGACACGATGGGTCGAAATGTTCTCCGTCCATGCCCAAAACTTCAATGGTTCGATGATTCTGTGACAAAACACCGAAATGTTTTTCCAAACTCTTATAAAGAATTGTATAGTTGACTTATTTGTATGTCAGGAACTTAATGTCGTCATAACAGTTTTATGATAAATTTAATCCATGAACTGAAGATAAAACGTGTCTTTTAGGTTGGAAGCGTCGCACTTTCTGCATTAAACAGCCAAAGTGCGCAAACTCACCATCTCTTATGCAGAAAACTAGCCAACTTGAACCATGCACATTCGATCGAATACAAAACTCTAAAGCGTGTTGTTATAATGACGTAGGCTCAAGGAAAACAGCTGATTGTTGACTAGCGCGGGAGTGTTTTTGTCTGCTAGTTTTATGTTTATATCACAGTCAAATTGTTGAAGCACATAGTTTAGTTCACAGCCAAAAAATAGAAGCATGGTGTGGAAGCTCAATCCCAGAGAGTGCAAATACTCTGCCATGTGCGAACTCCTGGACGGTTCATGCAGCCTGGATGATCACATGTGCCTGATGGTTTTCTCGACCAACATGTCGAGGAACAAACTTGAGTGTTGGCCAAACTCTACTGGGTGATGTGTAATGAGAAATGACTAATTAGCAATCATGTTATGCGAGGCCCCTTGGAAAGAGTGAACATAATATGGTAGTATTCTTTATTAAGATGGAGCGTGAGACAGTTAATTCAGAGACTAGGGTTCTGAACTTAACGAAAGGTAATATCGATGGTATCAGAGGTGAATTAGCTGGAATTTACTGGCGAAAGATACTTAAAGGGTTGACGGTGGATAGGCAATGGGAAACATTTGAAGATCACATGGATGCACTTCAACAACTGTTCATCCCTGTCTGGAGGAAAAATAAAACGGGGAAGGTGTCTGAACAGTGGCTAACAAGGGAAATTAGAGATAGTGTTAAATGCAAGGAAAAGGCATTTAAATTGGCCAGAAAACGCAGCAAACCTCAGCATTCGAAGAAGTTTAGAATTCAGCAGAGGGGGACAAAGGGTTTAATTAGTAGGGGGAAAATAGAGTATGAGAGAAAGCTTGCTGGGAACATAAAAACTGACTGCAAAATCTTCTATGGATATGTGAAGTGAAAAAGATTAGTGAAGACAAATCTAGGTCCCTTGCAGTCAGACGGGTGAATTTATAATGGGAAACATACAAATGGCAGACCAATTGAACACATACTTTGGTTCTGTCTTCACGAAGGAAGACACACATGCGGATATTAACGCTCGGTCGTATATTTCCAAAAAATGGTCGTTACTTTATATTTTGGGGCAAAATGGACGACATATGGGCGTTACACGTCATGTCAGCGTTAAAAAATGACGATAAATGGGCGTTATGCATGCCAAAATAATGCAACTTCGAGTTCAGACTGTGTAACAAGTGTCTCTGTCTATAGTGTGTGTCTCTCCCAGTGAGGATTCAGACTGTGTAACAAGTGTCCCTGTGTACAGTGTGTGTCTCTCCCAGTGAAGAGTCAGACTCTGCAAGAAGTGTCCCGACAACCGTCAGCGATCTCTTCACTGCTGTAAGCTGTTGGGCGCTCTCGATGTTCATCACATTGGCGCCCATGACTTCAGCTGCCAAGGTCCTAATCTCTGAAATCCCTACTGAAACCTCTTCGTTACTCCACCTAACTCCTGCTCGTTCAAACGCGACTAAAACCTTCCACTTTCACTGAACTTATGATAATCTCTCCGAACATCTTTTTACGTGTGGCTCAGTGTCAGACTTAACTTGGAACGTTTCAATACAATAAAGTCGCTATAGAAATGCACGTCGTTCTTGTCCCGGTGTTGTTTTAATAAAACTCTACCTCATTCTGCAGCTCGAGGCTGATCTGCTTGTTATTTTTATCACAACTGGCTTCATAGTTTGAATATATTAAATAAAGGTTCCTTCTCCAAATGACCTATCGACATGAACTGTCCGCCTGTGGGTCCTACTCGAAGGATGGAAAAGCAATTTACACACGATGGTGAGACTGAGTGGGAACAGAAGAGCAGAGCTGCGACTCTAAAAATACCATCCCACACATTACCGGGAAATAGCCCCATAAACCTGCAACAATTCAGAGAATCATATAGGCCATTCGGCCCATCCACTCACTGCTTGGTTGAGGGACCAATCAGTGCCTCGCTCTCCCTGTAGCCCTGCAAACTATTTCTTAAAAAGTGTAAAGAGCACAACAACACAATGCATAAAACAAATCCTCCTCATCTCTGCTCTGGTTGCGTTGCCAATTGTTGGAATCCTGTTTCCTTTGGTTACCCACCATCCTACCACTTGATATATTATCTCGCGATTTACTCCATGAAACCCCCTCAAGTTGCCTCCATGTCACCACCAGATTGTCGCCTCCCTCCCAAACAGGTGCATTACATTGTACTCTTCATCCATGCGTTCACCTTTCCATCCATACTCTCCTCTCAGGTCCTGTTCAGCAGACAGCGAGTTAACATGTGTTTGTCGCATTGCCAGCCGAGCAATTTAACCCCCGGCGTTAACCTCTTTAAAACACAAGGGCCGCAGTCGAATAGAAACTTAGATACCTGGAAATTTACAGTGCAAAAGCAGGCCAGTTCGGCTCATCTTATCTGCGCTGCACGTCAAACATCTACTCGGCCCTCGGTAAGTGGCTCTAAATGTTATCTATACAGCTGTGAACAATGAACAATGGCGGAAAGGCATGGAGCACACTGCCCAACCAGTCCGCCCACACAACTGCGACACGTCTTACACCCATACACTGAAACATTCTGCTCTCCACACCAACTCGAGTCATGTGATCGACTGGTAGAGGAATAATAAGATTTAAACCTCCAGGACAAATTAGTGGAAAGAAGTTTGGGCAAATTCGTGTCGAACCAATGCAGGCGATCGAAACTAGTCCAGAAGATGGCCGTGGCCGTATTCCATTCCCTGCAGTACTTACCATCGTACCTTAACGGGCCAACAAGAGGATATCCAGTCTAATCGCACGAACCAGCTCCACGTCGGTAAACCTGCAGGTTACGGCACTTTAAGTTCCCATCCAACCATGTCTTAAATAAGGTGAGGAGTTCTGCATCCATCGCTCTTTCAGACCGTGAGTTCTAGATACGCGCAATACTGATCATAAAGAAACATCTCGTAAAACCCTTCTAAACTTATCAATAACCACCTTTAAACTATGCTCCAGCTTACTAGTCACTCCAGCAATGGAAATTGGCCCTTATTCTCCACTATGTACAGGCCGCTCAATATTTTGTACACCTGTACACATAGTTTTGCTAGCAAATAGAGCAGACAGTGAAGAAAGCAATTGGCATGTTGGCATTCACAGCTAGAGGATTTCAGCATAAAGCAGGGAGGTCTTACTTCAGTTGTGCAAACCATTGGTGAGGCCACGGCTGGAATATTGTGGTCAGCTCTGGTCTGCTAATCTGAGGAAGGACGTTCTTGCTATTGAGGTACTAAAGCGAAGCTTCACAAGGCGGTTCCTGGGATTGCTGGACTGACTGGATCAACTGGGCTTGTATCCACTTTGTTTAGAGGAATGAGAGGGGGTCTAAGAAACATGGACAATTCTGACGGGATTGCACAGGTTAAAGGCAGGAAGAATGTTCCCGTTGCTGGCGAGTTCCAGAACCAGGGGCCACAGTTGAAGAATAAGGGGTAAGCAATTTATGACCAAGATGAGGAGAAACTTCTTCACTCAGAGAGTGTCTAACGTGTGGAATTCACGATCGCAGAATGTTGCTGAGGCCAGTTCGTTAGATATATTAAAAAGGGACTTAGATATGGCCCTTACAGTTAACTGCATTAATGGGTATGGAGAGAAGCAGGAAAGGGGTTCTGAAGTTGAATGATCAGTTATGACCTCATTGAATGGCGGTGCAGGTTTGAAGGGCCGAATGACCTGCTCCTGCACCTAATTTCTTTGTTTCTATGTTTCAATGAGGTCTCCTCTCAAACTCCTCTGTTCCAATGAAAAGAAAATCCAGACTATCCAAGCTGCAACATGTTAACCCGAGATAACAAAACAAGGGCCCAGAGACAGAATTATACGCCAGGTAATAAACACAGTAAACTCAAGTGACCCCCTTGCGTCCAAATTCTGGTTCAGGTCTCCGTCAGTCCGCTGGGGATGCGTCCCGGTCAGTCCGCTGTCGACGAGGTCTCATTCAGTACCCTGGTCAGGGGTCTGTGTCAGTCTCATTTGGAGAGGTTTCCAGTCGCTCCCCTGGGCAGGGGGACTTGGTATGTCCCCTGGGGAAGGGGACTCGGCCAATCCACTCTGGAGAGGGTCTCATTCAGTCCCATGGGAAGAGGGTCTCGATCAGTCCCCTTGGGAAGTTCTTGGTCGGTCCCCTGGGGAGAGGATCTCGTTCGGTCCCCTGGGGAGAGCGTCTCGTTCCGTCCACTCCAGAGGAAACCTCATTACGCATGGAAGCCACAGCCAGTAAGGGACGCCTTCAAAGTTGACACAACCGGGCTGCAACTCTTTCAAAAATCAATGCCCATGAGAGAGTGTTTATATGTGAGTATAAGTGTGTTAGTGTCGTTCTGAGTATGTCTGTGTCAATGTATGCATCAGTGTATCTGTGAATGTGAGTGTGTGTGAGTGTCTGTGTGTGTGAGTGTCAGTGTGTGTGTGTGTCTGTGTGTGTGTGTGTTAGTGCGTGTGTCCGTGTGTGAGTGTCATTGTGCGAATATCAGTGTGTGTGTGAGTGTGTGAGTGTGTGAGAGAGCTTATTTGAGTGTGACTGTGTGTGTGTGATTGTTTCTGTGTCAGAATGTATGCGTGCATGTGTGAGTGTGATTGCGTGAGTGTGCGTGCATGTGTGTGTGTGACTGAGTGTATGTGAGTGTGTGAGAGTGTGTGAGAGTGTGTGTATGAATGTGTGTGAGAGAGTGTGAGAATCTGTGTGTGTGAGGGTGTGTGAGAGTATGTGTGATTGTGTGTGTGAGTGTGTGTGTCAGAGTGAGAGTTTTTGTGTGAGTGTGTGTGAGAGTGTGTGAAATTGTGCGTGTGCGAGGTTTCGTGAGAGTGAGTGGGAGAGCGTGTGTGAGTGTGTGTGTGAGTGTGATTGTGTGTGTGTGTGTGAGAGTTTGTGTGTGAGAATGTATGCGTGTGTGTGTGAGTTTGATTGCGTGAGTGTACGTGCCTGTGTGTGTGACTGTGTGCATGTGAGTGAGTGGGAGTGTGTGAGAGTGTGTGAGAGAGCGTGTTTGAGTGTGTGTGTGAGTGTAACTGTTTGTGTGAATGTTTGTGTGAGCGGGAATATGCATGTGTGTGTGAGAGTGTGTGAGAGTGTGTGAAAGCGTGTGCAAAACTGCGCGAGACTGTGTGTGTCTGTGAAGGTGTGTGTGATAGATGTGAGCTTGAGTGTGAGCTTGAGTGTATGTGCGTCTGTGTGTGTGTGAGTGTGTGAGTATATGTGTGAGTTCGTGTGAGTGTGCGAGAGTGTGTGTGAGTGTGTATAATTGTGACTGTGCCTGGTCTCCAGCCAAATTCGTATTAAATGACGGAGCAGGCTCGAGGGGCAGTATGGCCTACTCTGACAACTATTTCGTAAGTTCTTATAATTGACGTCAGCGCGGACACGATGAGCCGAAATGCCCTCCTTCTGCTGTCTAAAATTCTGATTGATTCTATGTTTCTATGTTCTCTATTAGTTTGTGGGTCTGTGTTATTTTGAGGTTCTCCATCACTTTCTGGTTCACTATTGGTTTGAGGATTTGTATTAAATTCAGGTTCTCTATTACTTTATCTTTCTGTATTAGTTTGAGGATCTGTATTAGTTTTGCATCTCTGTTAGTTTGACGATCTTTACTAGTTTGACGTTCTCTATCAGTTTGAGGTTCAGTTTTAGTTTGAGTGTATATGCTAGTGTGAGGGACTGTATTAATTTAAGGTTCTTTCTGAGTTGAATGGCTGTATTAGATTCAAGAACATAACAACAAAAGAGATAGAATCATGACTGGGCCACTTGGCGTCTCGAGTCTGCTCCGCCAATAAATAAGATCGTGGCAGTTCTGAAAAAGGAATGAGCTGCACTTCCCTATCCGCTTACCCATAACTCCTTATTCGCATATTGCATGAAAAATCTGTCTATCTCGGCGTTAAATTTAATCAATGGCCCAGCATCCACATCTCTCTGCGGCAGAGTATTCGGCAGCTATGCAACCCGTGCAGTGAATGAATTCGTCCTCATCTCAGTTTTAATCAGTCGACGTTATTCTGAGACGATGTACCCAACTATTACTTTCCGCTATGAGTTGAAATATCCTCTCTGCATCCACTCTGTCGAGTGCCTCATTATTTCACATGTTTCGATAAGATCAACATTCATTATTCAGTGCTCCAGTGAGCATATGCCCAACCGACTCAACTTAACTTGATAAATCAATCCCCCCATCTCCGGAATCTACCGTCTCGAAATAGCCTCCAATGCAATTATATTCTTCCCACCAACAGAGACCAAAAAAGTGGAAAATCTCAACTTTTTCCCACATTATTCTCTATGTGCCCATGTTTTCCCACTCACTTAGCCTCTCTCTATCCGTTTCAAGATTTCTTATGCTGTCGCACCCATTTTTGTAAGATCAACAAACTTGGATACGTTACACTCAGTCCTTGAATCCAAATCATTGTAAGTATTTGAGGTCCCAACACCAATCACTCCGGCACTCCAATTGCTACTGTTTGCCAACTGTAAATATCAGTTTGATGTACCGTTTGAGTTGAACATGCTGTGTGAGTTTGAGGTGCTGGATCAGTTTTAGATTACTCAATGAGTAAGAGGCAATATATGAGCATGATGGGCTGTGCTAGTGTGAGGTGTTGTACGAGTTTGGGTGGCGGTATTGTTTAGAGGCGTTGCATTCGTGTGATCGGCTGTTTTAGTTGGAGGGGATGTATTAGGTTGAGGGGCTCTATTATTTGAGTGTCTTTATTCGTTTGAAGACGATTGACATAAATTAATCTCTTTAATTGTTTGTCTGAACGGCCAGAGTTAAGGAGGGCAGCTGCACCCTCGAGTCGAATACAACAGGCCTCAACGGGCACTCTAACATTGGGATTGGAATTACTGAACGGCCACAGCAGATTGAAGTACTGTACTGAAAAAATATACGATGTAAAGATGGGCCTGATTGTGTTTTATACAACAACCACATTGCTGGAAGAATGCAGATGACGATTTTCAACGTTTCATTAATTGGATCAGAATTGTGCAGTCTTTGGGGTTTTCAATTTCATTCTCTGCGCTGAATACATTCCATGACAACAGAGACCAATCTGTTTGTCGTAATCTGTTTGTTCAAATTGTTAAAATAACTATGTTGAGCGATGTTGCAACCTCAGTGTTCCCATGGAGATTCCGCAGGGTATAAATTTAAGGCGCTGGGAATGTATCATCTCAGAATATAATTCCTGGAGATCGCCTGCAGCACAAAGGGTCACATCGCTTCACACACAAAATGCATCAAACACTTTACAGTGCGAAGAAAATACACTATGTAATCGTTGCCGTTATTGGTGTTTATGGTAAGTGATTATAACCATTGAAGTTTTGTAAATCTGTATCTGAGCTGGTCTCTGATTTTGATCTATGACTGGTCATGTTACACGCTGGTGTAGTGGTCACGATTTTAAAGACACGAGCTCCGTGAATTAATTCTGTTGCGTCAAGCATTCTCAATATCCTCTGCGAATTGATTCCATTGACTCAGCTGAATATAAATTTATGTTTGTAACTAATAGGCTTGTTTAACTATCAAGTTGTTGCCCTTAGTGGAATATCGTGTACTTTTGAATCAGTCCTCAGTATACCCATCTCTCTGATTGAAGGTAGGAATGGCCGTGTCGGTCCCTACACAGTTGTACTGTGTGAGCGTCTCAAGCCGGTGTGTAAAAAATACCGTGACCATGTATTTATAGGAGTGTAGTTCAATGTGGAATTTACTGAGTGTGGTTCGCCAACTGGTGTGGAACGCCATATCCCCGTGAACATATATTTATGGGAGAGTTTGTCATTGTGGGATGAACTGAGTGCTGATTACTAATCTATGTAGAACATCATAGCCCAGTGATCATGTGTTACTGTGAGTACAGCAACATAGAAAATAGGTGAAAGAGTAGGCCATTCGGCCCTTCGAGCCTGTACCACCATTCGATAAGATCATGGCGGATCATTCCCTCGGTACCCCTTTCCTGCGTGCGCTCCATATCCCTTGATCCCTTTAGACGTAAGGGCCATATCTAACTCACTCTTGAATATATCCAATGAACTGACATCAACCACTCTCTGTGGCAGCGAATTGCACAAGTTAGCAACTCTCCGATTGAAGAGTTTTCTCCTCAGCTCAGTCCTAAATGGCCTCCCCTAATCCAAAGACTGTCTCCACTGTTTCTGGACTTCCGCAACATCGGGAACATTCTTCTCGCATCTAACTTGTTCAATCGCTTCATAATTTTATGTTTCTATGCGATCCCCTCTCATATTTCTCTTCTGGATGTACTGAGTGTGGCTCACTTACTGGTGTGAAGTAATTTGCTTCTACTTTTCAGTTATTGCTTTCGGTGACTGACCTCTGCATGCAAAAGAGCGGTATATGTATTTTATCAATGTAGTCGATGTCAAATGAGAATGCTGAAGATGGTTGAGAATACGTGCATTGGTATTGCTCTCTTTCCTATTGAACTCAACCAATAGTAGCACATGTTAACTATCTACTGACATTTACAGAGCATCACAGCAACGTTACATTATTCAAATACACTGTATATTGAATTATTCTTCATTGAAGCATAGCTAGTGGCAACACTTTACATTTTTGGTGCTGATTAATGTTCTACCCCCCCACACGGTCCTGAGAATCTGTGGGTTCATGTGTGCTCAATTTAGTGATCCTGCTATTGTACAGAATGAATATTGGGCTGATGTTATTGACTATTCCACTGCTGTAACAGTTTAAAGTTTGACGAACCGCTTACTAATTATGATTCAAGTCTCCGCCCAGATAATGATGCCCTAAGCAAAGAGAGGACAGTTACGTGTAACTGAAAAACACACACATCGGATTTTCATAATACAGAGTCCGTCCGGGGCCAGTAAATAATAACATTATTAAATTGATAATAATGAAATAAATAGTGCAATGGTTCATTAAATAAACCATTTGAATATCTGCAATCCTGTGATATAATTGATGACTGTTGTTAGTTTGTACGCAAATACAAATAAGTCCATCGAAATTTCAGTGCAAAACAGGCCATTCTTCTAATTAATTAATGCCGACGTTTAAGCTGCATATTTGCCTCTTCCCACCACTCTTCATGTAACCCTATCTGCATAAACTTCTATTACATTCTACACCATGTACTTGCAAAGGCCAATGAGGCCTTTGTCCCTCATATTTTTTAGGCCATCGATGTGCGGCCCTAATTTTTATATCAGTAACTGTAAATCTTTGACACAAGGCTGGTTAAGCAATGTCATATATAAATGCAAGTTCTAACTTCAGATGTACAAAATATAATGTCGTTACTGCTCTTGGTGTGTATAAAATTAAGTGACAATCAGAATGAGTTAAAATGCCTCCCAAAAATTGCCTGGAGAGTTACGTATGCTGTTCATAGGACAAATGTAGAGGAAGAAACGGGTCATTGGTTTAAGAGACGTATTCAGAGAATTTGCTGTTTGATATCGCAGTTGAAGCAAGGAAGAATCCAATCTCTGCATCAACTGTATACTGTTTGTGCTGTTTTTTTAATGTACATGGCTTTGATTTTTGCACTTTGTTTGCCACAGTCAAGACCAGGATCTTACCAGTCTTTCTGCCAATTACCGTTTGTATCACTGTTTAAATCGAGGAAGAAACCATTCTCTGTTTGAATTGTATGCTGATTTTTTAATGTACATAACGTTAATTTATGTCAGTTGTTAAATTTGGATAAATAGTCAATTATATTTGTTTGATGATTTTATGAATTGTATGCAATATATTGTATTAATATAGGGCCTTCGCTCCTGTTAGTCTTAGGTGTGTTAGTTGTTAAATTTGGATAAATAGACAATTATATTTGTTTGATTATCTTCTGAATTGTATGCAATATATAGTATTAATATAGGGCCTTCGCTCCTGTTAACCTTAGGCCTCACAGAGCCTTAAATGGCCCTGTGTACTGGTATCACTCCCCGTTACCTGCTCATCACTTCAAGTACTCCAACTTGTCGTAAGTTCCACATTCTCACCCGTCCCAAAGTCAACACATTTCTCATCAATTACTTAACTGATTTGTTCTTGAACATTTTACATCGATTATTGACATTTTTGGGCTGAAGTCATCAGTGCAAATATTTACCTTATGTTCGCCTTTCATAATGTTAAACGCCTCTTTCAGGCCAGCCCTCAGCCTTCTCCTTTGCAAATAAAACAGCACAGCCTGTGCAACCTTGAATGATGATGATAATCTAAGTTGTGTTATCATGTTTTTACACGATTTGCACATTCACCAGTGTCTCTATATCGGATTAGTAATATGGAGGTCAGAGTTGAATACATTGCGCTAATTATGATATAGTCATGGTTATATGCAATTGTATAATAATCTCTTTGTTTTTGATTAAATTCCTCTAGCAACGAATCCCAGAGCTTTGTTTGCATTTCGATGGCCTTGTTCACGTGCTTTGCTGCAGGAAATCATTTTTGAAATTATGCCTCTGAAAATCTTTGCCCCTCTACCCTTTCCAGGCAATAATTTAGCAAGCAATATTTCTTCCTACCGAAATGCAGCGCCTCAAACTGCATTCTTGCTCTGTATAAACCTGCAAATTTTGAATTTGTGTTTTTCCTGCTCGATTCAATATCGTTTATGTAAATGTTGAGCAACACAGTTATCAGCGCCTCTCCTTGTGAAACAACACTTCTCGCGTTATGCTAATCTGAGTAAATGCCTTTTTCCCTAACTCCCTTTTTCTATTTGTGTAGCCAGCTCGCTAACCATTCTGTTGTTGTCGTCTTACTCCACTTGCTGTGTGATTATTCATGACTCTGCTATGTGGTATCTTATCGAAGGAATATTTATGAATCATTCCATATTGCCTCCAGTGCCTTACCCTCATCTAGTGTTTCTGATCCATATTCAAAGATTTCAAGAAGACTGGTCAAGCATGACCTTTGCTTTTGGAATATATGCGGACGACAGGAAGATATCAATCAACTGGTCGGGTGGGCAGAGTAGTGGCAAATGAAATTTAATCCGGAGAAGTGTGAGTTAATGCATTTGGGGAGAACGAACAAAAAAGGGAATACACATTAAAAGGTAGCACATTGAGAAGTGTAGAGGAACAAAGGGACCTGGAAGTGGATGTCCACAGATCCCTGAAGGTAGCAGACCAATTGGATCAGGTGATTAAGAAGGCATACGAAATGCTTGCCTTTATTAGCCGATGCATAGAATATAATAGCAGATGGGTTATTCTTGAACTGTACAACACTTTGGTTTGGTCACAGCTGGAGATCTGTGTGCAGTTATGGTCACCACATGAAAGGAAGGACGTGATTGCACTGGAGAAGGGCACAGGGGAGATTTACGAGGATGTTTCTGGGAGTGGAGAATCTTATCTATGAGGACATATAGGATAGGCTGGGTTCCTTTTCCTTAAAACAAAGGGGGAAGCTCAATGAGGGGCCTAGATATAGGCTTATTTCCCTTAGCCGAGGGGTGAGCAACCAGGTGGATATACATTCAAAGTAATTTGAAGAAAGAGTAGTGGGGATTTAAGGGCAAACTTCTTCACTGCAGAGGGTTGTGGGGGACTGTAACACGCTGCCTGAAAGGAAGGGAGAGGCAGAAACCCAAAACTGATTGAAAAATATTTGGAAGTGCACTTGAACTGCCTTAAGCAGAGCTGGAATGTGGGATTAGGCTGGATAACCTTTTGTTGGACTGCTCGTTACGATGGGCATACATAACCTTCTTCCATGCTGTAAACTTAAATGATTCTATGATTCTGTGATTATCTTTGTGTTTCTCGTTGTTTTTATATTATTTGTGAAGTATTCCATTGTCTTTCACAGCACCGCCATTATGTGAACTGATCTGTAATTCTTCCATTTTAAATACAGGAAAACATGTAAAAGTTAAAGCACATGGGGATTGTGGGTACTGTGCTGACATAGAATGAGAACTGGTTTGCAAACAGGAAGCAAAGAATAGGAGTAAATGGATGCTTTTCAGAATGACAGGCAGTGACTAGTGGGGTACCGCTAGCTTCTGTGCTGGGGCCACAGCTGTTTACATTGTACATTAATGATTTAGCGAGGGGATTAAATGTAGTATCAAATTTGCAGATGACACTAAGTTGGGTGCCAGTGTGAGCTGCGAGGAGGATGCTGTGGGGCTGCAGAGTGACTTGGGTCGGTTATGTGAGTGGGCAAATGCATGGCAGATGAAGTATAATGTGATAAATGTGAGGTTATCCACTTTGGTGGGAAAAACAAGAGACAGCCTATTATCTGAACAGTGACAGATTCGGAAAAGTGGAGGTGCAAAGAGACCTGGGTGTCATGGCACATCAATCATTGAAGGTTGGAATGCAGGTACAGCAGACGGTTAAGAAAGCAAATGGCATGTTGACCTTCATAACGAGCGGATATGAGTACAGGGGCAGGGCAGAGTTACTCGAGTTGTACCGGGCCTTGGTGTGGCCACACCTGGAGTATTGTGTACAGTTTTGGTCTCCTAACTGGAGGAAGGACATTATTGTTATTGAGGGAGTGCAGCGAAGGTTCACCAGACTGATTCCCCGGATGGCGGGACTGACTTATCAAGAAATATTGCATCAACAGGGCTTGTATTCACTGGAGTTCAGAAGAATGCGAGGGGATCTCAGCGAAATGTTTAGAATTCTGACGGGTTTAGACAGGTTTGATGCAGGAAGAATGTTTCCAATATTGGGGAAGTCCAGAGCCAGGGGTCACAGTCTTACGATAAGGGGTGAGCCATTTAGGAGCTTGATGAGGAGAAACTTCTTCACCCAGAGAGTGGTGAACCTTTGGAATTCTCTACCACAGAAAGTTGTTGAAGCCAATTCAATAAATATATTGAAAAATAAGTTAGATCCTACGAGGGGGATCAAGGGTTCTGGCGAGAAAGCAGGAATGGGGTACAGAAGTTGCATGGTCAGCCATGAACTCATTGAATGGAGGAGCAGGGCTCGAAGGGCCGAATGGCCTCCTCCTACATCTATTTTCTATGTTTCTATGTTTCTATGCATCTGAAAAGACTTCATTCTTCTCATCCAAGGACTCACCTCCTCTGTGGTGAACAGTGCCCGCGACCCTGTCAATCCTGCAGTTCTGCCATCACCTTTTCAGCAAGAACCGTATATGCTTTCAACTTGACCTCACCTTCCACTCCACCCGCCGGCACATTCAACCAATTGTCCTCTAACTTTTTCGCCACAGCCAGCTAAGAATAGTACCAAACCTATCTTCCCTTGCGCTCCCTTGCACCCGCGATACATTTGTCCACTGTTCCATCACTCCCAATACATCCGCCCCTTCCCCAGCAACTCGCTTTGCAAGCACAGGAAATGCAATACGTGCCTTTCCCCTCTTTCCGTCCCAACAGCCATGGCCCCAAATATTGCTTCCACATGAAACAGTGATAGACTTTTACTTCAATCAATTTGGTTTCCTGTATTGGCAAATCAGGATGCAGTTTCCTGTACATTGGGGAGGACTAAACGCAGATTGCGTGATTGCTTTGCTGAACGCCTCTGTTCAATCCACCAGCGCCACACTGAGCTTCAGCTCATTTGCTCATTTAATTTTACATCCCGCTCCCAGGTTTGTGTCTCTGTTCTCGGCCTCCTTCACTGAGTTGCTGCTCGGTCCGCTGCACTGTTTATCTGTTCTCAAATTCCGACGCTGTTCCTCCGTTATAGGTGTCCTATGCTTTTACTCTGTTCCTAGACTTCTGCACGGTTCTCGGCCTCATGCACTGTTCCTCCTTTCTCAGCCTCATGCACCATTCTGTTCTCATGCACTGTTCATCAGTTCTCGGCGCCATACAACGTACTGGTTTCCTACACTGTTCCTATGTTCTCGCCCTTCTTCACCGTTCTTGGCCTCCTACACTCTTCAACTGTTCTCGGCCTCGTTCACTGTAAGTATCTCCTCCATAATCCCGATGTTCTCGGCCTCCTTCACTGTAATTGGCCTCCTTCACTGTTCCTCTGTTCTCGACCTCCTTCACCTTAATTGGCCTCCTACTCTGTTCCTCATTTCTCGGCCTCCAGTACTGTAATTGGCCTCCTACTCTGTTCCTCTGTTCTCGACCTCCTTCACTGTTATTGGCCTCCTACACTGTTCCTCTGTCCTCGGCCTCCTTCACTGTAATTGGCCTCCTGCTCTGTTACTCTGTACTCGGCCTCCTACATTTTTCCTCTCTTCTCTGCTGCCAACATTGTTCATCTGTTCTTGGCGTCTTCCACTTCTCGTCAGTTCTCGTACATCTTCAGTGTTCCTGGCCCCATATGCTGTTACTCAGTCCTTGGCATTATTCACTCTTCTCACCCTCCAACATCGGTTTATAGCTTCGTACACTTTTCGCAACTGCCTACAATATGCTCCAGCTCCTACTCTATTCTCAGTCTCCGAACTTGTTTCTCCATTAAAGACAATGAGGAACAGCACCAATGTTTTCGATTCGGCATTCTGATACCTATCGGAGTCAACACTGAGATTCAAAACTGCAGTTCATAACCTCCGCTTCCACTTTCTCGGACTACAATTGCTGCTGATGGAGGACTGCTGCACTCTAACCTCTGGGGGTGGAGCAGTTATGGGCTGCTTCTGTGGATTACTGGCATTGGCCGCCCGGGATTGTCTACACAACTGGGGTTGGAGAAGATGTGGGCTGGGAATTGGGCTGGAGGGGAGCCCTGATGCAGGTACGGCTGGGCCACACATTGTGGTCTACCCACATTTCTCAGCACATTTGTCATGCTGCACTCTCTCGCAGATCTGCTGCAAACATTAAGAAATATAGAAACAAAGAAAATAGGTGTACGAGTAGGCCATTCGTCCCTTCGATCCTGCACCGCCATTCAATGAGTTCATGGCTGAACATGCAACTTCAGTACCCCATTCCTGCTTTCTCGCCATACCCCTTGATCCCGCTAGTAGTAAGGACAACATCTAACACCGTTTTGAATATATTTAGTGAATTGGCCTCAACAACTTTTGTGGTAGAGAATTCCAAAGGTTCACCACTCTATGGCTGAAGATGTTTCTCCTCATCTAGGTCCTAAATGGCTTACCCCTTATCCTGAGACTGTGACATCAACTCTGGGGCCAACTTCTATTTCTTTAATTGCCTCATTAGCTTTGCACCTTCATCACTTTTGTCGTTGAATAAATCTTGCCCAACAGCCAATCAAAGACTTTCCCGTTTTCCTCTCCTCATCCTACCCCACTGTTCTCTGTCTCTATCTTCGCATTAATGCTGTTCATCTCTGATATCTTCCATTTCTGACCAAATCTTATCGACATTAAAAGTTAACTCTGTTTTTCACTCCATAGATGCTGCCTGACCTGCTGACTCTTTTCAACATTGTTACTTTTCAGTTATATTTATTACAGTCTTTTGAATTTGCTCAAATATTGAGGCATGGATATTAACAAGGGTGGCTTATGTAGGCGCTGGGCATGAGGAAGGGGTTTCATACAAGATGCACAAGGGTCTTGATATTTACAGGGTTGGTTATGAAGGCGGTGGGTGTAAGGAAGGGTAGGAGTGGAATTTCAGACATGATAGACGGAGGACTGGATGTTGGGAAGACTGAAATCCTCAGTGTACGCGCTTTGCCCCTGATGGGTAGCACACGCTGGAATTCAGCTAGATTGATATTCGGACTTCCAGTCCATCGAAGGAAACGGAGACAGGACTCAGTAGGAATGATCCAAGCCCAAACGCAAAGCTTTCTGTTTTACAAGTCAACCCTTACTGCCTGCACTCAGGCACCGAGTATGTTTCTTCAGTAATTATAGTCTATTTTCTCTTCTCTTTATTGCAGTGAATTTAGTGGCGATTGTGATCCTGTCCCGGGGAAAGTGCGGATTGTCGAGCTGCACCACTCGCTACCTGGTGGCCATGGCAGCGGCGGATCTACTGGTTGTCACCACTGAGGTCACACTGAGGCAGGTCAATTGGTATTATTTACCAATCTGTTTTCTGCATATTACCCCTGTGTATCGTGTGATCGCTGTCCTCTCCAGTGCGGCGACAGACTGTTCTGTCCGTTTATCAGCCACTTGCACCTTTGATCGTTTTGTGGCCATTTCTTGCCCGAAGCTGAGAACCAAATATTGCACCGGGAAATCTGCGGCTGTGGTTCTGGCAACAACCGGCATTCTCCTCTGTTTAAAAAACGTTCCCAACTACTTTACACTTACAGCCGCGATGATAATCGACAATTTGCCATGGTTATGTATCCCAATCCCAACCTATTCTACTGAGCCAGGATGGTGGGGATTTATTTGGTTTGATACCGTTTTAAACCACTGCTCCCATTCGGTTTAATTTTGTCGCTCAGTCAGTACGGCAAATTCTAGTGGGCAGCCGAGTCCGTAAAGGACTGAGGGGTGAGAGCAAGGGAGGGAATGGCAGTGACCCAGAGATGGAGAGCAGGAGGAAGTCTATGATTTTACTCTGCACCATATCCGGAAGCTTCAAACTGCTGTGGCTGGTATATGTTGTAGATGTCTTATATTATATTATTACAGAAGCAGGTGGCTATGAAACCTATGGTTCTTTGTATATCTCTGCACAAGCAGGAATTATGCTGCGGAATTTATGTTGCTGCACAAACACATTTATTTACAGGGTGACCAAGTCCAAGTTCAGAGAGCAGTTGAAGAGCGCGGTAATATATCCGGTTACCTCAATTATACAATTACTCAATAATCAGAACAACTGAGCGCAGCCCAGAGGCGGGTTCCAGTGTTTCCAGACCAGAAATGTAATATTTAGCTGCAGACTTCCGATTTTAGCTGCTCCACCAAAGGCAGGCGGGCTTTCTGCTGCCTGGGCCCCAAGTTCTGGGATTCCCTCCCGAATACTCTCCACCTCGCAAACTCTCCGCCAACTTCTGGCATTGCTGCAAGTTCTGGGATTCCCTCCCTAAACCTCTCCACCTCGCGAAATGTCCTGCTCCTTCAGCTGCCTGGGTCCCACGTTCTGGGATTCCCTCCCGAAACATCTCCACCTCGCAAAATCTCCTGCTCCTTCAGCTGCCTGTGACCCAACCTCTGGGACTCCCTCCCTGAACCTTTCCACCTCGCGAACTATCTGCCGACATCTGGCTGGGCTACAAGTTCGGGGATTCCCTTCCTAAACCTCTCCACCTCACGAACTCACCTCCTCCTTCAGCTGCAAGCCCCAAAAAGCTTTGCGTACTCTCCCTAAACATCCATTCCTTTGTAACTTTCCTCCTCCTTTAAGAGACTCCTTAAAATTAAATATTTGACCAATATTCTATCCTAAAACCTCATTTTGTGCGTCGATGTCAAGATGCCTTGTATTTCCTGTTGCATTTATTAATAGCATCATAGAAACAAGAAAATAGGTGCAGGAATAGGCCATTCGGCCCTTCGACCCTGCACCGCCATTCAATGTGTTCATGGCTGGACATGTAACTTCTGTGCACCATTCCTGCTTTCTCGCCATACCCCTTGATCCCCCTAGTAGTACGGACTACAACTAACACCTTCTTGACTATATTTTGAGCATTGGCCTCAACAATTTTCTGAGGTATAGAAATTCACAGGTTCACCACTCTCTGGGTGAAGAAGTTTCTCCTCATCTCGTTCCTAAATGGCGTACCCCTTATCCTTAGATTGTGACTCCTGGTTCTAGAATTCCACAAGATTGGGAACATTCTTCCTGCATCTAACCTGTCCAACCCCGTCAGAATTTTTTACGTTTCTATGGGATCCCCTCTCATTCTTCTGAACTCCAGTGATTACAAGCCCAGTTGATCCAGTATTTCTTGATATGTCAGTCCGGCCATCCTGGGAATCAGTCTGGTGAAACTTATCTGCACTCCCTCAACAGCAAGAATGTCGTTCCTCATGTTGTGTGACCAAAACTGTACAGAATACTCGAGGTGTGGCCTCAGGTGTACAACTTGAGTAACATCTCCCTGCCCCTGCACGCAAATCCACTCGCTATGAAGGTCAACATGCCATTGGCTTTCTTAACCGCCTGCTGTACCTGCATGCCAATCTTCAATGACTGATGTACAATGACACCCAGGTCTCGTTGCACCTCCCCTTTTCCAAATCTGTCACCATTCAGATAATAGTCTGTCTCTCTGTTTTTGCCACCAAAGTGGATAACATCACATTAATCCATACTATACTTCATCTGCCATGCATTTGCTCACTCACCAAACCTATCCAAGTCACTCTGCAGCCTCATACCATCATCCTCACAGCTTACACAGCCACCCAACGTAGCGTCATCTGCAAATTTGGAGATACTACATTTAATTCCCTGGTCTTAATCATTAATGTACAATGCAAACAGCTGGGGCCCCAGCACAGAACCTTGCGGTACCCCACGAGTGACTGCCTGCCATTCTGAAAAGTACCCATTTACTCTTACCCTTTGCTTCCTGTTTGCCAACCAGTTCTCAATCCATGTCTGCACACTACCCCAAATCCCATGTGCTTTAACTTTGCACAGTAATCCCTTGTGTGTGACTTTGTCGAAAGCCTTCTGAAAGTCCAAATACACCACATCAACTGGTTCTCCCTTGTCCACTCGACTGGAAACATCCTCAAAATATTCCAGAAGATTTGTCAAGCATGATTTCCCTTTCACAAACCCATGCTGAATTGGAGCTTGGCTGTCGTAAATCTATGACACTGAGATTTGGTCTCTCTCGCGAATTTAAACATCTTGTCTCCCTCTATCCTATCCAAGCCTTTCATATTCAGAAAGAAAAAAATCTGATCTTCACTCCGTCTTCCCTTTGGTAAAGAAAAGATCCAGGCCTTTTCGAAATTTCCTGATCGATATACCCCCTCAGTTCTGGTCGCATATCAGGTAATCACTTTGCACCTTCTCGAGCACCACGGTTACTTTATTGAAGATTTATAACAGTGATCTATAAGAATATAAGAACATAAGAATCAGGAACATGAGTAGGTCATCTAGCCCCTCGAGCCTACTCCGCCATTCAAAATTATCATGGTTGATCTGGCCGTGGACTAATTTCCACTTACCCGCCCACTCCTCATAACCCTTAATCCCTTATTGATTAAAAGTCTATCTATCTGTGATTTGAATACATTCAGTAAGCTAACCTCAACTGCTTCCTTGGGCAGAGAATTCCACAGATTCACAACCCTCTGGGAGAAGTAATTCCTTCTCAACTCGGTTTTAAATTGGCTCCCCCATATTTTGAGGCTGTGCCCCCTAGGTCTTGCCTCCATGACCACTGGACACAACCTCTCTCCCTCTATCTTATCTGTCCCTTTCTTTATTTCAAATGTTTCGATATGATCACCCCTCATCCTTCTGAACTCCAAAGTAAAGACCCAGTCTACTCAATCTATCATCATAAGGTAACCTCCTCATCTCCGGAATCAGCCAAGTGAATCGTCTCTTTGCCCCCTCAATATTTTATAATTCTATCCCTCTAGACATGAAAACAAGCGCGTTCTTTGTTTTTAGCAGCTCCACCAAAGCTAAATATATAGCAGTTAATAATGTGAGCCGATAAATTGATAGGCAGGAATTAGACTCAGTTGCATAGTGTTAATTAATTTTTCCTTTTACCGATGATCTTCTTAATCTTTCTCATGTTCACCAGTCTGTCTATTACCTCCTGCAGTATATCACTATTGTCCGAATTGTGTACTGCACTTCGTCATGTTGTATCATCTATGAACTGTAAAATGATACATATATACGCAAATTCAGTTGATGAATAAATTTATAAAAAGTAGTCCTGCTGTCACCGCTCCCTGAGGTGGACAGCAGTACAGAACCGTTCAGTCTCAACAACAACCAGTCACCCATAATCATTGTTATCTATGTCTCAGCCATTGTCATGTCCATGCTGCCCTGGCCTTTTAATCCTATGTGATAGAAATTTATGAACTAGTCTGTGAAGTGATAGTTTGTCAAACGCCTTTTCAAAATCTGTATCATCATCAACAATAACTGGATATTTCGACATTTATATATCCAGATTCCCAAGAAAGTGTATCATCTGGCATTCATGTACAATAAAGATCACTTGCAACAACTGCACAGGCTGCATGTCTCCTATTGCCTACTGGGAATCTCCTTTAGACAAAAGCGTCTTCAATATAGGATGAAAAGCAACTTTTATTGATTAAAAAGCAATAATGTTCAGTCAAGCAGACATCTATAGCATTGTGAGGTTTGGGAATTTGATGAGAAATGCGGAAGGTTAATTAGCGGAGCAGGCTCGAGGAGCCAATTGGGCTACTCCTTCTCCTATTTCTTACGTTATGTCACTTTGTACCGTTGCTTTTCAGGAACGTTGGTGGAGATATTATTTATAGCAACTACAAGAACCGTCGCCCTATTTACATCAGCCTCACTTTGTGTCACTCCATATCTAACAATGCACCAAATATCCTTATCTCCTCTCCATCACCCCAATTTCCTCCGATCCTACTCACCGGACCCAATATCCTCAGACCCATCCCACAGAAAATCCTCAGACGCTATCCATCCCGCACAATATCTTGAGCTCCTCCCCACCCCACCCAATATCCTCAGTTCCTCCACACCCCACGTAATATCCTCAGCTCCTCTCCACTCCAACCAATATCCTCAGACCCTCTCCACCCGACCGATGATCCTCAGCTACTCCTCACCAGTCCCAATATCCTCAGCTACTCCCCACCACAACAAGTATTCTTAGCTGCTCCTTACAGCACATATTATCCTCAGCTTCTTCCCTCCCAATCTATTATGCTCAGCTCCTCCCCACCAAATCTAATATCCTCAGCTACTTCCCACCAATGTTCTCTCTATATTTTGTTGTAATGAGCGGGTCAGAAACTTATTTTAGTGTGAGCTTTTCACTCGAAGGCATAATTTACAACAACAATATTTACAACAGCTTTTTCAACAACGACAGCACCAGCAACCACTTGAAATCATATATAGCATTATGACATATCGGCACAGCACAATATCACGTCATTAGGCAATCACCCAAGATTCGACACAGGTTTTAGATAACTTCTCTCCTTTTAATTCTAATCCTCTCCAAAGGAACTACAGTGCTACATTTGCATGTGTATGGCTTTGTTATCCTCCATTGCTGCAAAGTGACTTTAGTATGTGTACCCCAAAGGTCCCTTTGCACTTCCAACATATCTCTGCTCTTATTTTCAAGGGATAGGTAGGGTTTTTAGCCCTCCTTCCAAGAGGTATCAACGCACTCTTATCTATTAAGAAAATCATTTGTTATTTACAAGCCCATTGTGCAAGTTTGGTTGCAGTATAATTAATAAATAGCTTTTAGTTCGTTATGCAGATAAATCTGTTTAAAAATATAACTAATCAGAAATGTGTGGGATAGATACGAACTGCAAAATATGCGGTAATACTTCAGAAACGTCACTCAGTTACATGGTTATGCATCGACAAACTAGCCAAAAGCCCAAGGAGATCTGAAAGGGGCATATGTATGCTTGCAAATTGTATTAATTTTAAAGTTGTCAATTTATTAACCCTATCCCTCATTCACCATATCAATATCTGCATAAGCAGCAGGGTAATTGCCATTCGTATGGTGCTGAAATCCTGGACGTCCACATAAGTAAGTAGAATATTATTCATAATGCAAACAAACAACTCGCAAATAAAAATGCCGTGGCTCTTTAGTTCAGGCTATTAAAGAGAATTGAACAAAACTGACCCGAATTTCCAACTGCAATCACCTCCATTAATAAACGTGTTTTTCTTGTACCAATACCACCACATGTAACATGTCAGAAATGAATCACTTATTCACAAGTGCAGATCAAAACATACACAATGTGCTTCACCGAATTAAAAACAAAATGCAGGGAACTCTATGAGTTAACGAAAATAACGATTCATCTTTCTTCCTTTGTTGGGAAACCAATCAGAATAACATCGAAATTGATTTAACAAGGTGTAGTAAAGATATTAATTTACGAATTTCTCTTCTCATGTTTTTCGCTGAATGAATGAGGTACACCTGATTAATTAGTGGGACATAAACCTCATTATATTCTCAGTTTTTAATCTCCTATTTTAAAAATATACACCAAATCGAAATTGTTATGTTATCAGTTTAATCAAAGTAATTTGTGTGTTTCTCTATAAACAATTGTGGAATCTTCTAACGTTGCCGCCTGCCATGTTTATACACATTTACATAATTCTTATTTCTATTAACATTCTACTGGACGTTTCAGACAAAATCTAATTTACATTTTACAATCGGACTTGTTTGGACAATGGAAAGACATCCCAAATAAAATAGTTCACAATTGCTAAATAGAGAGAAATAGAGAGAATGCTGTAATCCTAAACGAAAATGCTAGAACTACTCAGCAGATAAGGCAGCTTCTGTGGAGAGAAAAACAGTGTATAGGTCTGTGACCTTTCGTCAGAACTGGAAGACGTTAGAGATGTAACAGATTTTAACCAGGTGTCGAGGCAGGATTTAACCGCTCCTGCCTTCCACCATAACACACACCTTCCCTTTTGATCTTTCCTCCCCTCCCAACGTTCCGTGCCTCTGCACCTGATTGATATCTGTTCTATCGTTAACATTTTCCAGTTTTGATGAAAGGTGACAGACCTGAAACAATAACTCTCTTTTTTTTCTCCATAGTAACTGCCTGTAATGCTGAGTATTGACAACATTTTCTTTTATTATTTTGGAAAAGAGATGGCTGAGTGGAGATCTGATTGGCGTGTACAAAATTATGAATATCCTGGATAGATTGGACTGGAAGGACCAGTTTCCTTTTGCCACGTGACCAACAACTAGGGACATAGATTTAAAGTAATTGGGCGCGGTTTAGTTGAGATATGAGATTAAATATCTTCACCTAGTGGGTGGCGGGTATCTAGAGCTCACTCTCTGAAAATTTGGTGCAGGCAGAAAGCCTCACCACATTTAAAAATACTTGGATGTGCAATTAAAATGCATGCACCTACAAGGCTACGGACCAAGAGCTGGAAAGTGGAATCGGCTGAAAAGCTCTTGGTTGGCTGGTGCGGACACGATGGGAAAAAACGGCCTCCATCTGTGCTGCAAATTTCTATGATTCTAAACCGCACCTAGAATAATGCGTACAGTTTTGGTCTCCTTAAGTAAGGAGGGATATACTTGCATTGCAGGCAGGTCAGATGAGATACATGAGGTTATCTTATGAAGAAAGCTTGAGATGATTGGGCCTAAATTTATTGGAGCTTAGAAGAGTGAGAGGTGTACTTTTGGAATCTCCTAAGTCTCTGAGGGGGCTTGACAGGGTAGATGCAAACAGCAAGTTTTCTCTCGTGGCGCGGGGGGGGGGGTGGAGTCTGGAACTGGGGGGCATAGTTTCAGAATAAGGGGTCGCCAATTCTAAACGGAAATGAGTAGGAATTTCTGATCTCAGAGGGTCGTGAACTTTTGGAATTCTCCACCTCAGAGAGCCCTGGAGGCTGGGTCATTGTATCCATTTAAGGTGGAGAAAATCAAATGTTTCAAATGTAAGGATTATTGGGAGCCGGCAGGAAAGTGGAGCTGAGGCCAATATCTGATCAATCATGATCTTATTGAATGTCGGAGCAGGCTCGAGGGGCAAAATGGCCGACTCTTGCGCTTAAGTCCTACGTTCTTATGTTATATTAAATGTCAAATTATTTCAAAGTCATTTCAAAATAATTTCACTTCACTTGAGGCGTCTGATTCAGAATGTTCATTTTAACTTGTACTTGCCATTTTGGAAACAGTAAGACGGACATTAGCGCAAGGGTTAGGTTAATGTGAAACAGCAAAGAAAATATAAATTCTGGAAGCACAATATCGAACCGAAACGTGAACCCGACGTGATTTAAAGCTGCAGCCTTCTGATTGGAGTCAGACACGCTACCGTTGTATCACGAGTTCTACAATTCTGGCAGCGGATGTTCGTACACATGAATGTTACTCAAACACAGATTGATTTATCCTGCATCGATGGAATAAAAATAGGTTACAATCTCCGCCCACTCCCACCGGAAATCACACAGCATCAGAAGCAGCGCTCACCTGTCAGTCTCCCTCTCATTCCCGCTTTCATCACCAGCTTCCAGCGGACTTCAGCAAATCGAGAAAGTTAGAGAGGCAGAGAGGTTTAGGGAGGTAATTCCAGATCTTCTGGCCCAGGCAGCTGAAGGCACGCCCATTTATTGTTGAGAAGTTTTAATTGGGAAACTCAAGAGCGCAGAATTTGTGGAGTGCAGATACCTCGGGGGCATGTGAGGTTGAAGCAGTCAACGATTTAATTCAAAAGAAAGAATGACTATCACATTGAAGCCAATGGGAATCACGGGGGAGTCTTTCCACTGGCTGGAGTGAAAGCAAGCAGAGAAAACGATGGTTGTGGTTGTTGGAAATCAACCATCCCAGCACTAATACATTGCTGAAAGATTTCCTTCGGGAAGTGTCCTATGCGGAACCCTCTTCAGCTCCTTCATCAATGATGTCCCTGCTACATGAAGGCAGAAGTGGTTATGTTCACTGAAGATTGCACAGAGCTCAGTACCACTCATAGCTCCGCTGATAATGAAGCAGCCCATTCCCACAGGCAACAAAACCTGAACGACATTTAGGCTTCAGCTGATATGTGGCATGTAACATTCGCGCCATGCAGTTGCTTGGCAATGCCTATCTACAAGAAGCAAGGGTTTGACGACCGCTCCGTGGCATTCAACTGCATTACCATTAAAGAATCCCCAACTATCTACATCCTGTGGGTCATCTTTGACCAGAGACTTGACTGGACCAACCACATAAATAGTGTGGCAGCAAGAGCAGCTCGGAGGCTGGGTATTCTGCGGCGAATGTCTCATCACCTGACTCTCCAAAGTCTTCCCACCTGCTACAATGCACAAGTCAGCATCTTGGCGGAATACTCTCCACTTTCCTCAATGAGTGCAGCTTCAATTCCACTCCAGAAGCTCGACAACATTTAGGGCAAAACAACAGCGTGATTGGTACACCACCCACCACCTTAAACTTTCACTTACTCTATCACCAACGTAACGTGGCTGCAGTGTTTGCCATCTACAAGATGCACTGCGGTTACTCACGAAGGTTTGTTCGGATGCACCTCCCAAACCCGCGAGCTGTATCCCTTAGGAGGACAAGGGCAGCAGGTTCAAGTTCACACCATGATGTAGAAAGCGCCGGGCCCCCTCCCGCAAGTAAAATGCGATCCTGACTTGGAAGTATATCAACATTCCTTCATCCTGCATCGGTCATAAATCCTGGAAATCCCTCCCTAACAGCACTGCAGGAGCACATGCACCACACAAATTTCAGCGGTTCAAGCAGGCGGCCCACCATCACCTTCTCAAGGACAATAAGGGATGGGCAATAAATGCTCGCTCAGCCTGCGACTCCCACATGCCATGAACTAACATTTAAAAAACACTGTATTTTCAGAGAATGGCTCAAAATGTTCATTTATGGTGAGACAAAAATCTGGGCAATTTTTTCAAATTTAACTGGCCAAGTTACTGCTGCCATGCACAGAAATTAGAATCAGTAATGAAGACAAAATCCCATGGTCCTCATTTTCAGTTTCAAAGCAATAAGATTTTAAATAACGTGGAAAAATGTTGCAGTGAAACGGTTTCGAAATTGAGTGTGACTTGCATTTGCGCCTTTAATTAAATGTTGTGGTGTCTGACTCCCGTTCATGTCTCTTCTTCCTCTGTTGAATGACAAAGGAGGATTTTGACATTGACTGGACTGCACTGCTCCTGATATTTCTGAGCTCATTGCTTATATTGAGTTGTTTCTCGTCTCGTGATGGGCGCCAGCTTTAGCTCAGCCGTTCCTTCGCAGGCACCAAGTTCTTCAGAAGTTCGAATCTGTCGCACTGCGGGCGCTTCCTGGCGTTTTTGTTGTCATTTCCATTCCCGTTCTTTGACACCGAAACAATTGTACTTAACATAGCAGTGCGAGATTTTTAAAGCACACCTATAATGAATCACACAACCATTCATATCACAACAGCGACTGGGTTCCATTCCCGGTTTGGGAAGTAACTTTGATATCACCCTTTTTAATTAGAGTCAATTGATTTCATTAAATTACATGGAAGAAACGTAGCATTTCACAATGTTGTCAAAAAATGAGTTCTTATTTAAAAATAATAAATTTCGGAAGTGCGATTCTAACCAAATACTCTGGAGGAGACAGCGACCTGACTATGGCACTTTAGAACGCTCAGCATTACTGACGGTGTAATATGCAGTTGCAAGTTATTACTTCAGAAATGTTCACACCAGGCGCTTGTTCAATTCTGCTGGAAGGCCCAGTGACCGGTATAACGTCTCCTGAGCCTGTGCTCAGTGTATAGGGAGGTTTGATCCGGGTCCGTGGTATCTTGTCTCCGAGGGATGGAGAATCACCCTCTGAGCTCTGGAACTCGGGAAGAGTGAATTATTAATCAGTTGCTTAACGGCTTGAAAGGTGGCGCTGATCTGCTGATATTAGCCGATAGCTTTGTTCAGAAGAATGAAAGACCTGCTAACATGGTCACTGAGAGACAGACAAAACTTCAACAACTGAACTTTAATAATTCTTGAAAATGTAATCATTGAGAACGTTTTTGTCCTCGATTTGATTTTATAAACCGTCTGTTTTCAGGTGACTTGTTTCAAATGTTCATTGTTCATGTAAATTTGATCAGCACACAGAGAGAAGTGTTCAGCGAGCAGCTCAAATGCTGAATCCATTTTCTGCAAAAAATTCCTTTGACGAACATTTCTCTGATTGTAAATAACAACAATGATCTTTTACATGTCAATAAAGTCACCAATTTCTGCGACTGCTCAAAATCTTCTGAATGAGATGCCTCTAAATGCTATCTTAGATCAGGTCCTGTGAAATCAGACAGGATTAATGAAGATTCTCATGGTAAAGGATCCCCTTAGGATGAATGATCAGAGCAGGGTTGAATTTCAAATTCACATGGAGAGCGAGAAAGTTCGACCTCAAACCAGCATACCAAACATAGGGAGAAGAAATTCCTTCTCAACTCGGTTTTAAATTGGCTCCCACATATTTTGAGGCTTTGCCGCCTAGTTCTAGTTTCCCCGACCAGTGGAAACAAACCTCTCTGCCTCTATCATGTCTATCCCTTTCATTATTTTAAATGTTTGAAAAAGATCAACCCTCATCCTTCTGAACTCCAACGAGTAAAGACCAAGTCTACTCCATCTATCATCATAAGTTAATGCCCTTATCTCCGAAATCAGCTTAGTGAATCGACTCTCTACCCCCTCCAAAGCTATTATATCCTTCCTTAAGTAAGGTTAAGCAAACTGCATGCAGTACTCCAGGTGCGGCCTCGCCAATACCCTGCACAGTTGCACAAGACCTCCCAGCTTTTGTATTCCTTCCCTCTCGCAATGAAGTCCAACATTCCATTTGCCTTCCTGATTATCTGCTGCACTTGCAAACTAACTTTTTGGGATTCATGCACCAGGACCCCCAGGTCCCTCTGCACCGCAGCATGTTGTAATTTTTGCCCATTCAAATAATATTCCCTTTTTCTGTTTTTTTTCCAAGGTGGATGACCTCACATTTTCCGACATTGTATTCCATCTGCCAAAACTTAGCTCATTTGCTTAACCGATCTAAATCTCTTTGAAGCCTCTCTGTGTACTCTACACAACCCGCTTTCCCACTAATCTTTGTGTCATCTGCAAATTCTGTTAAACTACACTCTGTCCCCTCTTCCAGGTCATCTATCTATATTGTAAGCAGTTGTGGTCCCAGCACCGATCTCTGCATCACACCACTAACAACCGATGTCCCAACCGAACAGGATCCATTTATCCCGAATCTCTGCTTTCTGTTCGCCAGCCAATTCTCTATCCATGCTAATACATTTCCTCTGACTCCACGTACCTTTATCTTCTGCAGTAACCTTTTGTGTGGCACCTTACCGAATGCCTTTTGGAAATCTAAATACAACACATCCATCTGTACGCATCTGTCCACCATGCTCGTTATGTCCTCAAAGAATTCCATTAAATTAGTTAAACATGATTTCCCCTTCATGAATCCATGTCTTGTCTGCTTGGTTACACTATTCCTATCTAGATGCCCCGCTATTTCTTCCTTAATGATAGCTTCAAGCAATTTCCCCACAACAGATGTTAAACTAACGGGCCGAATGTTACCTGCCTTTTGTCTGCCCACTTTTTTAAACAGAGGCGTTACATTAGCTGCTTTCCAATCCGCTGGTACCTCACCAGATTCCAGAGAATTTTGGTAGATTATAACGAATGCATCTGCAATAACTGCCACCATCTCTTTTAATACCCTGGCATGCATTTCATCAGGACCAGAGGACTTGTCTACCTTGAGTCTCATTAGCCTGTCCAGCACTACCCCCTAGTGATAGTCATTGTCTCCAGGTCCTCCCTTCCCACATTCCCGTGACCAGCAATTATTGGCATGGTTTTTGTGTCTTCCTCAGTGAAGACCGAAGGAAAATAATTGTTTAAATTCTCAGCCATTTCCACATTTCATATTATTAAATTCCCCTCCTCATCGTCTTAGAGACCAACATTTATTTTCTGACGCTTTTCCGTTTTATATATCCGTAAAAGCTTTTACTATCTAGCTTTTACTATCAATAAAGACTTTATCAACTGAGCTTGTATTCACTGGAGTTCAGAAGAATGAGAGGGGACCTCATAGAAACGTTTAACATTCTGACGGGTTTAGACAGGTCGGATGCAGGAAGAATGTTCCCAATGTTGGGGAAGTCCAGAACCAGGGGTCACAGACTAAGGCTAAGGGGTAAGCCATTTAGGACCGAGATGAGGAGAAACTTCTTCACCCAAAGAGTGGTGAACCTGTGGAATTCTCTACCACAGAAAGTAGTTTAGGCCAATTCACTAAATATATTCAGAAGGGAATTAGATGAAGTCCTTACTACTAGGGGGATCAAGGGGTATGGCGAGAAAGCAGGAAGGGGGTACTGAATTTGCATGTTCAGCCATGAACTCATTGAATGGCGGTGCAGGCTAGAAGGGCTATCTGATTTCATGTTTTGCACAAGTTTACTTTCGTAATCTATCTTTCCTTTCTTTATTGCTTGCTTAATCATTCTTTGCTGTTGTTTAAAATTTTCCCAATCTCCTAGTTTCCTACTAAACTTGGCCACATTATACGCATTGGTTTTTAATTTGATACTCTCCTTTATTTCCTTTGTTATCCACGGCTGTTTAGCCCTTTTCTTACCACCCATGTTTTTCACTGGAATATATTTTTGTTGAACACTATGAAAGAGCTCCTTAAAAGTCCTCCACTGTTCCTCAATTGCTCCACCGTTTCGTCTGTGTTTCCAGTCTACTTTAGGCAACTCTGCCCTCAGACCACTGTAATCCCCTTTGTTTAAGCAAAGTACGCTGGTTTGAGACACTACTTCCTCACCCTCAATTTTTCTTACAAATTCAACCATGCTGTGATCACTGATTCCGAAAGTACCTTTTACGAGGAGAAAGTTTATTATTCCTGTCTCATTACACAGGACCAGATCGAAGATAGCTTGCTGCCTTTTATGTGCTCTTGCATAATGTTCTAGGTAACAATCCCGTATGCATTCAATTAATTTCTCCTCAAGGCTCCCCCGTGCGATTTGATATGACCAATCGATATGTAGGTTAAAATGCCCCATGGTTACTGCCGTTCCTTTTCCACATGCCTCCATTATACCCTTGATAATTGCCCGCCCCACCGTGAAGTTATTATTTGGGCGCCGATACACTACGACCACCAGTGACTTTTTTCCGTTACTATCCCTAATCTGCACCCAAAATTATTCAACAATGTGTTCATTAGAGCCAATAGCGTCTCTCCCAACTGCCCTGATATCATAAGAACATAAGAACATAAGAATTAGGAACAGGAGTCGGCCATCTAGACCTTCGCGCCTGCTCCGCGATTCAACAAGTTCATGGCTGATCGGATGATCTGGCCGTGGACTCAGCTCCACTTACCCGCCCGCTCCCCGTACCCCTTAATTCCCTTATTGGTTAAAAGTCTATATCTGGGATTTGAATACATTCAATGAGCCAGCCTCAACTGATTCCTCGGGCAGAGAATTCCACAGATTCACAACTCTCTGGGAGAAGAAATTCCTTCTCAACTCGGTTTTAAATTGGCTCCCCGGTATTTTGAGGCTGTGCCCCCTAGTTCTAGTCTCCCCGACCAGTGGAAACAACCTCTCTGCTTCGATCTTTTCATCCCTTTCATTATTTTAAATATTTCGATAAGATCACCCTTCATCCTTCTGAACTGCAACGAGTAAAGTCCCAGTCCACTCAATCCTTTATTAACAGAGCTACCCCACCTCCTTTCCCTTCTTTTATATCTTTCCGAATTGTCAGATACACCAGTATGTTTAATTCCCAGTCTTGGCCAACCTGCACCACGTTCCTGTAATGGCGACCAAATCATACCCATTTGTAATGATTTGTACCGTCAGCACATTTATTTGGTTTCGATTGCTGTGTGCGTTTAGGTAGATTGTTTTAATACTAGTTTTTAAACCATGATTTTTAGTTTTCACCCCTCCTGCAGCTCCTTATATTTATAGATATTGTCCCTTCCTCTCACCTTGTGGTTTACACTTACCCCAGTGCTGCTCTGCTCTGTTGCCTCCTGCCTTTTGCATTTTTCTTGGAGTCCTGTTCATCTGAGCTCTCACCCACTCTAACTAGCTCAGAGCCCTCTCCTGGGTTCCGAATACTCCTTGCATTGAGGCACCGAGCTTTCATGCTTGTCTTTTTATTGCACATTGACCCTTTAGAATTATGCTGTACGGCTATTTTTGTTTTTTGCCTTGAGTTTCTCTGTCCGCCACTTTTACTCATCTCCTTTCTGTCTTTTGCTTCTGTCTCCATTTTGTTTCCATCTGTCTCCCGATATTGGTTCCCATCCCCCTGCCATATTGGTTTCACTCCTCCCCAATAGCACGTGCAGACACTCCTCCGAGGACATTGGTTCCGGTCCTGCCCAGGTGCAGACGGTCCGGTTTGTTCTGGTCCCACCTCCCCCAGAACCGGTTCCAAAGCCCCAGGAATTTGAATCCCTCCATGCTGCACCACTGCTCAAGCCACGTATTCATCTGAGCTATCCTGCGATTCCTGCTCTGACTAGCACGTGACACTGGTAGCAATCCCGAGATTACTACTTTTGAGGTACTACGTTTTAATTCAGCTCCGAGCTCCTTAATTTCGTCTTGTAGGATCTCTTCCATTTTTTTACCTATAACGTTGGGACCAATGTGCACCACGACAACTGGCTGTTCACCCTCCCTTTTCAGAATGCCCTGCACCTGTTCCAAGACATCCTTGACCCTTGCACCAGGGAGGCAACGTACCATCCTGGAGTCTCGGTTGCAGCCGAAGAAATGCCTATCTATTCCCCTTAAAATCAAATCCCCTATCACTATCGCTCTCCCACTCATTTTCCTGCCGTCCTGTGCAGCAGAGCCAGCCACGGTGACATGAACTTGGCTGCTGCTGCCCTCCCCTGTAGAGGCATCCCCCTCAAAAGTACTCAAAGCGGTGCATCTGTTTTGCAGGGGGATGACCGCAGGTGACCCCTGCACTAACTTCCTTGCACTGCTCTTGCTGCTGGTCTTCCATTCCCTATCTGGCTGTGAACCATTCACCTGCGGTAAGACCAACTCGCTACACGTGCTACTCACTTCATTCTCAGCCTCATGGATGCTCCAGTGTAAATCCACCCTAAGCTCCAATTCCGCAGCGAGGACCGTCAGGAGCTGGAGGCGGATACACTTTTCGCACACGTAGTCGTCAGGGTCACCGGAAGTGTCCCTGAGTTCCCACATGGTACAGGAGGAGCATAACACCCGACCGAGCTCTCCTGTCATGATTTAACCCTTAGATACACTTAAATTGGCAACAACAATGCTGAAGTTTACTCACTGATGTAGAAGAGAAAAAAGAAAAGGTACTCACCAATCACCAGCCAATCACTTAATCCCTTGGTTGTGACGTCACCTTTCTATTTCTTTCTAATTTTTTGCCTTCTCCCTGAAGCTGCACAAACTTGCCTCCTCCTCGACGCTGCAGGAACTCCTGAACTCGCGACCTTTTTATTGGCCTCTGACCCCGGATTGTCGCCTCCTCCTCGACGCTGCGTGAACTCCTGAACTCACGGCCTTTTTATAGGCATCTGACCCCGGATTGTCGCCAACTCCTCGACGCTGCGGGAACTCCTGAACTCGCGGCATTTTTATAGGCCTCCGACCCCGGTCTGTCGCCTCTTCCTCAACGCCTGAACTCCTGAACTCGTGGCCTGGATAACCTCTTGTAACCTAGCAGCTATAATGGTAAGTACTGCAGGAAGCGAATACGACCAGGGTGATCTCCTGCATTGTTTAGATCACCTGGATGTGTCGGAGAGTAATTTTCCCGGAATTGGCCTGGTTTTAAACTGACTTTTGCATCTTCCAGGGATCCCATTTCTCCGGTTGGGGTGGAGTGTAGAATGTTTCAGTGTCAGGGGTTTTGCAGTTGTTTCGGGTGGACTGGTTGGACTGGTGCTCTTTACATTTCCGCAATTGTTCTTACGTTTATGGAGAAATTTCAGGGCTGCTGACCGAGGGCCGTGCGGCTTTTATTTGGCCAGCATAGAGACGCTGGGCCAAAACGGCCTCCTTCTGCGCTTTAAATTTCTATGTTTCTATGTTTCTACAACCATGCTCGCTCTCTGCCCCCATCCCCAACTACCAGGCACTCTCCCCGCGCAAGAACCATGCTCCCATTTCCCGCACCTCCGACAGAAACAGAATCTCTCTACCGACCCTCACCCAACAATCAGGCTCTCACTACCCGCCTCCCAACAACCTGGACCTCTTTACCCATGCCCAACTTCAAGGTTCTCGCTACACGCCAAACAACCAGTCTCTCTCTCGCTCCTCCCCAATATACCAACAACCACGTTCTAGCTGTTGAATAAGTACGGAGGGGTTTGAAGTCTTCAGCGAGAGACGGCACAGCGCCATTTTCTCAAGGGCAATTAGTTATGGATAACAAGTACCCAGATTCCATGCACATAGAAACATAGAAACATAGCAAATAGGTGCAGGAGTCGTCCATTCGTCCTTTCGAGCCTGCCCACCATTCATTAAGGACATGACGGATCATTCACATCAGTACCTGCTTTTCTCCATACGCCTTGAGCCCTTTAACCATAAGGGCCATATCGAACTCCCTCTTCAATTAATCCAACGAACTGGCATCAACAAATCTCCGCTTTAGGGAATTCCAAAGGTAAACAACTCTCTGAGTGAAGCAATGTCTCCTCCTCTCACTCCTAAATGGCTTACCCCTTATCCTTAGATTGTGTGCCATGGTTCTGGACTTCCCCACATCGGGAACATTCTTCCTGTATCTAACCTGTCCTGTCCCGTCAGAATTGTATATGTTTTTATGAGCTGCCGTCTCATCCTTCTAAACTCCAGTGAATAATGTCCAAACCGATCCAGTCTCTCCTCATAGGTCAGGCCAGCCATCCCAGCAATCAGTATGGTAAACCTTGTCTGCACTCGCACAAGAGCAAGCATGTCTTTCCTCATATTAGGAAACCAAAACTGAATACAATATTCCTGATGAGGCATCACCAAGGCCCTGTATATCTGCAGAAAGACCTTCCTATTCCTATACTCAAATCCCTAGCTATGAAGGTCAACATACCAGTTGCCTTCTTCACTGCCTGTTGTACCTGCATGCCAGCTTTCAATGAGTGATGTACCATGACACCCACGTCTCGTTGCACCACCCCTTTTCCTAATCTGCCGCCATTCAGATAATATTTTGCCTTCGTGTTTTGCCCCCAAAGTGGATAGCCTCACATTTATGCACATTACACTGCATGTGCCACTCAGCAAACCTGTCCAATCACTCTGCCGCCTCTCAGCTTCCTCCTCGCAGCTCCCACCACCACGCAGTTTAGTGTCATCTGCAAACTTTGAGATATTACACTCAATTGCTAGATCTAAATCAGTAATATATATTAAAAAAGCTGGGGTCGCAGCACCTTGTCTTGCGGCACCCCTCGAATCACCGCCAGTAATATTGAAAAGGACCCGTTTAATCCGACTCTCTGCTTCCTGTCTGCCAACCAGTTCTCTATCCACGTCAGTGCATTATTCCCAATACAATGTCCTTTAATTTTGCACACCAATTTCTTGTGTGGGAACTTGTCAAAAACCTTTTGAAAGTCCAAATACACCACTTCCACTGGTTTTCCCTTGGCCATTCTACAGGCTACATCCTCATAAAATGCGTGAAGATTTCTCTAGCATGATTTCCCTTTCATAAATCTGTGTTGACGTGGATCGATCCTGTCACTGCTTTCCATATACTCTTTATTTCATCGTTCATAATTGATTCCAACATTTGCCCCACAACTGATGTCAATCTAACCAGTCTATAATTATTCATTTTCTCTCTCTCTCCATTTTTCAAAAGTGGTTTTACATTAGCTTCCATCCAGTCCATAGGAATTGATCCAGAGTCGATAGACCGTTGGAAAATGATCACCAATACATCCACTATTTCTATGGCCACGTCCTTATGTTCTCTGTGATGCAGACTATCAGGCCACGGGGATTTATCCGCCTTCAAGCCTTCAATTTCCCTCAAACAATTTGCCGCCCATAAGGATATCATTCAGTTCCTCCTTGCCGCTAGACCCTCGTTCCCCTAGTACCTCCGAAAGATTATTTGCGTCTTCCTTCGTGAAGACAATACGAAAATATTTGGTCAACTGCTCTGCCATTTCTTTGAGCCCCATTATAAATTCTCCTGAATCTGACTGCAAGGGACCTGCGTTTGTCTTCATTTATCTTTTTCTCCTCAAATATCTATTGAAGCTTTTGCAATCAGTTTTTATGTTCATGGAAAGCTTCCTCTCATACTCTATTTTCCCCCAGCTCATTGAACGATGTGTCGTACTCGATGAATTCTAAATTTCTCCCAGTCCTCAGGTTCTCTGCTTTTTCTGGCCAATTTATATGGCTCTTCCTTGGATTTAACACGATCCTTAATTTCCCCTTTTAGCCATGGTTGAATCTCCTTCCCCGATTATTTTTTACTTCAGAGAGAGATGTAAAATTGTTGAAGTTCATCCATGATTTCTTTAAATGTTTTACATTCTCGATTCACCGTCAATTCTCTAAGTATTATTTCCCAGTCTAGACTAGCCAATTCACGTCTCATAACATCGAAGTTACCTTTCTTTAAGTTCAGGATCCTAGTCTCTGAATGAACTGTGTATCTATCCACCTTAAAAAGAAATTCTATCATATTATTGTCACTCTTCCCCAAGGGCCCTCCCAGAGCATGATTGCGAATTAGTCCTTTCTCATTACACATCATTCAGTCGAGGATGGCCTGCCCTCTAATTGTTTCCACGACATATTGGTTCCGAAAACCATCCCTGGAACACTCCAGGAAATCTTCCTCTATCATATTGCTACCAGTTTGGTTAGCCCAATCTATATGTAGATTAAGTTCGCCCATGATAAATGATGTACCTTTCTTGCACGCATCTCTAATTTCATTTTTGATGCTGTCCCCAACCGAACTAATACAGTTTGGTGGTCTGTACACAGCTCCCTCTAGTGTTTTCTGCCCTTTCGTATTCCGCAGCTCCACCCACACAGATTCCATATCATCCAAGCTAATCTCCTTCCTTACTCTTGCGTTAGTTTCCTCTTTAACCAGAAACGCTACCCCACCTCCTTATCCTTTCTGTCCATCCTTCCTGAATGTGGAATACGCCTCAATGTTGAGTTCCAAGCCTTGGTCACTCTGGAGCCATGTCTCCGTGATGCCATTCATGTCATATTCATTAATTGCTGCTTGTGAAGTTAATTCATCCACCTTATTACGAATATTCCTCGCATTCAAGCAAGGAGCCATCAGGCTTGTAGTTTTAACACACTTTATAAAATACACTACATTTTAGAAGTCTGTTTGATAATGTTCATTGCTGAAGACACCTGGAAACTGGGACAACTTTTGTCAAATTTAAATGGACAGGTAAATCCTACCGTGCAAGGAGTAATAGAATTATTATTGACGATACTATTTAGTGATGCTCATTTCCATATTCAACGCATTACGATTTGAAAGAAGGTTAAACAATTTTTAGTGAAATGTTTTGGAAATTATGTGTAATTTGTATTTCGTTCTAATTAACTTTTGGCGTCAAATCCCGTTCATGTCTCTTCTTCCTCTGTTAAATAACAAGGGCGGGATTGGACGTTGATCAGACTGCACTGCTGTTGATATTTGTGAGATCATCCATTACATTGAGTTGTTTCGACTTTGTTTCTGGGCGTCACGTATAGCTCAGTGGTTACCTCACAGCGTCAACTTCATCAGAATGTTCGGCTCTCTCTCACTTCGTATGTGGCGCAGTGATTGTAATGTTATTTTCATTCTTCTTTTTATACACGTGCTTATATATTAGCACTGTGAGATTTTCGAAGGCTCCTTTAAATAATGAACAAAACACTTTCTAATGATACTGCCACCCACAGCGATTACGGGATAGGGAAGTTTTGAAAGTCAATCAGTGATACCACAGTTTTTAATTTAAATGACGTAATTTTAATTCAATGACATAGATGACCCAAAGCACTTCAGAGTGGTTGAAAATAAATGAGTTTGTAGTTAGAAAGAAAGGATGTCAGAAGCGGGATTTGAATCCACATGTACAAATGCCATCGCTTGGCCATCTTGACTATTGAATGCCCCTGTTTAAACTTATTATTTCAGAACGGTTCAGTCCAAAAGCTTTTCAATGCTGCTGGAGTCTCAGTGACCTTCATAACATCTCCTCCGGGGTTTTCCTGAGCCTGTGTTGGGTGTATGGGGAGGTTTCCATGAAACATGGTATCTTACATCCGAGGGATGGAGAAATACCCACTGAGCTCTGGAACTGGAACAGAGCAAATAATGAATGAGTTGTTTCCGGTTTTGAAATGTGGCTTAATTCTACTGTTATAAGCGTTGCTTCGCAGAATGAAAGAAATGCTAAAATGGTCACTGAGGACGGTCAAAAGTTCAACAACTGAACCTTAATAATTTGTGAAACTTCACTCATGGAGGGAATTTTATCGTCAATCTGACTTTACACCGTCTGTCTTTCAGTAGACGGGTTTAACATGTTCATTGCTAATGCAACACAGCTCAACAACAGAGAGAAATGTGCAGCGAACGGCTGAAATGCTGCTTCACATTTTCTGCAAAAAATTCCTTTGACAAACTTTTCTCTGACTGGAGCTTTATCAAACAAAATGTTCTTTTCCAAGTCATTAAATTCTCAATTTCCGCGACCAATCCCAATCATCTGAATCGGAGGCTTCAAAATGTTCAACAAAAGATAATCGCTCAATGAAGGCTTCGAATCCACGACCTTGCAATTAAAAATCGCGTGTTCTACCGACTGTGCTAGCCATGCCTGCATAAACTGTCGGTTGATGTCCCTGATTACAACCAGGTGCCCTTTGGCTCCGTCCAAGGGGAGTAACGTGTTCTTCAGAGCATGACGCAGTTTCTAATGAATTCCAAGGTATGCAAGGACATCAACCATTAAAAGCCCTTTCACTAAACATAAGGAATCAGGCAATTTTCTTATCGCAGAGTGCTTTTATTCCTTGTCAGTACCTCTTGTCTATGTCCAGCTCTTTCCCCATTAAGCCTGTCTATCTGGCTCTGATCAATCAGATCATGGAGAAAAAATGAGCCAGACTTTAGTGCAAGCCTATTGTGAGTCAGCAAAGAAAATAACAATTCGGGAAGAATAGGAATTTATCCCGCTGCAGCTTAAATGCTGCTTCCCACTTTCTGCAAAAAATTCCTTTGACACCATTGTGAAATGCAACGTTTCTTGCATGTAATTTAATAAAATCAATTGACTCTAATTAAAAAAGGTGATATCAAAGTTACTTGCCAAACCGGGAATGGAACCCGGGTAGCTGTTGTGATATGAATGGTTGTGTGACTCAATATAGAAGCGTTTTAAAAATCTCGCACTGCGATGTTAAGAGCAATTTGTTCGGTGTCAAAGAAGGGGATTGGAAATGACCAAAAAACGCCAGGCAGCGCCCGCAGTGAGACAGATTCGAACTTCTGAAGCAGTTGTTGCTGCGAAGTATCCGCTGCGCTAAAGCTGACGCTGATCAGAAGGTGATAAACAACTCAATATAAGCAATGAGCTGAGAAATATCAGGAGCATTGCAGTCCAGTCAATGTCAAAACCCTCATTTTCATTCAACATCGGAAGAAGAGACATGAACGGGAGTCAGAAACCACAAAGTTTAATTTAAGGCACAAATACAAGTCACACTTAATTTCGAAACCGTTTCACTGTAACATTTGTCCACGTTATTTAAAATCTTACTGCGTTGAATCTGAAAATGGAGACCATGGGATTTTGTCTTCATTACTGATTCTAATTTCTGTGCATGGCAGCAGTAACTTGTCCTGTTAAATTTGTAAAATTACCCTGATTTTTCTGTCACCAGAAAGGAAACATTTTGAGCCATACTCATAAAATACAGTGTTTTTTTAAATATTAGCTCATAGGATGTGGGCGTCGCTGGCAAATCCAACATTTATTGCCCATCCCGTATTGCCCTTGAGGATGTGGTGGTGGACCGCCTGTTTGAACCGCTGAAGTTTGTGTGGTGTGTGTGCTCCTGCAGTGCTGTTAGGGAAGGATTTCCAGGATTTATGAGGCATTCATGATGAAGGAATGGTGATATACTTCCAAGTCAGGATCGCATGTTACTTGCGGGAGGGGGCGGGGGACCTTCTACATCATGGTATTAACAGCAACCTGCTGTCCTTGTCCTTCTAAGGGGCAGAGGTCGCCGGTTTGGGAGTTGCATCAGAACAAACCTCCATGAGCTGCCGTAGTGCAAGTTTGCAATAGCAAACACTGCAGCCACGTTACGTCGGTGATAGTGTGAATGAAAGGTTAAGGTGGTGGGTGGTGTACCCATCACACTGCTGCTTTGCTCTAAGTGTTGTCGTGCTTCTGGAGTGGAATTGAAGCTGCACTCATCCAGGCAAGTGGAGAGTGTTCCGCCAAGATGCTGTCTTGTGCATTGTAGCTGTTTGGAAGACTTTGAAGAGTCAGGAGGTGAGACACTCGCCCCAGAATACCCAGCCTCTGACCTGCTCTTGCTGCCACACAATTTATGTGACTGGTCCAGTCATATTTCTGTTCAATGATGTGCCATCGGATGTTGATAGTGGGGGATTCGGTGCGGTAATGCAGTTGAATACCAAGGAGCGGTCGTCAAACCTTGCTTCTTGTCGATAGGCATTGACTGGCAACTGTATGATGCGAATGTTACATGCCACTTATCAGCTGAAGCCTAAATATCGTTCAGGTTTTGCTGCATGTGGAAATGCGCTGCTTCATTATCAGCCGAGCTATGAGTGGTACTGAGCTCTGTGCAATCTTCATTGAACATAGCCACTTCTGACTTCTTTTGGCAGGGAAGATCATTGATGAAGGGTCTCAAGAGGGTTCCGGCTCGGACACTGGCCGAAGGAAATCTTTCTGCGATGCATTGGGGCTGGGATGATTGATTTCCAACAACCAAACCATCTTCTTCTGTGCTAGGTATCACTCCAGCCAGTGAAAAGTCTCCCCCTTGATTCCCATTGACTTCAATGTGAGAGTCATTCTTTCATTTGAATATAATCGTCGAATGCTTCAGCCTCACAAGCCCCCGAAATATCTGCGCTCCACAAATTCTGCGCTCTTGAGCTTCCGTGAATATAACTTCACAACAATTAATGGACGTGCCTTCAGCTGCCTGTGCCAGAAGATCTGGAATTATCTCCCTAAACCTCTCAGCATCTCTAACTTTCTCGATGTGCCGCTGTCTGCTGGAAGCAGGTGATGAAAGCGGGCGTGTGAGGGAGACTAATAGGTGAGCGCTGCTTCTGATGCTGTGTGATTTCCGGTGGGAGTGGGCGGAGATTGTAACCTATTTTTATTCAACCGATGCAGGATAAATAAATCTGTGTTTGAGTAACATTCATGTGTGCAAACATCCGCTGCCAACATTGTAGCACTCGTGATACAACGGTAGCGTGTCTGACTCCAATCAGAAGGCTGCAGGTTTAAATCACGTCGGGTTCACGTTTCGTTTCGATATTGTGCTTCCAGAATTTATATTTTCTTTGCTGTTTCAATTTAACCTAACCCTTGCTCTCATGTCCGTCTTACTGTTTCGAAAAGGGCAAGTACACGTTAAAATGAACATTCTGAATCAGACGCCTCAAGTGAAGTGAAATGATTTTGAAATGAATTTGAAATGATTTGACAGTTAACATAACATAAGAACGTAGGATTTAAGAGCAGGCGTCGGCCACATTGCAGCTCCAGCCTGCTCCACCATTCAATAAGATCATGATTGATCAGATATTGGCCTCAGCTCCACTTTCCAGCCGGCTCCCCATAATCCTTATCGTTGACAAATATGATTATCTCCACCTTAAATATATACAATGACCCAGCCTCAACAGCTCTCTGGGGTGGAGAATTCCAAAAGTTCACTACCCTCTGAGATCACAAATTCCTGCTCATTTCCGTTTTGAATGGGCGACCCCTTATTCTAAAACTATGCCCCCTAGTTCTAGACCCCCCCGCGGGAGAAAACCTCCTGTTGGTATCTTTTCTGTCAAGCCCCCTCATAGACTTAGGAGGTTCCAAAAGTACACCACTCATTCTTGGAATCTCCAATAAATTTAGGCCCAATCTGCTCAACCTTTCTTCATAAGAGAACCTCATGTGCCTTATCTGACATGCCTCTATTGCAAGTGTATCCCTCCTTCATAAGGAGACCAAAACTGTACGCAAAGAGTCATAGAAATTTGCAGCAGAGATGGAGGCCTTATTGTCCCATTTTGTCCGCACCAGCCAACCAAGAGCTATTCAGCCGAATCCCACTTACCAGCTGTTGGTCCGTAGCATTGTAGGTTCATGCATTTTAATTGCACATCCAAGTATTTTTACATGTGGTGAGGCTTTCTGCCTGCACCAACATTTCAGACAGTGAGCTCTAGATATCCGCCACACATTAGGTGACGATATTTAACTTCATATCTCAACTAAACCGCTCCCAATTACTTTAAATCTATGTCCTTGGATGTTGGTCACGTGGCAATGGAAACTGGTCCTTCCAATACAATCTATCCAGGATCGTCATAATTTTGTACACCACAATCAGATCTCCACTCAGCCATCTCTTTTCCAAAATAATAACAGAAAATGCTGTAAATACTCAGCATTACAGGCAGTGGTTTTTGAGAAAAAAAGAGAGTTATTGTTTCAGGTTTGTCACCTTTCATCCAAACTGGAAAAAGTTAACGATAGAACAGATTTCAATCAGGTGCAGAGGCAGAGAAAGTTGGGAGGGGAGGAAAGATCAAAAGGGAAGGTCTGTGTTATGGTAGAAGGCAGGAGCGGTTAAATGCTGCCTCGACACCTGGTTAAAATCTGTTACATCTCTAACGTCTTCCAGTTCTGACGAAATGTCACAGACCAATACTCTGTTTCTCTCTCCGCAGAAGCTGCCTTATCTGCTGAGTAGTTCTAGCATTTTCTGTTTTTGTTTAGGATTACAGCATTCTCTCTACTTCTATTTTTTTGCAATTTTGAACTATTTTATTTGGGCTGTCTTTCCATCGTCCAAACAAGTCCGAGTAAAAATGTAAATTAGATTTCCTCTTAAACCTCCAGTGCAATGTTAATAGAAATAAGAATTATGTAAATATGTATAAACATGGCAGGTGGCTACGTTTGAAGATTCCACAATTGTTTAAAGAGAAACACACACATTCCATTGTTAAAACTGAGAACATAATAATGTCGATTGGGTATATATTTTTGAAACAGAAGATTAAAAACTGAGAATATAATGAGGTTTATTTCCCACTAATTAATCGGGATTAAAATCTTTACCACACCATGTTAAAACAATTTCGATGTTATTCTGATTGCTTTCCCTGTACAGGAAGAAAGATGAAATCGTTATTTTCGTTAACTCAAAGCGTTCCCTGTATTTTGTTTCTAATTCGGTGAAGCACATTGTGTATGTTTTTACTGCACTTGTGAATAAGTGCTTCATTTCTGACATGTTACATGTGGTGGTATTGGTACAAGAAGAACACGTTTATTAATGGAGGTGATTGCAGTTGCAAATTCGGGTCGGTTTTGTTCAATTCTCTGTCATAGCCTGAACTAAAGAGCTACGGCATTTTTATTAGTAAGTTGGTTGTTTGCATTATGAATAATATTCTAGTTACTTACGTGGACGTTCAAGATTTCAGCACCATACGAATGGCAATGTTCCTGATGCAAGTGCAGATATTGCTATGGTGAATGAGGGATAGGGTTAATACATTGACAACTTAGAATTAATAAAATTTACAAGAATACATATGCCCCTTTCAGCTCTCCTTGACTTTTGGCTTGTTTGTTATGCATAACCATGCAACTGACTGATGTTTCTGAAGTATGACCGCATATTTTGCAGTTGCCAAAAATCCCATACATTTCTGATTAGTTATATTTTTAAACAGATTTATCCACATGACAAACTAAAAGCTATTAATTAATTCTACTGCAACCAAACATGCATAATGGGCTTGTTAAATCAGAAACGATTTTATTAATAGATAAGAGTGCGTTGGTACCTTTTGAAAGGAGGGCTAATGACACTACTTAACCTTGGAAAATAAGAGCATAGATATGTTAGAATTGCAAAGGGATCTTAGGGGTACAGATACAAAAGTCACTTTGCAGCAATGGAGGATAACAAAGCCATACATATGCAAATGTAGCACTGTAGTTCCTTTGGAGAGGTTTAGAATGCAAAGGGGAGAAATTATCTAAAACCTGTATCGAACCTTGTGTGATTGCCTAATGAGGTGATATTGTGGTTTGCCGATATGTCATAACGCTCTATAGGATTTCAAGTGGTTGCTGGTGCTGTCATTGTTGTAAAAGCCGTTGTAAATATTGTTGTTTTAAAATATGCCTTCGGGTGAAAAGCTCACACTAAAATAAGTTTCTGACCCGCTCAGTACAACAGAATAGAGTGAATATTGGTAGGATGTAGCTGAGGATATTAGATTTGGAGGGGAGGAGCTGAGCATAATAGATTGGGAAGGAATAAGCTGAGAGTAATATGTGCGGTGAGGAGCAGCTGAGAATATTTGTTTGGGGTGTGGAGGAGCTGAGGACATTAGGAGTGGTGGGGAGGAGCTGTGGATATTAGGTCGGCGGGGAGGGTCTGAGGATATTGGGTGGGATGCGGAAGTTCTGAGGATACTGGGTGGTGTGGAGGGTCTGAGGATATTGGGTGGAGTGGGGAGGAGCTGATGATATTGCGTGGAGTGTGGAGGAGCTGAGGATATTGGGTGGGATGGGGCGGAGCTGAAGATATTGTGCGGGATGGATAGCGTCTGAGGATTTTCTGTGGGATGGATCTGAGGATATTGGGTGCAGTGAGTAGGGTCGGAGGAAATTGGGGTGATGGAGAGGAGCTAAGGATATTTGGTCAAATGTTAGATATGGAGTGACACAAAGTGAGGCTGATGTAATCAGGGCGAAGGTTCTTGTCGTTGATATGAATAATATCTTTACCAACGTTCCTGAAATGCAGCGGTACAAAGTGACATAACATAAGAAATAGGAGCAGGAGTAGCCCAATTGGCTCCTCGAGCCTGCTCCGCTAATTAATCTTCCAAATTACTGAACAAATTCCCAAAACTCACACAGCTATAGATGGCTGCCTTTACTGATCATTATTTCTTTTTAATCAATAAACAAATGTTTTTCATCCTATATTGAAGAGGCTTTTCTCCAAAGTAGATGCACAGTAGACAATAGGAGACATGCAGCCTGTGCAGTTGTTGCAAGTGATCTTTAATGTAGATGAATGCCAGATGATACACATTCTTGGGAATCTAGATATATAAATGTAGAAATATCTAGTTACTGTTGTTGATGATACAGATTTTGTAAAGGCGTCTGGCAAAATATCACTTAACAGACTACTTCATAAATTTCTACCCCATAGGATTAAAGAGCCAGTGCAGCATGGACATGACAATGGCTGAGAGACAGATAACAGTGAGTATTGGTGACTGGTTGTTGTTCAGAGTGAAGGGTGCTGTACTGCTGTCCACCTCAGGGGTCGGTGACAGCAGGACTACTTTTTATATATTTATTCATCAACTACATTTGCGTATATACTGTATCATGTAATAGTTCATCGATGATACAACATGAAGAAGTGCAGTACACAATGAGGACAATAGGGATATACTGCAGGAGGTAATAGACTGACTGGTGAACATGAGAAAGTTTAAGAAGATCATCAGTAAAACGTACAATTAATTAACACTATACAACTAATTCTAATTCCTGTCTTTCAATTTATCGCCTCACTCTATTAACTGTGATATATTTTGTATTAATCGAAGAACACATAAATGGAGCCTAAAACCGGTCTTACATGCCCAGCAAATATATTCATGCTGGAGGGCCTCAGAACGACAGAGAAGTCCCTGACATGAACCTACACTTCCAGGATGGTGTTTGTATCCACATCGAAACCATTCGCTTAGAACATAGAAACATAGAAACATAGAAAATAGTTGCAGGAGTAGGCCATTCGTCCCTTCTAGTCTGCACCGCCATTCAATGAGTCCATGGCTGAAGATGCAACTTCAGTACCCCATTCCTGTTTCTCGCCATACCCCTTGATCCCCCGAGTAGCAAGGACTTCATCTAACTCCTTTTTGAATATATTTAGTGAATTGGCCTCAACAACTTTCTGTTGCAGATAATTCCACAGGTTCACCACTCTCTGGGTGAAGAAGGTTCTCCTCATCACGGTCCTAAATGACTTACCCGTTATCCTTAGACTGTGATCCCCTGTTTCTAGAATTCTCCAACATTGGGAGCATTCTTCCTGCATGTAACCTGTCTGAACCCAACCGAAACAAACCTGACCCCAACCGAACCAAACCCGGCCCCAACCAAACCGAACCCGGCGCCACACCATACCTTGATCCCAGTAGAGGGACAGAGAGAAACAGAGAGAGCGCGTGTCATTGGGGAAGACAGAGAAAGACAGAGTGATAGCGAGAGAGAGAGAAAGACAGAGCAAGAGAGAAAGAGAAAGAGAGAGAGAGAGACAGGGTGACAGCTAACGTGGGATGCTAGAGAGAGAGAGAAACAGAGACGGAGAGAGAGAGATAGAGAGAGAGAGTGAGGCGGAACTACACAGAAAGACAGAGAGAGTGACAGAGAGATAGGCAGAGAGAGACAGAGAGAGACAGCGAGAGAGCGAGACAGAGAGAGAGAGACAGAGAGAGAGAGAGAGAGAGAGAGGGATAGACACAGATAGATAGAGAGAGGGACAGACACAGATAGAGAGAGAGAGAGAGAAATAGAGACAGAGAGATAGAGAGACAGGGAGAGAGAGAGACAGACACAGGCAGACGGACAAAGCGAGAGAGAGAGCGACATAGAGAAAGAGAGAGACAGAGAGAGACAGATAGTTGGAGAGACAGAGAGAGATAGAGAGAGACTCAGAGAGAGAGGGTAAAATAGACAGAGGCAGAAAGAGAGAGGAAGAAAGAGGCAGAGCGAGACAGACAGACAGAGAGAGACAAACACAAAGAGAGAAATACAGAGAGAGATAGCGATACAGAGGGGAAGACTCAGAAAGAAAGAGAGAGAGAGAGAGAGAGATAGGGGGAGATAAACAGACAGAGGGAGAGAGATGGAGAAAATAGCAAAAGATGGATATATATAGAGAGGGAGAGACAGAAAGAGAGATAGAGATAGAGACAGAGAGAGAGAGAGAGAGAGAAAGACAGTGTGAGAGAGAGCGAGAGAGGCAGAGTGAGAGAGAGACAGAGACAGAGAGGCAGGGAGAGAGGGAGAAAGAGAAAGAGACAGATAGAGTGATATAGAGAGACAGAGACAGAGAGAGAGATAGCGAGATAGAGAGAGAGATAGAGAAAGGGAGAGAAAGACAGCGATAGAAGTAGACAGAGCGAGAGAGAGAGAGATAGAGACAGATAGAGAGAGAGAGAGACAGAGAGACAGAGAGAAAAAGAGCGAGAAAGTAAGAGGGAGATAGGCAGACAGAGCGAGACAGTGAGAGAGATAGAAAGAGATAAAGTGAAAGCGAGCGAAAGAGAGACAGAGAGTGAAAGACAGTGAGGGGAAACAAGAGAGATAGAGAGAACGAGATAGAGAGAGAAATAAAGAAAGACAAAGTGAGAGACAGGGTGAAAGAGAGAGAGAGAGAGATGGAGAGAGAGAGAGAGAGAGCGAGAGAGAGAGAGAGAGAGAGAGAGAGAGAGAGAGAGAGGAGAGAGAGAGAGATAGAGATGGAGAGAGAGAGAGAGATGGAGAGAGAGGGAGAGAGAGAGAGCTAGAAACAGATAAAGAGATAGAGATATATAAATAGGGAAAGATATACAGACAGAGAGAGAGAGAGAGAGAGAGAGAGAGAGAAATATACACAGATAGAGAGAAATTCAAAGACAGAGATATATAGAGAATAACAGAGGCGGAGAGAGAGAGAGAGAGAGAGAGAGAGAGAGAGAGAGAGAGAGAGAGAGAGAGAGAGAGAGAGGGAGAGAGAGAGAGAGAGAGAGAGAGAGAGAGAAAGACAGAGATGGAGTATTTCAGAGATCGGCAGATGGAAAGACAGAGAAAGAGAGAGATACAGACACAGAGATACATAGATACAGAGAGAGAGAGAGACAGACAGAGCGCGAGAATCATAGGGTAGTATCGGGGCAGTGGGATTAGTTTTGGGATTGATACAGGGCTATGGGGAGAGAGCGGGGCAGTGAGGTTAGTTTGGGGATTGATGCAGTTCTATGTGGAAACATCGGGGCAGTGGGATTAGTTTTGGGATTGATACAGGGCTATTCTGAGAGAGTGGGGCAGTAGCATTTGTTTGGGGATTGAAACAGGGCTATGGGGAGAGTTGGGGCAGTGGGTTCGATTGAGCAGCCACTTTACATGAGATGTGTGGTGGCGTTTTTATACCACGATTCGTGTAACAGAGACTGAGTGACAGAGAGCGAGAGAGAGAGCGAGACAGACAGAGCGATAGAGCCAGACAGAGAGAGAGAGAGAGAGAGAGAGAGGTAGAGAACGCAAGAGACGAAGAGGGAGACAGCTAGCCAGAGTGATAGTGAGAGATAGAGAGAGACAGAGACAGAGAACGAGAGAAACTGAGAGCGAGAGAGAGAGAGAGAGAGAGAGAGAGAGAGAGAAAGAGATATAGAGATATACAGACATAAAGAATGAGAGAGAGAGCGAGAAGAGAGAGAGAGAGGGAAATACAAATAGAGAGAGACAGAGCGAGACAGAAACAGGACAGAGGGAGAGAATGAGGCAGAGAGAGAGAGAGAGAGAGAGAGAGAGAGAGAGAGAGAGAGAGAGCTAGTGTGAGACAGAGCGGACGACTGAGAAAGACAGCGATAAAAAGAGAGAGAGAATGAGAGATAGAGACAGAGTGAGATAGAGATATATAGAGAGGGAGAGAGACAGAGAGAGAGGGAGAGCGCAGAGAGTCACAGAGAGTGAAGGAAAGACAGAGAGAGAGAGATATCGAAAGCGAAAGACAGAGATAGGAAGAGAAAGATAGAGCAAGACAGAGACTGAGATAGAGACAGAGAGAAAGAGATAGAGAGAGAGAGACAGAGAGAGAGACATGGAGAGAGAGAGACGGATAGACAGATAGAGCGACAGTCAAAGAGAGAGAAATACAGAGACAGGTGGAGAGATAGAGAGACAGAGAGATAGAGAAAGATAGAGGGAGAGACAGGGAGATCGAGCGAGAGAGAGAGAGGAAGAGGGAGAGAAACAGAGAGAGAGAGAGAGAGAGAGAGAGAGTTATAGAGAGATACAGATAGTGAGACAGAAAGATACCGAGAAAGAGAGAGACAGAGCGAGAGAGGGAATGATGGGGAGAGAGAGCGAGTGAGACAGAGATCGGCAGGCAGAGAGAGATAGAGAGAGAGAGAGACTGAGAGAGAGCGAGGGACAGAGAGAGAGAGATAAAGATAGAGAGAGAGACAGAGAGAGCGAGCGAGCAAGGGAGAGAGAGACAGAGAGGGCGATAGACAGACAGAGAAAGCGAGAGGAGTGAGTTACATAGAGATACAGAGAGTGAGACAGAGAGATACTGAGAAAGAGACAGGCATAGAGAGAGAGGGAATGATGGGGAGAGAGAGCGAGAGAGACAGCAATCGGCAGACAGAGAGAGATAGAGAGAGAGTCTTGGAGAGAGGGACAGAGAGAGAGAGAGAGAGAGAGAGAGAGAGAGAGAGAGAGAGAGAGAGAGAGAGAGAGAGATCGTCTTAGAGAGTCAGAAAGAGTGACAGAGAGCGACAGAGGGAAAGAGAGTGAGACAGAGACATAGAGAGAGAGAGAAAAACAGAGACAGAGAGAGAGAGAGTGAGTGTGACAAATATAGCGAGAGAGAGAAACAGAGAGAGAGAGACAGAGAAACAGAGATAGAGGGAAAAGCAGATAGAGATGTAGAGAGAGAGCGTCAGAGAGAGAGAAAAACAGAGAGACAGATAGACAGAGAGAGAGAAAAATAGTAATCGAAAGAGTGAGAGAGCGAGAGTGAGAGAGAGAGAGAGAGAGCGACAGCGAGAGGGAAAGAGAGAGAGAGAGACAGACAGAGAGAGGCGGAGACAGACTGAGACAGAGAGATAGAGAGAGACAGTTAGAGAGAGAGAGAGAGACAGAGAGAGAGACAGAGAGAGAGAGAGAGACAAAGAGAAAGGCAGACAGAGAGACTGAGAGAGACAGAGAGCGATATACACAGAGCGAGAGAGTCTCTCTCTCTCTCTCTCTCTCTCTCTCTGTATATCTATATATATATATATATATATATGTCTGTGTGTATGTCCTCATTATCTGTCTCTCTTTCTGAACAGATTCTGGGATTGATACATTGAATGCGGAGAGAACGGGTCAATGGCATAAGTTTGGGGATTGATACAGGGTATGGGGAGAGAGCGGGTCAGTGATATTAGTTTGGAGATTCATACGGGGCTATGGGGTGAGACGGGGCAGTGGGATTACTTTGGGGATTCATACAGGGCTATGGTGAGACAGCTGAGCAGTGGGATTAGTTTGGGATTGATACAGGGCTATGGGGAGAGAGCGGGGCAGTGGGATTAGTTTGGGTGAGATTGAGCAGCCATTTTACACGAGATGTGTGTTGGCTGTTATGTATTGTCCAGATACATTAAATGTCTAAGTACAATGGTGCGCCACAGCTGGCACTTTGGTGGGAGACCCGGTAGCACCTGCGAGACAGAATATAAAAGGCTGACCATCACACCTGAAGGGCACTCTGGAGTTACACAATAAAGGACTAATGTCACAGCAGTTACGACAACACCAGACCGTGTGGAGCCAGTCATTGGCGACAAGGACACGGACGAACATCACTCAACCATGGCTACTCTGGGCTCGCCAGATGATTTTATGGTGGGCAATGATTGGGAGGCCTTCAAGGAAAGGCTTGAGTACGACTTCAAAGCAAACGACCTGACAGCGGACACGGATGCAATGATAGCGAAGCGTAAGGCGATATTGTTTTCCAGTTGTGGCGATGAGGTTGACTGTCTCGTCAGGGATTTGTTGGCACTCGCGAGCGCCAGGGACAAGTCATATGAGCAGCTGATCGCACTCATTCGTGACCAACTGACACCGAAGAAGAGCCGGCACAAATTCTATCACCACTGGAGACCCGAGGGCAGGATGTCCACAAATATGCTGCGGACCTCAGGAGACTCGCGGCGCCGTGTTATTTTGGCACACACCTTGACTGACGAGGCATTGCGAGACGTTTTTGTTATGGGGATTGGCCACGAGGGGTTCCTTCAGAAGCAGCTATCCCATGTACATACAGTTACCCTGAAGCAAGCCATCACCATCAGCCGGGCATTTATGGCATCGACTTGCAGCACCAGGCAGATGATCCACACAATCACGAACGCGGCAGACACTGTCCACAGAATAGTGCCGGCCAAGGACAAAACTTCAGAACGTGGCTCTACTCAGGGCAGAGAGCACGGATATCGGTGTCCTGGATCTCAGAGACCGCCGAAGGGGTCTAATCGAATAGCACCATGCTGGCATTGCGGAGGAAGTCATCGGGCTCACCGGTGCAGGTTTGCGGAGTAAACGTGCAATACCTGCCACACGAATGGCCACTTTCAGCTTAAGTGCATAAGAAACAGGACACACCTTGTGGCTGAGGAGATGGTAGATGATCTACTATCCAAGGAGGAGCAGGCAGAAGAAGAGAAGGTGCTTGGACTATACATGTGCACCGACAATTCCGCTCCAGTGATTGTGGAGTTCAAGATTCACGGAGTCCCAGTGAGTATGGAAGTGGACACTGGATCGGGTCCATCGTTGATGAATCAGAGAACTTTTGATAAACTGTGGATTAACCCAACTGTACGTCCCAAGCTGATCCTGGTCACGGCGAAGCTGCGTACCTACACCAAGGAACTAATTCCTGTCCTCGGCAGAGCGGATGTGCAGGAATCTCACGGGGGGAGATGCAGAGTTTACCCTCATGGGTCATTGCAGGCGATGGGCCAATGCTGATCGGCAGCAGATGGATGGGGAAGGTCCGTGGGAGCTGGGAAGACTTCTTTACGCCACAGACTGCTGGCCACCGTGTTCCCAAAGAGCAGCGCCGACCGAACTGGAGGAAAAAGAAGCCACACACAGGCGAGCAAACCCTGGAAGAGCACGTGCTGAAAGGCAAACCAATCGACAGCCGCCAAACCGGGAGCGGCGGGCGCCGTGCGGAGAAAAAGTCGGGCGGTGGTGGCGGCGGCCACGGCGGCCGCAGGAGAGGCGGCACATACTGGGAGCACAGCGGCAAAGGAGGCTATCGAGGCAGCCAACTGCAGGACATGCGCTGTGAGGCCAGGATGTTGCCGGTGCCGACGCGGTGTATTGTGCGATGGGCGAGAGCGGTGCCAGCGAGGGTCAGTGCGAGGGGTGGCTGCTCCACACCATCCTCAGCCGGCTCTACCAGTACGGTGGAAGAATCTGGTGAACAGAACAAGAACGAGCTGTTAGGCTTGGAGCTAGGCCCCTAAAACGTGAGGACGTAAGTACAAGAGGTCTGAAATACTCGCTAGTGGGCAGGTGGGAAGATTTAAAAACGGAGCGCTGATTCTGATTGACAGCGACATCAAGAGATATAACTCTTGAGATTTCTTGGCTGCTGCCTTCTTCGCCTTCCTTCCCACTTTCCCCTGGGGAGCCGTCGTGGGGGTTTGGATGAGCCCGAGGCGCCCGTGCCCTTGATCTACTTCGGGGAGTCATTAATCACATTCCTCTTCTCACTCAGATCCTGGGTTAGGGCGGCGGCGTCAGGACGAGCCGTTGCGGCGGCTGCAGTATACGGATGCAGTATCAGTCATGTTCGTGGCCGTTTTTCTTTTTTTCCTCTTCTTTATGCCCTCTATCCGTTCTTAACTGCAGCAACACGTCAGGCCAGCGAGCCCAAGATGGTGGCGAGCCTCGTGGCTGCAAAGAACAAAGGCATGCAATACAAAAAGCTAAAATCGCAGCGTCCAAGAGAAGTCTCGTGGGAACCACGAGATGGGGTCTTAAAAGGGAACTGCAACGAAAGTCTTAAAAGGGCCTTGTACCGTTGGCGGTCCCCACAAAAGTACTTTTGTAAGACAAGAGTGAGTCTAAATGTGTAACGTGATTTGTATGATGAAGTGATTTAGCATATGAAGTGATATTTTGATGCTGACTGGTTACTGAGTTTAAAATGATGGATATGAATGATTTACGAAAATATTTAATACCACGAGGTACAAGTAATAGGTTTAATGGGTCCTTGACGAACATGCCTCAGGAGCCAATGCGATTTCTGATTTTATGTGCTTCATGCAATGGTTCAGCGGCTGCAGATGAACCACTAAGCCGACTATTGAGAACAGATTCAACGCACTAGTTGTGATAGACTGTCTCAGCACAGCCATCGCCTCAGGCAAAAAGGGGCAGTACAGTGCCACCGCACCTCACCCAATGGAGCTGGGATTAAATAACTGTTCAGTGCACCTGCAACCTATTGACATAATATCTGTACAATATATCATACGTACCATACAAATGTAGCGTCTATGTGTACCTGCTTTCTGTTGGAGTTTAAACTCGTGCACTTCATCACCCATATAAGGACTGCAAATACAACATAATCTCTACATGGGGGTGGGGGAAGAGGGAAGTGGATGGTCATGGACTCACGCTAACAAACCAACCGGGACGAACAAGGCCGAGGTTACTGTCAATGGCTTTTGGAAATGCGTGGGGGTGGGGGGTGGCGGCGGTGGGATGTAATGTATTGTCCAGTTACATTAAATATATAAGTGCAATGGTGCGTCACTGAGGGTGCTGAGGTAGGAGACCTGACAGTACCTGCAAGACTGAATATAGACGGCTGCCCATCACACCTGAGCAGCCTCTGGAGTTAACATTAAAGGACTAAGGTCAAAGCATTTCCAAAAAAACAAACCTTGTGGAGTCAGTGATTTGAGTGCCACATACATCACATTGGCCATTTTACACCAGGACTCTTGTTACAGAGTCCGAAACCGAGAGAGACAGAAAGAGAGAGAAAGAGAGAGAGAGAGACATACAGAGAGAGAAGAGAGTGAGAGAGAGACAGAGCTAGAGAGGGAGACAGATACAGTTAGAGAGAAAGAGAAAGAGATAGAGCGACAGACAGACAGGGGGCGAGAAAGATAGAGCGAGTCAGAGATAGAGCGAGGGAGAGAGATAGAGATAGAGAGATACAGATAGAGAGAGAGACAGGTAGAGAGAGAGACAGAGAGATAGAGACAGATGGAGATAGAGTGAGAGTGAAAAACAGTGAGAGAGAGACAGAGAGAGAGAGACAGACAGAGAGAGTGAAAGAGAGAGAGAGACAGAGAGAGAGAGACAGAGTGAGTGAGAGAAAGAGACAGAGAGAGATACAGAGCGAGAGAGAGACAGAGTTCGGCAGACAGCGAGAGATAGAGATAGAGACACAGAGAGAGAGCGAAAGAGAGACAGAGAGATAGAGAGAGAGACAGAGAGAGCGATAGAGAGTGAGAGACAGAGAGGGAGAGAAACAGAGAGAGAGTTAGCAAAAGAGAGAGATACACAGAGTAAGAGACAGAGAGAGAGAGACAGAGAGAGAGAGACAGAAAGAGAAATAAACAGAGAGAGATAGAGAGCGAGACAGAGAGCGAAAAAGGGAGAATGAGAGATGGAGACAGAGATTCAGAGGTTGGCAGACAGCGAGAGATAAAGCAATAGACACACAAATGGAGAGAGACAGAGAGAGAGACAGGGAGTGACAGAGAGAGAGAGGGAAAGACAGAGAGAGAGAGAAACAGAGAGGCAGAGGGAAAGACAGATAGAGACAGAGAGAGATTCAGAGAGAAAGAAAAACAGAGTGACAGATAGACAAAGCGAGTTAGACAGAGAAGAGAGAGAGTGCACGAGAGACAGAGAGAGAGGCAGTGAGGGAGACAGACAGGCAGAGTCAGACAGAGAAAGTGAGAGATACAGAGAGACAGAGAGAGAGGCATAGAGAACGAGAGAGAGTGAGAGACAGAGCGTAAGATAGCGAGCGAGAGGGAGAGATAGAGATAGTGAGAGACAGAGAGTGAGAGAGAAAGATCGAGGCAGAAACAGAGAACGAGACAGAGAGAGATAGGCAGAGAGAGAGAGACAGAGAGAGACAGAGAGAGAGAGAGAGAAATACAAAGAGAGAGATAGACAGAGAGAATGAGAGACAGATCGAGAAATAGAGAGACTGAGATCGGGAGAGAGAAAGCGAGACAGAGAAACAGCGAGAGAGAAATGCAGAGAGAGATAGAGAGAGAGAGATAAAGACAGGGAGACAGCGAGAGAGAACAACAGACAGACAGAGAGAGACAGACACAGGCTGACAAACAGAGCGAGAGGGAGAGACAGAGCCAATGAGACAGAGAGAGAGAAAGAGAGAGAGAGAAAGAGAAATAAAGAGAGAGTGAGAGAGAGAGACAAAGAGTGCAAGACAGAGAGCGAGAAAGAAAGAATGTGAGATGGAGAGAGAGAGTCAGAGGTAGGCAGACAGAGAGAGATAGAGTGATAGATACACAGATGGAGAGAGACAGAGAGATGGACAGAGAGTGACAGAGAGAGAGACAGATAGAGAAAACAAACAGAGAGACAGAGAGAAAGACAGATAGAGAGACAGAGAGAGAGTCAGAGAGAGAGGAAAACAGAGAGACAGATAGACAAAGCGTGAGAGACAGAGAGCGAGAGAGAGAGAAAGCGAGAGAGTGAGAGACAGAGAGAGAGAGATATAGAGAGACAGAGAGGGAGATAGACTGGCAGAGTGACACAGAGAGAGTGAGAGAGAGAGACAGAGAGAGAGAGATACAGAGAGAGAGTGAGAGACAGAGACAGAAAGAGATAGAAAAATAGAAACATAGAAACATAGAAAATAGGTGCAGGAGTAGGCCATTCGTCCCTTCTAGCCTGCACCGCCATTCAATGAGTTCATGGCTGAACTTTCAACTTCAGTACCCCATTCCTGCTTTCACGCCATAGCCCTTGATCCCCCTAGTAGTAAGGACCTCATCTAACTCCTTTTTAAATATATTTAGTGAATTGGCCTCAACAGTTTTCTGTGGTAGAGAATTCCACAGGTTCACCACTCTCTGGGTGAAGAAGTTCCTCCGCATCTCGGTCCTAAATGGCTTACCCCTTATCCTTAGACTGTGACCTCTGGTTCTCGACTTCCCCAACATTGGAAACATTCTTCCTGCATCTAACCTTTCTAACCCCGTCAGAATTTTAAATGTTTCTATGAGGTCCCCTCTCATTCTTCTGAACTCCAGTGAATACAAGCCCAGTTGATCCAGTCTTTCTTGATTGGTCAGTCCCGCCATCCCGGCAATCATTCTGGTGAACCTTCGCTGCACTCCCTCAATAGCAAGAATGTCCTTCCACAGTTTAGGAGACCAAAACTGTACACAATACTCCAGGTGTGGCCTCACCAATGCCCTGTACAACTGTAGCAACACCTCCCTGCCCCTGTACTCAAATCCCCTTGCTATGAAGGCCAACATGCCATTTGCTTTCTTAACCGCCTGCTGAACCTGGATGCCAACCTTCAATGACTGATGTACCATGACAGCCAGGTCTCTTTGCACCTCCCCTTTTCCTAATCTGTCACCATTCAGATAATAGTCTGTCTCTCTGTTTTTACCACCAAAGTGGATAACCTCACATTTATCCACATTATACTTCATCTGCCATGCATTTGCCCACTCACCTAACCTATCCAAGTCGCTCTGCAGCCTCACAGCATCCTCCTCGCAGCTCACACTGCCACCCAACTTAGTGTCATCCGCAAATTTGGAGATACTACATTTAATCCCCTCATCTAAATCATTAATGTACAGTGTAAACAGCTGGGGCCCCAGCACAGAACCTTGCGGTACCCCACTAGTCACTGCCTGCCATTCTGAAAAGTACCCATTTACTCCTACTCTTTGCTTCCTGTCTGACAACCAGTTCTCAATCCATGTCAGTACACTACCCCCAATCCCATGTGCTCTAACTTTGCACATCAATCTCTTGTGTGGGACCTTGTCGAACGCCTTCTGAAAGTCCAAATATACCACATCAACTGGTTCTCCCTTATCTACTCTGCTGGAAACATCCTCAAAAAATTCCAGAAGATTTGTCAAGCATGATTTCCCTTTCACAAATCCATGCTGACTTGGACCTATCATATCACCTCTTTCCAAATGCACTGCTTGACATCCTTAATAATTGATTCCATCCTTTTACCCACTACCGATGTCAGGCTGACCGGTCTATAATTCCCTGTTTTCTCTCTCTCTCCTTTTTTAAAAAGTGGGGTTAGAGAGAGACAGAGAGATAAAGTGAGACTGATCGTGAGAGAGAGACAGAGAGAGGGAGAGAGACAGAGAGCGAGAGAGACAGAAAGACAGAGAGTGAGAGACAGACAGAGACAGAGAGGGAGAGAGAGTGTATTTGTTTGTGTCTCTCTCTATCTGTCTCTCTTTCTGCATAGGTTCTGGTATTGACACAATGCTACGGGGAGAGAGCGGAGCTGTGGGATTTTTGGGGGATTGAGACAGGGCTATTGGGTGAGTGTGGGGCGGCAGTGTGATTAGATTGGAATGGCTACGGGGGTATGTGGAGAGAGCGGAGTAGTGGGCTTCGTTGGGGATTAATACAGGGCTATGGGAAGAAAGCAGGGCAGTGCGATTAGTTTGGGGATTGAAATAGGGCTAAGTGGAGAGAGTAGGACAGTGAGATTAGTTTGGGATTGATACAGGGCTATGGGAAGAAAGCAGGGCATTGGGATGAGTTTGCAGATTGATAAAGTGCTAAGGGGATCGAGCGGGGAAGTGGGATTAGTTTGGTGGTTGATACAGGGCGACGGATTGAGAGCTGGGCAGTGGGATTCGTTTGGGGATTGATAGAGGTCTAAGGGGAGAGGGCTTGGCAGTGCAATTCGTTTGGGATTGATACAGGGTTATTGGGAGGGAGAAGGCAGTGGGATTAGTTTGGCATTGATACAGGGCTATGGGGAAAGTGTGGGGCAGTGGGATAAGTTTGGGTGAGATTGAGCAGCTATTTTACATGAGATGTGTGGTGGCCATTTTATACCAGGTTCGTATTACAGTGAGCGAGAGAGAGACAGACAGACAGAGAGAGAGAGAGACAGAGAGAGAGAGATAAGAGAGAGATAGATAGAGACAGAACGTGAGAGACAGAGAGAGAGACACACAGAGAGGGGGACAGACAACCAGATAGACAGAGACAGAGAGCGAGAGAGACTGAGAGAGAGAGGGCGAAAGACAGAGAGAGACGGAGACAGAGAGAGACAGAGTGAGAGTGAGAAACAGAGAGAGATAGAGACAGAGAACGAGAGAGAGAGCCAGAGAAGTTGAGAGACAGAGATAGAGACAGACAGACAGAGGGAGAGACAGAGAGAGAGGGAGAGAGACAGACAGAGTGAGAGAGAGTGAGACAGAGGGAGAGAGAGACAAAGACAGAAAAGACAGGGAGTGAGAAAGAGAGACAGAGACAGACATAGAAAGAGAGAGAAAGAGAGACAGAAAGAGAGTGAGACGGTGGACGACTAAAAAATACAGACATAAAGAGAGAGACAGAGATAGGCAGAGAGATAGAGACAGACAGAGAGATATAGAGTGAGATAGGTATATATAGAGAGGGATGAGAGACACATAGAGAGACAGAGAGAGACAAAGAGAGAGACAGAGAGAGAAGGAAAGATAGAGAGAGAGAATGACAGAGATAGGAAGAGAAAGATATAAAAACATAGAAACATAGAAAACAAGTGCAGGATAAGGCCATTCGGCCCTTCGAGCCTGCACCGCCGTTCAATGAGTTCATGGCTGAAAATGCAACTTCAGTACCCCATTCCTACCTTCTCGCCATACCCCGTGAAGCCCCTAGTAGTAAGGACTACAATTAACTCCTTTTTGAATATATTAAGTGAATTGGCATCAACAACTTTCTGTCGTAGATAATTCCACAGGTTCACCACACTCTGGGTGAAGAAGTTTCACCTCATCTCGGTTCGGAATGGCTTACCCCTTATCCTGAGACTGTGACCCCTCGTTCTGAAATTCCACCCAACAAGAACATGGCTGATCTCGCCGTGGACTCAGCTCCACATAACCTCCCGCTCACCATAACTCTTAATTCCCTTATTAGTAATAAATCTCCCTATCTGTAATTTGAATATATTCAATAGCTAGCCTCAACTGCTTCCTTGGGCAGAGAATTCCACAGAGTCTCAATCCTCTGGGAGAAGAAATTCCTTCTCAACTCGGTTTTAAATTGACTCCCGCGTATTTTGAGGCTGTGCCCCCTAGTTCTAGTCTCCCCTACCAGTGGAAACAACCTCTCTGCCTCTATCCTGTCTATCCCGTTCAGTATTTTAAATATTTCTATAAGATTACCCCTCATCCTTCTGAACTCCAACGAGTAAAGACCCAGTCTGCTCAACCTATCATCATAAGCTAACCCCCTCATCTCCGGAATAAGCCTAGTTAATCGTCTCTGTACCCCTTCCAAAGCGAGTATATCCTTCCTGAAGTAAGGTGACCAAAACTGCACGCAGTACTCGAGGTGCGGCCTCACCAATACCTATGCAGTTGCAGCAGTACCTCCCTGCTTTTGTACTCCATCCCTCTCGCAATGAAGGACAACATTCCATTCACCTTCTTGAATAACTGCTGCACCTGCAAACTAACCTTTTGGGATTCATGCACAAGGAAAGCCAGCTCCCTCTGCAACGCAGCATGTTGTAATTTTTCACCATTCAAATAATATTCAATTTTACTGTTTTTTTCCCCAAGGTTGATGACCTCACATTTTTCGACATTGTATTCCATCTGCCAAACCGTAGCCCATTCGCTTAACCTATCTCAATCGTTTTGCAGCCTCTCTGTGTCCTCTACACAACCCGCTTTCCCATTAATCTTTGTGTCATCTGCAAATTTTGTTAGACTACACTCTGTCCCCTCTTCCACGTCCTCTATGAATATTGTAAACAGTTGTGGTCCCAGCACCGATCCCTTTGGCATACCACTAACCACCGATTTGCAACACGGAAAAGACCCATTTATCCCGACACTCTGCTTTCTGTTAGCCAGCCAATTTTCGATCAATGCAAATACAGTTCCTCTGACTCCGCGTAGCTTTATCTACTGCAGTAACCTTTTGTGTGGCACCTTATCGAATGCCTTTTGAAAATCTAAATACTCCACATCCATCGGTACACCTCTATCCACCATGCTCGTGCTATCCTCAAAGAATTCCAGTAAATTAGTTACACATGATTTCCCCTTCCTCAATCCCTGTTGCGTCTGCTTAATTGCACTATTCCGATCCAGATGTGCCGCGATTTCTTCCTTAATGATAGCTTCAAGCATTTTCCCCACTACAGATGTTAAACTAAACGGCCTATAGTTACCTGCCTTTTGTCTGCCCCTTTTTTAAACAGAGGCGTTACATTAGCTGCTTTCCAATCCGATGGTACCTCCCCAGAGTCCAGAGAATTTTGGTAGATTGTAACGAATGCATCTGCTATAACTTCCGCCATCTCATTTAATCACTTAGGATACATTTCATCTGGACCAGGGCACTTTTCTACCTTGAGTCCCATTAGCCTGTCCAGCACTGCCCCCCGAGTTGTAGTGATCGTCTCAAGGTCCTCCCTTCCCACATTCCCGTGACCAGCTATTTTTGTCATGGTTTTTGTGTCTTCCACTGTGAAGACCGAAGCAAAATAATTGTTTAATGCCTCAGCCATTTCCACATTTCCCATTATTAAATCCCCTTTCTCATCTTCTAACGGATCTACATTTACTTTAATCAGTCTTTTCCGTTTTATATATTGGTAAAAGCGTTTTTCTATTGTTTTTATGTTTTGCGCAAGTTTACATTCGTAATCTATCTTCCCCTTCTTGAGTGCTCTCTTAGTCATCCTTTGCTATCGTTTAAAATTTTCCCAATCATCTAATTTCCCACTAACCTTGGCCAACTTATAGGCATTGTTTTTGAATTTGATACTCTCCTTTATTACATTGGTTATCCGCGGCTAATTATCCCTTCTCTTACCGCCCTTCTTTTTCACTGAAAAATATTTTTGTTGAGCATTATGGAACAGCTCCTCAAAAGTCCTCCACTGTTCCTCAATTGTGCCATCGTTTAGTTTTTGTTCCCCGTCTATTTTACTCAACTCTGCGCTCATACCACTGTAGTCCACTTTGTTTAAGCATAGTACGCTCGTATGAGACACAACTTCCTCACCCTCAATCTGTTTTACAAATTCAACCATACTGTGATCACTCATTCCGAGAAAATCTTTTACTAGGAGATCGTTTAATATTCTTGTCTCATACACAGGACCAGATCTAAGACAGCTTGCTCCCTTGTATGTTCTGTAACATACTGTACGAACAAGCAATCCAGTATGCATTCTATGAATTACTCCTCAAGGCTACCACGTGCGATTTGATTTGACCAAACGATATGTAATTAAAATCCCCCATGATTACTTCCGTTCCTTATTCACATGCTTCCATTATTCCCTTCATTATTGTCCGCCCCACCGTGAAATAATTATTTGGGGGTCAAGAAACCATGCCCACCAGTGACTTTTCCCCCTTTTTATCTCTAATCTCCACCCACAATTATTCAACATTTTGTTCATTAGAGTCAATATCGTCCCTCACAACTGGCCATATATCATCCTTTATTAACAGAGCTACCCCACCTCCTTTCCCTTCGTGTCTATCTTTCCTAATTGTCAGATACCCCTGTTTGTTTAATTCCCAGTCTTGCACACCCTGCAACCACGTTTCTGTAATGGCCACCAAATCATGCCCATTTGTAATGATTTTTGCCTTCAACTCATTTTCTTTATTATGAATGCTGCGTCCGTTTAGGTAGAGTGTTTTAATACTAGTATTTAAACCATGATTTTTAGTTTTGACCCCTCCTGCAGCCCCTTTATATTCATACATGTTGTCCCTTCCTATCACATTGTGGTTTACACTTACCCCAGTGCTAATCTGCTCTGTTGCCTCCTGCCTTTTGCATTCTTTCTTGAGGTCCTGTTCATCTGAGTTCTCACCCACTCGAACTAGCTCAGAGCCCTCTCCTGGGTTCCCATCACCTTGCCAAGCTAGTTTAAAGCCCTCTCAACCGTACTATCAAAACCACCCGCGAGAACATTGGTCCGGTCTCTGTTGAGGTGTAACCTGTCCGACTTGTGCAGATCCCACCTTCCCCAGAAGCGGTCCCAATTGTTCAGGAAACTAAAGCCCTCCCTCCTACACCTACAAAGGGTGGAGAGTTCCAGTTCCAACTGTCACAGGACGGGAGAATGGAGAGCGCCAGTTCAAAATGTCGCAAGAAAGAGAGTGGAGAGCACCAGCTCTAACTAGCGCAGGACGGGAGAGTGTAGAGCACAAGTTCCAACTGTCACAGGACGCGAGAGTGGAGAGCACCTGTTCCAACTGTCGCCGCAGAGAGAGTGGAGAGCACCAGCTCCAACTGTCGCAGGAGAGAGAGTGTTGAGCACCAGCTCCAACTGTCACAGGACATATAGCAAGGGGGAGACGGAGATAGAGACAGAGGGAAAGAGAGCGCGAGACAGACAGAGAGAGAGAGACAGAGAGAGAGAGAAGGAAAGACAGATAGAGCGACAGTCAGAGAGAGAGAAAAACAGAGACTGGCAGAGAGAAAGAGAGAGAGAGGTAGAGACAGATAGAGAGAGAGAATGAGAGAGAGAGCGAGAGAGAGAGAGGGGGAGAGACAGAGCGACAGAGAGAGACACGGAGAGAAAGACAGAGAGAGAGAGACAGAGAGACAGAGAGAGAGAGAGATAGCGAGAGCGAGAAAGCACAGAGAGAGAGAGAGGGAGAGGGACAGAGTGACAAAGAAAGACAGAGAGTGAGAGAGACAGAGTCAGAGATAAAGAGAGAGATGTAGAGATAGTGAGAGAGAGAGACAGAGACAACGATTGAGAGTGAGGGACTGAGCGTAAGATTGCGAGAGAGAGATAGAGATAGATAGAGTGAGACAGAGAGATAAGTTGAGATTCTTCTTCACAGAGAGACAGAGAGATTGAGACAGATAGATAGCGAGAGAGAGAGAAATAAAGAAAGTGAGAGACAGAGAGATACAGAGAGGGAGAGAGAGTGTGTTTGTGTGTGTCTCTCTATCTGTCTCTCTTTCTGCGTAGTTTCTGGTATTGACACAGGGCTACGGGGAGAGAGCGGGGCAGTGGGACTTTTTGGGGATTGATAAGGGCTATTAGAAGAGTGTGTGGCAGTGTGATTCGAATGTGATTGATACTGGGGTATGGGGAGAGAGCCGGGCAGTGGGATTAGTTTGGGGATTAATACAGGCTATGGGGAGAAAGCGGGGAAGTGGGATTAGATTGGGGATTGATACAGCGCAAAGGGGAGAGAGCGGGGCAGTGGGATTAGATTGGCATTGATACAGGGATATGCGGAGAGAGTGGGGCAGTGGGATTAGTTTGGTTGAGAATGAGAAGCCATTTTACATGAGTTGTCTGGTGGATATTTTATACCAGGAATCGTGTTACAGAGACCGAGAGAGAGACAGACAGAGACACAGAGAGAGAGAGAGAGAGACAGAGAGAGAGAGAGAGAAGGCAGAGATAGAGAGAGACAGAGCGTGAGAGACAGAGAGAGAGAGAGAGAGAGAGAGAGAGGGAGACAGACATCCAGAGAGACAGAGAGAGAGATAAATAGAGAGACAGAGATAGGAAGAGAAAGATAGAGCTAGAGAGAGACTTAGATAGAGACAGAGAGAAGGAGAGAGAGAGAGAGACAGAGAGAGAGAGAAGAAAAGACAGATAGAGCGACAGTCAGAGAGAGAGAAAAACAGAGAAGGTAGAGTGAAAGAGAGAGGGAGCTCGAGACAAAGACAGGGAGAGAGAGCGAACGAGAGAGAGTGACAGAGAGGAAGACAGAGAGACAGATGGAGACACGAAGAGAGAGAGACAGAGAGAGAACAATAGCGATACAGGCAGAGAGAGAGAGAGAGGGAGAGGGACAGAGAGACAATGAAAGACAGAGAGGGAGAGAGACAGAGTCAGCGAGAAACAGAGAAAGAGATAGAGATAGAGAGAGGCAAAGGGAGCCATTGAGAGTGACGGACCGAGCGTAAGATAGCGAGAGAGAGAGAGAGATAGCGAGAGACAGAGAGATAGGTAGAAAGAGCGAGACAGATACAGAGAAGCGCGACAGAGAGACAGAGAGAAAGAGAGACAGAGTCAGAGATAGAGAGAGAGAGAGAGCGAGAGACAGAGAGAGTGAGATAGGCATAGCGAGAGAGAGAAGAGACAGAGAGAGAGAGAGAGAGAGAGCGAGAGCGAGAGAAAGAGAGACAGAGACAGAGACAGAGACAGAGTGAAAGACAGAGAGACAGACAGAGAGATAGGGTGCGAGACAGAGGGAAAGATAAATAGAGAGGCAGAGAGAGAGAGAGTAAAGAGAGAGAAAAACAGTGAGACATCTAGCAAAGAGTGCGAGAGAGATACACACAGCTAGAGGGAGAGCGAGATGGAGGGAGAGATTGAGAGAGAGAGAGGAAGAGAGAGACAGAGCGAGACGGAGAGAGCAACAGATAGACGGACAGAGAGACAGAGAGAGAGAGAGACTGAGTGCGAGAGAGAGAGAGAGGGAGAGAAAGAGAGAGAAGAGAGAAAGATTAAAAGATAGAGCGACAGATAGGCAGAGATCGAGAGAGATAGAGAGAGACAGAGACAGAAGAAGGGAAAGAGATAGAGACATAGAGAAATACTGATGGAGAGAGAGAGACAGATAGAGTGAGAGACAGAGTGATAGAGATAGAAGGAGTTAGAGATAGAGTGAGAGACAGAGAAAAAGTCAGAGAGAGAGAGAGAGACAGACAGACAGGGAGAGTGAAAAGAGAGAGAGAGAGAAAGATAAAGAGATAGAGCGACAGACAGACAGACAGACAGAGATAGCGAGAGCGAGACAGGCAGAGAGAGAGGGAGAGGGAGAGAGACACAAAGAAAGACAGATAAAGAGGGAGACTGAGAGAGAGAGAAAGAGAGAGAGGAGGACGGAGAGAGAGAGAGAAAACGGGAGAGAGACGGACAGAGCGAGAGCGAGTCAGAGATATGCAGATAGCGAGAGATAGTGAGAGTGTGAGAGACAGAGAGAGTGTGGAGTCCTCAACTCTAGAACATATTCACACGAGGCATATACTGCAGACAAAGTCACTCATGACCTGAACCTTTATTCCTAGGACCAAGGAGTGCTGAGCCTGCGTGGAACCTCCCTTTAAGTACCTGACTGACCAGGTAAGGAGTGTCTCCCACATGTTCACCCCCTGTGGTCAAGGTGTGTATTTCACGGTTATATACAGTTTACACTATATTTACATGTTGGTTACATTTATGTGATGGTTACAAACATGACATCACCTACCCCACAATGTCTTTGGGTCAAAGATTGAGTCTTTCATCCGGTCGATGCTCTCCCATTGAGCGTTGCAGTTCTGGCTCTGGTGGTTGAGCCGTGGCATGCGTCTCTGACGCCTGAATTGGTTCCAGCCTGTCCAGGCTGTCCGCAGGGACTGTGCATGCTGTTTACTGCCCTAGGTGCTCGTTTACTAGCAGTGGTGTGGTTAACATCCCATGGTCTATTTCAGGTTCCTGAGTGTCCATGCTGAACCTTTTCTTTACCTGGTCCAGATGTTTGCGGCCTAGCTGCCCATTATTTAGTCTTACCACTATGACACTTAACACCTCTTTACCAATTACGGTGCCCTCGAACCATTCGGTTCCTTGTGCATGTTTCAGCACAAATACCGGGTCATCCATTTCTATACACCTCCCCCTTGAGTTTCGATCATGGCAGTCGGTTTGGTACTGCCGCTTGCCCTCAGCAATATCTGCCAGGCTTGGGTGAATGTTCGTCAGCCACGTTTTAAGCGAGCGTTTCGTGAGGAGTTCCACCACCTGGACTCCCGTGAGCGAGTGCGCTCGGAACCTATCGGCCAGCAGGAGGCGCGATAGGCGGTACTAAAGAGAGGGACCCTGGATAAGGACCATGCCTTGTTTTATGACTTGGACCGCACGTTGCACCTGGCCATTGGAAGCCGGCTTGAACGACGCTGTCCAGACCTGCTTGATATCATTGCCCGTCATGAACTTCTGGAATTCATGGCTGGTGAAACACGGGCCATTGTCTCTGAACAGAATGTCCAGCAAGCCATGGGTCGCGAAAACTGTACACAGGCTCTCCATGGTGATGGATGTCATGCACAAGTTTAATATGATGCACACGATCCATTTCGAGTAGGCATCGACTCCAATCAGGAACATTTTCCCATGAACGGCCCCGGATAGTCCACATGGATGCGTGTTGGTCCAGTGCCACTGGCTGAGCGGGGCACCCCTGGGGGCATTGCCCGGCTGGGTACACGTTGTGGACCTGCGAACCCAGTGTTCCAAGTCTGAGTCAATCCGCGGCCACCATGCATGTGATCGGGCAATAGCTTCATTAGCACAATGCCAGGGTGCTCGCTGTGGATTTCACTGATGAATGCTTCCCTCCCTTTCGAAGTCATGGCCACCCTTCTGCCCCATAGTAGGCAGTTGGCTTGGATGGAGAGCTTGTCCATCCGTCTCTGAAATGGTCTGACCTCCTCGTGGTACGCACCGTGTGCGGGCGCCCAATGCACAGTCAGGACACATTTCCTTATCATGGATAGGAGGGAGTCCCTGTTGGTCCATAGTTTGATCTGGCGGGCTGTGATGGGGGAGCCTGCCGTGTCAAATTCTCAACGGCCATGACCATCTCAGCGCTTTGCTTCACTGCCCCCTCTGTGGTGGCCGGAGGAAGTCTTCTGAGCGCGTCAGCGCAATTTTCGGTGCCTGGCCGGTGCCGTATGGTGTAGGCATATGCAGCCAGCTTGAGTGCCCATCGCTGTATGAGAGCTAACGCATTGGCGTCGACAGCCTTGCTGTAGAACAACAGGAATGTTAATGGCTTGTGATCCGTTTCTAACTCGAACGGTCGGCCGAAGAGATACTGGTGCATCTTTTTCACACTGTAATCGCAAGCGAGTGCATCCTTTTCGACCATGCTGTACCCAAGCCCTGCCTGGGAGAGCGACCTGGAGGCATAAGCCACCGGTTGTAGTCGGCCGTCGACATTTCCCTGCTGCAACACACACCCAACCCTGTACGATGATGCAATGCATGTTAAAACCAGTTTTTTACAGTGATTATACAAAGCCAACAGTTTGTTAGAACAAAGCAGGTTGCACGCCTTGTTGAAAGCCCGGTCCTGACAATATCTCCAGAACCAGTCACAACCCTTACGCAGGATCACATGGCTAGAACAACATGCTTAAATTAGACAGGTAGTTCCCAAAATAGTTCAAAAGTCCCAGGAACGATTGCAACTGCGATGTGTTGCCAGGGTGGGGCGCAGAACGGTCGCCTCCGTTTGGGATTTGATAGGCCGGATTTCGTCTGCGGTAACCCTCCTGCCCAAAAACTCGACCTCTCGGGCCAAAAACACATACTTGGCCTTTTTCAACCGCAGGCCTACCCAGTCCAGTCGGCGTAGTACCTCCTCCACGTTGTGGAGGTAATCTTAGGTGACTCGACCCGTTATTCGGATGTCGTCTTGGAATAGATTGTGACGGAAATGGATGTGAGCAAGCTTTCCATGTTCCTCTGGACGATTCCGCCCGCTGGACGAATGCCAAACGACCCCTGCTGTCGATGCATAATCCCTTGTGCGTCGTGATGGTGGTCAGAAGCTTGGATTCTTCAGCCAGATCCTGTGCCATGTAGGCCGAAGTCAGCTCCAACTTCGTGAACAGCTTGCCAACTGCCAACCTGGCACAAAGGTCTTCCGCTCTCGGGAGCGGGTATTGGTCCTGCAGCGACAATCGTTTGATGGGGGCTTTGTAGCCGCCGCAGACCCTGACTGAACCATCCGGTTTAAGGACAGGAACGATGGGGCTCGCCCGGTCACTGAATTCAACTGGCGAAATTATGCCCTCTCTGAGCAGCCTGTCCAATTCACTCTCACTTTTCTCACCCCTCACATACGGCACCGCTCTGGCTTTGTGCTGCACTGGCTTGGCATCCGGGGTGATGTGTATCACTACTTTGTTGACCTTGAATGTTCTGACACCGGGTTGAAACAGTGACTTCAATTTTTGCAGCATGAACTTCACTCCACAGACGAAATGGTGTGCACATCACCCCATTTCCAGTTTATCTCGGCTAGTCAGCTCCTTCGCAAAAGCGCGGGGCCATTTGACGGAACAATCCAGAGTGGCAGGCGGCTCTTTGATCCATTGTGTATTATCACCAGATTTGCACTGCCGAGCACTGGGATGATTTCTGTGGAGTATGTGCGTAGCTGCGTTTCAATGCATTCCAGTTTGGGCCTGATAGCTCTGTGTGGCCATGATCTCTCAAATTATTGGACGCTCATAAGGGACTGGCTGGCTCCAGCATCTTGCTCCTTGCGCACCGGATACCATTCAATAAAAATTTCATCATCATGGGTGGCGTTTTGGTGTATGAGATGTGGACGTCAGCCACATGAGCCCTCTGAACCTCAGCACCAATGGCGTTGCCCCAGGCATCATCCTACATTGAAGAGTCTCGTCTGATTCCTCTGTTTCATAGATTAGCCTCGCTACAGCCTTTTTGCACTTTGTAGCCAAATGTCCTCTGGCATTACAATTCCTGCAGGTGAACTGCTGGAACTTGCAACTTTTAGCAGTTTGTCGACCCCCGCCTCTCCAGCATTGGCTGAGATTGTTGTTCACAAAGGGGCTGTTACCAGGCAATCCGAACTGATTGTCCCCTTGGTTGTTTCTAAGCACTCTGATGGTGGTTGTCAATGGTCCCATCACGGGACGCATTGTTCCTCTTGACGGCGTGAACTGCCGATCCTCCTACCATTGTCTCTGTTGCTGTCCCACCCTAGATCCTGTTGCTGCCTGGGCGATGTCTAATTGCCCTTGGCTGCTGCGGGGTTCTGTATCAATTTTGCAACATTAACTCCAAGGTTCATCACAACTTTAAAACCAGGGCTGCGTGCGTAAATTATCTTGGTATCCTCTTCCCCCGCGAAGAAGTTCTGAGCTTTCAAAGCTGCCCTTTCCAAATTCAAGTCCTTGTCCTCAATAAGCTTCCTGAAAATACCTGAAAATACCTGAAAATACCCTCTATGAAAACATCCCTTAACATCTCCTCCCTGCAGGCGTCTGTGAACTTACAGAAGCTGCCCAAGCGTTTCAGGTCTGCAACGAAGTCCGAGATGTTTTGCCCTTCCCAACGTCTGTGTGTGTAGAACCGGTGCCGGGCCATGTGTACGATGGTCGCCGGTTTCAGATGTTCACTGATTAGCTGGCTGTGCTCTTCGAACGACTTGTCGGCCGGTTTGAGAGGTCCAAGCAGGTCCAAGCAGAGTGTACGTTTTTGTCCCGCAGCTTGTCAGTAGATGTGCCCTCCGCTTGTCAGCTGCTTCCACTCCCAGCCAGTCCTTTGTGACAAAGGTCTGCTGGATTCGCTCCACATAATCGTGTCAGTCCTCACCTACACCGTAACGTTAGAGCACATGGGATTGGGGGTAGTGTGCTGACATGGATTGAGAACTGGTTGTCAGACTGGTAGCAAAGAGTAGGAGTAAATGGGTACTTTTCAGAATGGAAGGCAGTGACTAGTGGGGTACCGCAAGGTTCTGTGCTGGGGCCCCAGCTGTTTACACTGTACATTAATGATTCAGATGAGGGGATTAAATGTAGTATCTCCGCATTTGCTGATGAAACTAAGTTGGGTGGCAGTGTGAGCTGCGAGGAGGATGCTGTGAGGCTGCAGAGCGACTTGGATAGGTTAGGTGAGTGGGCAAATGCATGGCAGATGAAGTATAATGTTAATAAATGTGAGGTTATCCACTTTGGTGGTAAAAACAGAGAGACAGACTATTATCTGAATGGTGACAGATTAGGAAAAGGGGAGGTGCAAAGAGACCTGGGTGTCATGGTTGATCAGTCATTGAAGGTTGGCATGCAGGTGCAGCAGGCGGTTAAGAAAGCAAATGGCATGTTGGCCTTCATAGCAACGGGATTTGAGTACAGGGGCAGGGAGGTGTTGCTACAGTTGTACAGGGCATTGGTGAGGCCACACCTGGAGTATTCTGTACAGTTTTGGTCTCCTAACCTGAGGAAGGACGTTCATGCTATTGAGGGAGTGCAGCGAAGGTTCACCAGACTGATTCCCGGGATGGCGGGACTGACCTATCAAGAAAGACTGGATCAACTGGGCTTGTATTCACTGGAGTTCAGAAGAATGAGAGGGGACCTCATAGAAACATTTAAAATTCTGACGGGGTTAGACAGGTTAGATGCAGGACGAATGTTCCCAATGTTGGGGAAGACCAGAACCAGAGGTCACAGTCTAAGGATAAGGGGTAAGCCATTTAGGACCGAGATGCGGAGGAACTTCTTCACCCAGAGAGTGGTGAACCTGTGGAAATCTCTACCACAGAAAGTTGTTGAGGCCAATTCACTAAATATATTCAAAAAGGAGTTAGATGAGGTCCTGACTACTAGGGGGATCAAGGGGTATGGCGAGAAAGCAGGAATGGGGTGCTGAAGTTAAATGTTCAGCCATGAACTGATTGAATGGCGGTGCAGGCTCGAAGGGCCGAATGGCCTACTCCTGCACCTATTTTCTATGTTTCTATGTTTCTATGTTCCTCTGTGCTCCAGGTGACCATTCTTGTGGTTCAGTGATTCACGTTTCTCGTCGCCAGATGTGGAGTCCTCAACTCTAGAATATATTCACTCAAGGCATATACTGCAGACAAGGTGACTCATTACCTGCACCTTTATTCCACGGACCAAGGAGTGCTGAGCCTCGTGGAACCTCTCTTTACGTACCTGGCTGAACAGGTAAGGAGTGTCTCCCACAAGTTCACCACCTGTGGTAAAGGTGTGTATTTCCCAGTTGTATAAAATGTACAGTGTTGTTGCATGTTGGTTACAGTTATGTGAAGGTTACACACATGACAAAGAGAGCTACCGAGAGAGAAAGCGAGAGAGAGAGAGAGAGAGAGATACAGAGAGAGAGAGAGATAGAGTGAGAGAGAGAGAGAGTGAGAGCGAGCGAGAGAGAGAGAGAGAGAAAGAGAGAGATCGAGAGAGAGAAAGAGAGATCACAAAGAGAGAAGATCAGAGAGAAAGCGAGAGAGACAGAGTGAAAGAGTGAAAGACAGAGAGATAGCGACAGAGAGAGAGAGAGAGAGCGACAGAGAGAGAGACAGAGAGAGATAGAGTGTATGACAGAAAGAGAGACAGAGAAAAATAGAAAGCGAGACATAGAGACAGAGAGAAAGAGAGACCGATCGAGAGAGAGAGATAGGGAGAGAGAGAGACAGAGAGAGAGAGATAGGGTGGGTGGGAGACAGAGGTAGAGAGAGCGATACAGAGAAAAAGAGAGAGAGACAGGCAGAGAGAGAGAGAGTCAGGTAGAGAGTGAAACACAGAAAGAGAGAGAAAGCTGGATAGATAGATAGATAGAGCGAGACAGAGGGAGAGAGAGAAACAGAGATAGAGAAAGAAAGAGATCGAGAGACAAAGCGAGAAAGCGAGAGAGACACACATTATCTCTCTCTCTCTTCCTCTCTCTGTCTATATATATCTAGGTTTCTGTGTGTGTGTGTGTCTCTCTATCTGTTTCTCTTTTACTATAGATTCTGGGACTGATACAGGGCTACGGGGAGAGAGCAGGGCAGTGGGTTTTGTTTGGGGATTGATAGAGGGCTATGAGGAGAGAGTGAGGCAGTGGGATTCGTTTGGGATTGAAACGGGGCTATGGGGAGAGCGCGGGTAGTGGGATTAGATTTGGATTGATACAGGGCTATCGGGAGAGAGCGGGGCAGTGGGATTATATTTCGGGATTGATACAGGGCTATGGGGAGAGTGCATGGCACTGGGATAAGTTTGGGGATTGATACAGGGCTATGGGGAGAGAGCGGGGCAGTGATATTAGTTTGTGTAAGATTGAGCAGACATTTTACATCAGATGCGTGGTGGCCATTTTGTACCAGGTCTCTTGTTACAGATTCCGAGACAGAGACGGACAGAGAGAGAGAGAGAGAGAGACAGACAGACAGAGAGAGCGAATGAGAGAGAAGAGACAGAGAGAATGAGCGAGGGTGTGAGATAGTGACATAGAGAGATACAGATAGAAAGAGAGACAGATAGAGAGAGACAGAGAGATTGAGATAGATAGAGATAGAGAGAGAATGAGAGACAGAGAGAGGGAGAGAGACAGACAGAGAGAGAGAGACAGACAGAGAGAGGGAAAAATAGAGATGGACAGATAGGGAGAGAAAGAGAAAGAGATAGAGCACAGATATTCACAGAAAGAGAGAGAGAGATTGAGAGAGCGCGAGCGAGATAGGCAGAGAGAGAGAGAGGAAGAGGAAAATAAACACAACGAAAAACAGAGAGAGACGGAGACAGAGAGAGATAGAGAGAAAGATAGACATGGAGAGAGAGAGAGAGGGAGAGAGAGAGAGGAGAGAGAGAGAGAGAGAGAGAGAGAGAGAGAGAGAGAGAGAGAGTGAGAGAGAGAGAGAGAGAGACAGAGAGACAGAGAGGGCGAGGGACAGGCACAGGGACAGACAGAGTGAGGGAGAGAGACTGGCAGAGAGGGAGAGAGAGAAAGAGAGACAGAGATAGATACAGATCGACAGAGAGAATTATACAGGCAGAGAGAGAGGGAGATAGAGAGTCGCATAGAGCGAGAGAGAGTGAGATACAGTGAGGGAGATAGCGAGATAGTGAGATACAGAGACGGAGAAAGTGATAGATAGCGAGACATTGAGATAGAGAGAGAACGAGCGAGGCAGAAACAGAGAGTGAGACAGAGAGAGCCAGAGAGAGAGATCGACAGAGAGAGGGACAGAGAGAGAGAGACAGACCCACAGAGAGAGGAGCAGAAGAGAGAAAGAGAGAGAGAGAGACAGACAGAGACAGAGATAGAGAGAGAGAAAGAGAGAAAGAGAAAGAGACAGAGAGAGAGCGACAGATAGACAGAGAGACAGAGAGAGAGAGACAAACAGAGAGAGGGAAAACAGAGCGAGAGAGACAGAGTCAGAGAAACTGAAAGACACGGAGCGAGAGAAAGAGACAGAGAGAGACATACAGATCGAGAGAGAAAGAGCGAGGCTGAAACAGAGAGTGAGAGAGAGAGAGAGAAAGAGAGAGAAAGACAGAGAGACAGAGCGACACAGAGAGAGATCAGAGATAGGCAGACACTGAGAGATAGAGAGAGACACTGAGGGAGAGCAACAGAGAGAGAGATTCAGAAATAGTGCGAGGGAGAGAGATAGAGAGAGAGAGAGACATAGAGAGAGAAAGAGAGACAGAGGGAGAGAGAAAGAGAAAGAGAGAGACATCCAGTTAGAGAGAGAAAGAGCGAGGCTGAAACAGAGAGTGAGACAGAGAGAGACAAAAAGAGAGCGAGTGAGAGAGAGAATGAGAGAGAGACAGAGAGTGAGATAGAGCGACACGGAGAGAGAGTCAGAGATAGGCAGGAAGCGAGAGATAGAGAGAGACACACAGAGGGAGAGCAACAGAGAGAGAAAGAGAGTCAGAAACAGAGCGAGGGAGAGAGATAGAGCGATGCAGATAGAGAGAGACAGACATATAGAGATAGATGGAGATTGAGAGAGAGTGAGAGGCAGAGAGGAAGAGACAGAGAGATGCAGAGAGACAGAGAGATAGAGAGAGAGACAGACGAGGCAGACAGAGAGACAGAGAGAGAGAAAATAGAGTGTGAGACCGAGAGAGTGATAGAAAGAGACAGAGAGAGAGCGAGACAGAGCCAGAGAGAGCCAGAGATAGGCAGACAGCAAGAGATAGAGAATGACACAGAGCGAGAGCTACAGAGTGAGAGAGAGAGAGATAGAAAGAGAGACACAGAGAGAGAGCGACAGAGAGAGAGTTAGAGAGACAGAGAGAGAGCCACAGTGAGACAGAATGACAGAGAGATAGAAATAGAGAGAGGGACAGAGGGGGAGAGAGAGAGCATGAGAGAGAGAGAGACAGAGAGACCGAAAGAGAGAGAGAGACAGAGAGACAGAGAGAGACAGAAAGAGAGAGAGAGAGAGAGAGAGAGAGAGAGAGAGATATACAGAGACAAATACAAAGCGAGATAGAGAGACAGAGAGAGTGAGAGACAGATCGAGAGAGAGAGAGAGAGACAGGGAAATAGACAGAGTGAGAGATAGAGAGAGGGAGAGAGAGAGAGAGAGATAGGGAGAGAGATAGAGACAGAGAGAGCGAAACAGAGAGTCAGAGAGAGAGACCGAAAGAGAGAGAGACAAAGAGAGACAGAGAGAGAAAGTGAGAGACAGAGAGAGACAGAGAGAGAGACAGAGAGAGAGAGAGAGAGAGAGAGAGAGAGAGAGAGAGAGAGAGAGAGAGAGAGAGAGAGAGAGAGAGAGAGACAGGCAGACAGAGAGAGAGACAGAGAGAGAGAGATAGAGAGATAGAGAGAGAGACAGACAGAGAGCGAGGGAGATAGAGACATATATATGTGTCTGTGTGTGTGCGTCCCTCTCTATCTGACTCTCTTTCTGTATAGATTCTGTGATTGATACAGGGTATGGGGAGAGAGGGGAGCAGTGGTATTAGTTTGCGGGGGTGGAGAGCTCTACTATCCCAACAAGCTCTCCGAACCCTCGAAGCTCTCCTACCCTCCAAGCACTCCTAACCACGCAAGCTGTCCTACACCCAAAGCTCTCAGACCCCTCCAAACTCTCCCAAACCTTCCAAACTCTCCTACCCCCAAGCTCATGGAGCCCCCATGGATAGCGCTCCTATCCCTCCTCACAAGCTCTTCTACGCCCATCCCGAGCTCTGCTACCAACCCAGAGCTCTCCGAACACCGCAAGCTCTCCTGCCCCGCCAGCTCTCCGACGCCACCAAGCTCTCCGACGCCTCCAAGCTCTACTAACCACCACAAACTCAATTACCCGATATCAGATGCCCGCCAAACTCTTCTTCCCACCACAATCTCTCCAACCTGCCAGAAGCTCGCCTAAACCACAAAATTGACCGACCACCCTAATCTCTACTAGCCCCCGAGCTCTGCTATCCCCGAGCTCTTCTAATTCCACAAGCTCTCAAAAACCCCCAAGTTCTCCTTTCCACCAAGGCAATCCATCTCCCTTCAAGCTCTGTTATCGATCTCAAGTTCTCCAATCCGCAAGCTATCCTACCACCAAAGGTCTGCTACCCTCCAAGCACTCCTACCCGGCAAGCTGTCCTACCCCACAAGCTCTCCTACCATCCCAAGCTATTCTATCCCCAAGCACTCCTACCCCCATGCACTCCTACTCCCAAACTCTCCTAGCCACCCATGCAATCTTAAACCCAGCAATCTCTGCTACCGATCCCAAGCTCTCCAATCCAGATTGACCTAATCCGCAAGCACTGCCACCCTGCAAGTGCTCCGACCCCACACCAAGCTCTCTTACCCACCAAGTTCAGCGACCTTCCCAATCTATCCGACAACCAAGCTCACCTGCGCCCCAAGCTCTCCTACACCACAACCGCTCGTACACCCCAACCTCACCTAACCCCCAAAGCTCTACTAACACCCCAAGAGTTTTTGCCCCCTCCAAGCTCTCCTTTTCCCCAGGACCTGATAACCCCCAAGCTCTCCTACCCCCCAAGCTCTCCTACACCCCAAAGCTCTTCTACCCCCAAGATCTCCGAAACCTTCAAGGTCTGCTAACGCTCCCAAATAGTCCTACCCGCCCAAGCTCACGTACCACCAAGCTCTCCGACCCCATTAGCTCTCCTACACCCCGAGCTCTCCTACGCTCACAAGCTCTCCTACCTCCCAAGCTCTTCTGCTACCGTCCGAGCCCTGCTACCGAACAAAGCGCTCCTACCCCTCAAGCTCACCTACTTCCCAAACTCTCCGAGCCCCCAAGCTCTCCTACCTCCAAAACTCTCCTAGCACCCAAGCTCTCCTAACCCCAAAAACTCTCCTACCCCCGCAAGCTCTCTACCCCAAAGCTCTCCGACACACCAAGCTCTACGCAACCTCCAAGATCTCCTAACCACCCCAAACTTCCAGAGCCGCGCAAGCTCACGAACCCCCAAGATCTGCTCCACCCGAGTTCTCCTGCACACCAAGCTCTACGCAACCTCCAAGATCTCCTAACCATCCCAAACTTCCCTAGCCACGCAAGCTCACGAACCCCCAAGATCTGCTTCACCCGAGCTCTACTACTTCTACAAGCTATCCGACAACCAAGCTCTCCTGCGCCCCAAGCTCTCCTACACCCCAACCGCTCGTACACCACAACTCACCTACCACCCCAAGCTCTCCTACGCCTCCAAATCTCTCCTACCTCCAAGCTCTCCTACCCATCCAAACTCTCCTAAGCCCCAAAGCTCTACTACACCCCAAGAGCTTTTGCCCCCTCCAAGCTCTCCTATCCCCCAGGATATCAAAACCCCCAAGCTCTCCTACCCTCCAAGCTCTCCTGCACCCCCAAGCTCCTCCACCCGCAAGATCTCCGAAACCTGCAAGGTCTGCTAACCCTCCCAAATAGTCCTACCCGCCCAAGCTCACGTACCACCAAGCTCTCCGACTCCATTAGCTCTCCTACACCCCGAGCTCTCCTACGCCCACAAGCTGTCCTACCTCCCAAGTTCTCCTGCTACCCTGCGAGCACTGCTACCGACCAAAGCGCTCGTACCCCTCAAGCTCTCCTACCTCCCAAACTCTCTGAGCCCCCAAGCTCTCCTACCTCTCAAACTCTCCTAGCACCCAAGCTCTCCTAACCCCCAAAACTCTCCTACCCCCGCAAGCTCTCTACCCCAAAGATCTCCTACACACCAAGCTCTACGCAACCTCCAAGATCTCCAAACCACCCCAAACTTCCCTAGCCGCGCAAGCTCACGAACCCCCAAGATCTGCTTCACCCGAGCTCTCCTATGTCTCCAAGCTCTTCAACCCCCCCAATCGCTCCAACCCCACAAGCAATCCCACCTCCACAAGCTCTCCTAACACCTCAAGCACTCCAAGCCCCAAGATCGCCAAACCCCCTAATTCTCGTACACCCCAAGCTCTGTTTCCCCCAAACTATTCTACGCCCAAGCTCTCCGACACACCCAACCTCTCCTATCCCTCCCTAAGCTCTGCTTCCCCGAAGTTCTCCTCCCTCCCCCTAAGCTATGCTGCCCCCTGCACAAGTTCTCCTACCCACAAAGTTCTCCTAACACCTCAAGCTCTCCTATCCGCGATGCTCTCCTTCCACCCAAGCTCTCATACCACCCTATTCTCTCCGAGCCCCCGTGCTCTCCGACCCCCAAGCTCTCATACCTGCCCAAGCTCTCCTACCACCCTCCTAGCTCTCCTACACACCCAAACTCTCCTAACCACCAAAGCTCTCCGAACACCCAAAGTTATCTTGCCTCCAACCTCTCCAACCCCCCCAAGATCTTGTAACCCCCAAGTTCTCCGATGCCCCAGGCTCTCCCACATGCTTCAAGCTCTCCTAGCAAACAAGATCGCCGAATCCTGCACGCTCTCCTAACCCTCTCAAATCTTCCTATCCACCCAAGCTCTCCTCCTCCCAAGCATTCATACCAACCTGCGAGCACACCTACCCACTCAAGCTCTCCTTAGCACCAAAGCTTTCCTAACAGCCCAAGCATTCTTGCCCCCCCAAGCTCTCCAACCTCCCAAGCTCTCATAACCCCCAGGCTCTACTACCCCCAAGTTCGCCGACACCCCGCAAGCTCTCTACGCCCACAAGCCCTACTACACCCAAAGCTCTGCGAAACCTCCAAGCTCGCCTAACCCCCGCCCAAACTTTTCTATCCGCCCTAGCTCACGCACCCCAAAGCTCTCCTACCCCTCAAGCTCTCCTACAGCCCGCGCTCTCCTACGGCACCAAGCTACCTTACTCAACAAGCGTCCCCACCCCCGCCAAGAAATCCTAACCCCACAAGCTCTCCTAACCCCTCAAGCTCTCCTCGCCCAAAAGCTCGCAAAACACCTTCGTTCTCGTACACCCCAAGTTCTGTTAGCCCCCAACCTCACCTAACCCACAAGCCATCCTAACCGCAAGCTCCGCTACCCCCGCCAACCTCTCCAGCCCCCTCCACAAGTGCACCGACCTACCAAGCTCTTCTACCCGCGATGCTCTCCTTCCACCCTAAGCTCTTCTTCCCCGCAAGCTCTCCTTACCCCGCCTAGCTCATGTATTCCCCAAGCGCTCCTACCATCCCCAAAGCTCTCCTACCTCCCCAAGCTCTCCTACACCAACAAGCTCTCCGACGTCTCCAAGCTCTCCGAACCCCCGACGAGCTCTCCTACCCCAAGCTCACATACAATCCAAGCGCTCCGACCCACCCCAAGCTCTCCCTCGTGCCAGAAGATCATCTACACCCCAAGCTCTCACACACGCCCAAGCTCTCCTACCACCCACCGAGCTCTCCTACGCACCCAGGATCTCCGAACCCCCAAAGCTCTCCGAACACTCCAAGATCTCTTGCCTCCAAGCTCTGCAAACCCCGAAGATCTCATAACCCTCAAGCTGTCCTATCCCCCAATCTCTCCTCCATGCCTCAAGCTCTCCTATCCGCCAAAATCTCCGAAAACTGCAAGCTGTCCCAATCCTCCAAAATGTTCCTACCCGCCCAAGCTCAGGTACCACCACGCTTCCCTACTCCCAAGCAATCCTTACCCCGCCAAACTCTCCTACCCCCAAGCTCACTGATTCCGCAAGCGCTCCTACCGAGCCCAAAATCACCTACCCACCGCAAGTCCTCCTAACTCCCAAGATCTCATAACCCCTAAGCTCTCCTTCACCCCGAGCTCTCCAAACATCCCAAATTCACCATGACCCCAACTCTCCTCTCTCCAATTCTCCAACACCACAAGGTCTCATACCATAGCCAAGCTCTCCTACCCCGCAAAGCTCTCCTTCCCCTCCAAGCCCTCCTACCATCCAAGCTCACCAACACCCCATGATCTATTACCCCGCCAAAAGTTCTCCTAAACCTTAGATCTCATACCACTAAATCCGAAATGTTCTGACAGCCCCGAGCTCTCCTACCGCACGGATCTCTCCTAAACGCGAATTCACGTAACCCACTCAAGCTCTTATCCCCCCAACTCTCCTATTCCCCATCTCTCATTCACCACCCAAGCTCTCTGACTGCACCAAGCTCTCCTAGTACCCCCACAAGCTCTCCTATACCCTGAGCTGTCCTACAACGCAAGCACTCCTATACCACCCAAGCAACCCTACCACCCCATGCACTACAAACGCCGTAAGTGCTCCTACCGGCCCAAGCTCTCCGACCCAAACCAAGCTCTCTGACCACCCCAATTTCTCCTACCTGCACCCCAAACTCTCCTATCCCCCCAAGCTCACCCACCCTCACAAGCTCTGCAACCACTCAAGCACTCCATGCTCCCAAGCTCTCCGACCACGACAAAGCTCTCCTGCACGCAAATTCTCACATTCCAAACTCTCCTACCCACCAAGGTTCTCCTACACCCACAAGCTCTCCCACACCCCCGCAAGCACTCCAACCACCCACAAGCTCTTCTACCACACCAAAGCTCGACTACCCGCAAGCTCTCCCACCTGCCAGAAGCTTGCTTGCCGCACAAGTTATTCTACCCGCCAAGCTCTCCTATGCCACAAGCTCTCCTCCTCCTCCCTGAAGCTCTCCTACTTCCCAAAAGCTCCTCCTAACCCCACAAGTTCACCTACCCCCGCAGCACTCCTACCCCCCAAGCTCTTTTAACCCCACAAACTCTCCCACCCAGCCAAGCACCCCAACCCCCCGAGCGTTCCTACCCCGCCCCGCCTACAACCCCAAGGTGTCCTACCCCACAAAATACTCCGACCACACCAAAGATCTCCTCCCCCGCAAATATTACTTCCCACACTCCCAAACACTCCACCCTCACAAGATCTCGCACCCTCATGCTCTCCTACCCCCCAAAGCTCTCCTTCACCCCAAGGTCTCCGAACACCCCAAGCCCTCCTTCCCCCCAAGCTCACCTAAGCCCCAAGCTCTCCGAACCTTCCAAATTCTCCTACCACCCCAAGCTCTGCTACCCCTCTAAACTCTCCTACCCCACAAATTCTCCCACCACCACAAGCTCTCGTACTCCTCAAACTCTCTTATCCCAAACGTTCATCCACCCTCAAGCTCTCCGAGCACCCCAAGATTTCATACTCCCACCAAGCTCTTCTACTCCCCCTCAGGCTCTCCTGCATCCACCCGCAAGCTCTCCGACCAATTCCGAGCTCTGCTAACCCCCAATTCTCCTGCCCCGCAAGCTCTCCGAACCCGACAAGATCTACTTCGCCACCCATGCACTCCCACCACGCCAGGCTCTCCGGCCCAGCGCCCGAAGCTCTCCGAACCGCACAAGATCTCCTACCCTGCTCAGCTCACCTGCCCGCCAAACTCTAGTACCCCGCCAAGGTCCAGGACCAATAAAAGCTATTGTACTCACCGAGCACGCCTAACCCCGCACGCTCTCCGAAACCTCAAGCTCTCCGGCCCCTCCTAACAAACTTAACCCCCCAAACTCACCTACTCAAGTCAACGACCTCCCAAACTCTCCTACCCCCAAGCTAGTCCACCCCAAGGCTGTCCTACCTCCAAGTACACCTCGCCCACAAGCTCTCTTCTGCTCCTCCCGCTCTCTTCTATACCTGCATACTCTCTTCTACTCCCGCTCCAAGGTCTCTTGTACTCCCCAAGCTCTCTCTCCCCAACGAACTCTCGGTCTTCAACTCCAATTCCCAAAGTCGCGCTCTTTCTCCTCCTACACAATTAAATCTCTGTCTCACCTCCCCCGCCTCCCGCCCAAGCCTTCTCTTTTCCCCGCTCCATCTCTGAATTTCCCACCCACCAAAGCTATCTCTGTTCCCGCCATCCAAGCCCTCTCTATTATCCCTCCACCCAAGCTCTTTCACCCATGCCTCCACCAAGCTCACATTCTCCACTTCCCAACAAGCGTGCTCCACCCTAAGCTCTCGAGGTCTACTCCCACACCCTAGGCTCTCTCTCCCTCGTGACAAATGCTATTCTAACTGGCCCGAAGTTCCCTTCTACCCTTCCAAGCTACCTAATGCCCATACATCCTATCTCTTACCCCGCCCCGCAACGCTCCTCTACCCCTTACAATCTCCAACCTCCTACTCCCTAAAGCACTCCTATGACACAAGCTCTGCTACAACCCCAATCTCTCCTAACTCTCCAATCTCTCCTACCAACCCCCAATCTCTCCTACACCTCCAATTCGAACTATCCACCGAAGCTCTCTGCCCCGAAGCGCTCCTCCCCGCCAAGCAAGCTCCCTGCCCCCAAGCTCTCACACCCCCCCACGAGCTCTCTTTCCACCCCCAAGATCCATTCCCCACAAGCTCACTCCCCCAAGCTCACTTTCCCCCACATGCTCCCTTCTATCCCCTCCAAGCAAATTTCTAATCGCCCCCAATCTAACTTCTGCGCACCAAGGCTCTCCTCTATCCCAACACAAGCTCTTTTCTACAACCAACACTCTTCTACCCCACTCCCCACTTCTCTTCTCCCCCGAAGCTCTTCAACCTAACAACCAAACCCAGTCCCCTAAACTTCTTCTGTACTCGCAAGCCCTTCTGCGCCCTAAGCTCTCCCCCAATGTCTCTACACAGCAAGCTCTCTCCCCCATCTCTCCAATCCCTGCAAGCATTCCTAACCCCTCATGCTCCTCCACAAGCCCCCCTGCTAATTTCTCCTACCCCCTCCCCAAGCTGTGCAACTTTCTAAAAATCCTACTTTTCATCTTTCAGGAGCAAATTCCAAAGTTTCTCGACGTTATTCCCATATTTCTGGCGCTAACTAACTTGTTTCTGCGCTAACAATGCACATCGAGCAACGAATTCGATGCTGCCCATTTTGCACCACTGACCGAGATAAATTTCGAGGCCATACGTTGTAATATTTTGCAGCATGATAAATGCTTCCTGCAATGATCAGTGGCTATTCTTTTCACCCCCAAATTGCAAACAGCAATCAAAATAGATAGATGACTCCTGAAAAGTGTGCAGCAGTATTCATCATTCTCCATCTCTTTAGCATACCTTTGTTCTGTTGCACTGTTAAAGTAAATACGAAGGCAGAATATTATCTCAATGCCGGTAGATTAGGAAAAGAAGAGGTGCAACTCGACCTGGACCTCTTGAAAAATCAGTCATTGAAAGTTGGCATGAAGGTATAGCATTCAGTGAAAAATGGCAAATTATATGTTGACCTTCATACCTAGGAGATTTGTGTAAAGGAGCAGGGAGTTCTTACTGCAGTTATACAGAGCCTTCGTGAGGCCTCATCTGGAATATTTTGTTCAGTTTTGGTCTCCTAATCTGAACAAGGACGTCCTTGATATTGAGAGAGGGCAGACTGATTCCAGGGATGGCAGGACTGACATATGAGGAGAAAGTGGATCGACTGGGCCTGTATTCATTGGAGTTTAGAGGGATGTGAGGCGATCTCACAGAAACATATAACATTCTGAAAGGATTGGACAGTTTCGATGCAGGTAAAGTGACCCCGACGTTGGGGAGTCCACAGCCAGAGGACACAGACTAAGGATAAGGAGTAAGCCATTTAGAACTGAGATGAGGATGTGGCCCTTACGGCTAAAGGAATCAAGGGGTATGGAGAGAAAGCATGAAACAGGTACTGAGATGAATAATCAGACATGATCTTATTGAATGTTGGTGCAGGCTCGAAGGGCCGAATAGCCTACTTCTGCAACTATTTTCTGTGTTTCTATGTTTCTAATTCCCGTGTTCCTGGAGCTCCTACTGGCCCTCTTCCTGCAACTCGCAATGTCCTTGCACCTACATGGAACGCCCCTGCTTCTGTAGATAATTCAACTGTTTCTGGAGCTAATATCTTTATTTACGGAGAAAATGCCATCGTTTCTGGAAGTCCGATTTTCCTCCTTCTGGAATTCTGAGTTGTATGTGGAGCAACTAATTGTCCTTTTCCTGGAGCTCTAAATTGACCGTATATGAAACACTAATTGTCCTATCTAAGTGACTACTAGTTATATATATGTCTCCGAAATGTCCTTTTTGTGATGCAACCTCCTAAATCCGCTGCTGCAAGGACAGCTACGTCACCTCTATCTAGAGCTAACTCTGCAATTTCTAAACAGAATTCTCCTGTGGCTGGAGCTAATTGCGCTGTTTCTGGTGCTGTTAATTTTTCAGTCTGTGGAACTCCTAATTATTCTGTTTTTGGAGCACCTTCCCCTATTCCTGGAACTACACACCTTGTAACTAGAGCTGAAAAGTCCTCTGCTTCTGGAGCACCTGATTGCCCTTCTTTCTGGAACTAATTGCGATATTTCTGGACATAATTCCCCTCTTTCTGGAGCTCCTAATTCAGGTGTTTCAAAAGCACTTAATTCCCCAGTTTGTGGAATTAACTCCAATATATCTGGAGCCAGTTCCACGGTTTCAGGAATTAATTCCTGTAATTAAAGATATCCCCTTCCCCGTGTTTCTGGAGCTATATCTCTTGTTCCGGGGTTAGTTTAAATGTTCTTGGAGCAGCTAAGTCCCAGCTCATGTGAACTCCAAATGCAACCGTTGCTGGAGCTCCTACTACCCGAGTTCATGCAGGTCCTAGTTCCCCTGTTTCTGGAGCTATTTCAGTTGTTTATGGAGATCTTAATTTCCCTCATCAGGATCTACAAATTGCACTGTTTATGATGCACTTTATTGTGCTTTTTATGTGGCTACCATTTCCCCGATATGTTTAGCTACGAATTATTCTGCTTATGTTGTGCTCTCCTAATTTCCTTGCGACAGGAATAGCTCGGTACCTGTTTCTTGAGTCAACTCTTCTCTTTCTAAATGGAATTCCTTTGTTTCCTTTGTGTACTGAACAAATTCCAGCGTTTCTGGAGCTCCTAATTCTCCAGTTACTCCAGTGCCCAATTTGACAGTTTCGGTTACTCCTATGCCTCATCTTTCTCGAACTAATTCCCGCGTATCTGGTGCTAATACGGTTGTTTCGTAACTAACTCCAGTATTCTTAGAACTCCCAGTTCCCCACTCTGAAGCTCCCAATTCCCGTGTTCCTGGAGCTAATTCCCCTGTTTCTGGACGTCATCTTTTTTCTGGAGTTCCGAATATCCCAGATTGTGGATCTCCTAATCTGTTTCTGGAGGTAACTCCCCTGTATCTGTTGCCAATTCAACTGTTTCTGGAGCTAATACTTTTTTTTTCTGGGGACAATTCCTGTGGAGCTTGAAATTTCCATATTTCTAGAGCTCACAATTGTGTGGTTTATGAAGCACATAATTGTCCTTTTTACGTGTCTAGTAGTTTGCCGATAGATATGGCTCCGAATTGTCCTGATAATGATGCGCTCTCCTAATTACACTGAAACATGAATAGAAAATTCATCTTTTCTGGAGGTAACTCTCCGCTTTCTAAATATAATTCCCATGCTTCTGGAGCTAATTACTCTCCACTGTGATTATTCCTGTGTTCCTGGAACTCGGTTCCCCTGTTTCTGCAGCTCTGTATTGCCTTGTTTCTGGAGCTGCTAATTGACCAGCTTCTGTAAATCCTACTTTTCTTCTTTCAAGACCTAATTCCACTGTTTCTAGATCTAATACAGTTGTTTCTGCGCTAATTCCCGTGTTCCTGGAGCTGCTACTTCCCCTCTTTCTGCGACTGGTAAATTCCTCGTTCTTGGAGAGCATTTCCCTGTTTCTGTCGCTAATTCAACTGTTTCTGGTGCTAATACCTATCTTTCCAGAAAAAATTCCATAGTTTCTAGAAGTTCTTGTTCCTCTATTTCTGGAGATTCTGAGTTGTTTATGGAGCTTCTAATTCGCCTTTTTCTGCTGTTCCAAATTGCGATGTTGAGGAAGCACCTAATAGTCCTATTTAGTGTCTACTAATTATATATATATATATATCCGAAATGTACTATATATGGTGCGCTCTCGTAAATCCCCTGCTGGAGGGACAGATAAGTCATCTATTTCGATAGCTAACTCCCCTCTTTCTAAACGCAATTCCCGTGTTTCTGGAGCTAATTATGCTGTTTCTGTAGCGAATGCCACTGTTCATGGAGATACAAATTTCCCAATCTATGGACCTCCTAATTCCTCTGTTTCTGGAGCAAATTCCACGGTTTCTGCAGCTAATCACCTTGTTTCTGTAGCTGATAAGTCCCTGTATCTGGAGCACCTGATTCTCCATCTTTCATGATCTCGCCTCCATATTTCTGGACATAATTCCCTTCTTTCTGGTGCTTCTAATTTTGATGTTACTGGAGCACTTAATTCCCCAGTTTGTGGATTTTACGCCAATATTTCTGGAGCTAATTCCCCGGTTTATGTAATTAATTCCTGTAATTAAGGAAATCCCATTGACCCTGTTTCTGGAGCTATTTCCCTTGTTCTGGGGTAAGTTGCAATGTTCTTGCAGCTGCTAAATTCCACGTAATGGGAGCTCTGACTGCCGCTATTGCTGGAGTTCCTACTATCCCAGGTAATGCAAATCCTTGTTCCACTCTTTCTGGACCTATTTTAGTTTTTGGTGAAGATCCTAAGTCACCTCTTTCTGGAGCTTCATGTTGAGCTGATTATGAAACACCTAATTGTTCTTTATATGAATGCTATCATTTCGCTTAAATATTTAGCTCTGAATTAATTGCTTATGATGCGCTCTCCTAATTCACCTGCTACAGGAATAGCTAGTTTACCTGTTTCTTGAGCCAACTGTTCTCATTCTAAATGCAATTCCATTGTTTCTGGAGCTAATTCCGCTGTTCTGAACACATTCCGGTGTTGCTGGAGCTGCTAATTCCCCAGTTTCTCCAGTGCCCAATTCGGCAATTTCTGTAACTCCTAATTCTCATCTTTTTAGACATAATTCGCCTTTTTCAGTTGCTAATACTGTTGTCTCCGAACTAATTCCAGAATTCCTGTAATTTATAATTCCCCTCTGTGCAACTCCTAATTCCCCTGTTCCTGGAGATAATTCCCCTGTTTCTGGAGCTCATGTTTTTCTGGAGTTCCGAATATCCCAGATTGTGGATCTCTGATGCATCTGTTTCTGGAGGTAACTTCCCTGTTTCTGTTGCTAATTCAACTGTTTCTGGACCTAATACATTTTTCTCTGGGGAAAGTACCTGTGAAGCTCCACATTTCCATATTACTGGAACTCCACAAGCACATATCTGTCCTTTTTATGTGTCTAGCATTTTGCAGAAATATATGGCTACGAATTGTTCTTTTTAAGGAGCGCTCTCCTAATTACTCTGCAACGTGAACAGAAAATGTTTCTTGAGGTAAATCTCCTCTTTCTAAACATAATTCCCCTGTTTCTGAAGCTAATTGCGCTGTACTGCAATTATTCCTGTGTTGCTGCAGCTCGCTTCCGCTGTTTCTGCAGCTCACCATTACCCTTTTTCTGGAGCTAAATTCTGTAGTTGCTATTATTCGAGTTTCTGTAAGTCCAACTTTTCAACTTTCCAGTTGTATTTCCACAGTTTCTAGACCTAATTCACTGTTTCTGAAGCTAATTACCATTTTATGCTCTAATTTCCGTGTTCCTGGAATTCCACCTTTCCTCTTTCTATGACTCCTAATTTCCCTGTTCCTGGAGGACATTCTCTGTTTCTGCAGCTAATTGTCCTATTTTAGGGTCTACTAGTTATATATGTATATCTATGAAATGCCCTGTTCGTGGTGCGCTCTTCTCAATCCCCTGCTGCAGGGTCAGCTAAGTCACGTCTTTCGAGAGCTAACTCTGCTCTTTCTAAATGCAGTTCACCTATTTCTGGAGCTAATTGCGCTGTTTCTGGAGCTCATTCCAATATTCCTGCAGCTGTTAATTTCCCAGTCTTGTGGAGCTCCAAATTCTTCTGTTTCTGGATCAACTTCCCCTGTTCCTGGAGCTAAACCCCTTGTCTCTGTAGCTGAAACTCCTGTGTTTCTGGAGCACCAGATTCTCCCTCTTTCGGGAGCTAATCACTATTTTTCTGGACATAATATCCCCCCTTTCTGGAGCTCCTAATTCCAGTGTTTCTGGAGCACTTAAATCCCCTGTTTGTGGAGTTAACTCCAAAAGTTATGGCGCTAATTCCCCGGTTTCTGGAATTAATTCCTGTAATTAAGGATATCCCATTTCCACTGTTTCTGGAGCTACTTCTCTTGTTCTGGGGTTAGTTTCAATGTTCTTGGAGCTGCTAACTCCCATCTTATGGGAGCTCCGAATGCCGCTCAAGCTGAAGCTCATAGTACCCCAGGTTATGCAGGTGTTGTTCCCCTGATTATGGAGATATTTTACTTGTTTGTGGAGAATCTAATTGCCCTTTTTCTAGACCATCAAATTACCCTGTTTATGAAAAATCTAATTGTGCTTTTTATGTGGCTACCATTTCCCCAATATATTTAGATCCGAATTATTCTGCTTATAGTGCGGTCTCCTGTTTCTTGAGCCAACTCTTCTCTTTCTAATTCCTTTGTTTCTGGAACTACTTCTGCTGTCCAGAATAATTTCCTGTGTTGCTGGAAATCCTAATTCCGCAGTTTCTGCAGTGCCCAATTCGGCAATTTCTGTAACTCCGAATGCTCATCTTTCTAGTCCTAATGCCCCTGTTTCTGGAGCTCATACCCACGTTCCTGAACTAATTCCAGTATTCCTGGAACTCTTAATTCCCCTCTCTGTAGCTCCTAATTCCACTGTTCCTGGAGCTAATTCCCCTGTTTCTGGAGCTAATCTTTTTTCTGGCGTTCGAAATATCTCATGTGTTTCTGGTGGTAAATCCCCTGTTTCTGTTTGCTAATTCAACGGTTTCTGGCGTGAATACCTTTTGTTCTGAGGTAAATTACGGTGGTTCAGATTACCATATTTCTGGAGCTCCACATTGTGCAGATTATGAAGCACATTTTTGTCCATTTTACTTGTGTACTAGGCTAGTAGATATTGCTCCGAATTATCCTGTTTATGGTGCACTCTCCTAATTACCCTGCAACATGAAAAGAATATTCATCTTTTCTCGAAGTAACCCTCCGATTTCTAAACATAATTCCCCTGTTTCCGAAGCTACTTATGCACTACTGTGATTATTCCTGTGTTCCTGGAGCTCGCTTCCCCTGCTTCTGAATTTCCCCCTTGCCCTGTTTCTGGAGTGAATTCCATTGTTTCTCGAGCTTCAAATATTCCAGTTTCCGCACCTGCTATTGTCATCTTTCAAAACGTAATTCCACGGTTTCTGGAACTAATTCCCTTGTTTCTGCGCAAATCCCCGCGTTCCTGAGCTCCTACTTCCCATCTTTCTGCGACTTCTAATTTCACAGTTCCTTGAGTGAATTCCCCTCTTTCTGTAACTAATTCAACTGTTTCTGGAGCTAATAACATTGTTTCCGGAGAAGATTGCATGGTTTCGGTAAGTCCTAGTTCCCCTCTTTCTGGAGATTCTGATTTGTTTGTGGAGCTCCTAATTGTCTATTTTCTCGAGCTACAAATTGCGCTGTTTGTGAAGCACCTAATTGTCCCATTTAAGTGTCTATTAGTTATATATATATGTATATATATTTGTATATCACCGACATGTCCTATTTATGCTGCGCTCTCCTAAATCCCCTGCTGCAGGGACAGCTAAGGCACCTCTTCCTGGAGCTAACTCTGCTCTTCACAAACGTTTCTGGAGAAAATTTCTCAGTTTCTTGTGCTAATACCCCTGTTCCTAGAGGTACTAATTTCTCAGTCTGTAGAGCTTCTAATTCCTCTGTTTCTGGAGCAACTTCCCTTGTTCTTGGAGCTAATCACCTTGTTTCTGTAGCTGAGATGCCCACTCTTTCTGGAGCGCCTGATATTCCCACTTTCAGGAGCTAATCATATTTCAGGACACAATTCCCTTCTTTCTGGAGCTCCTAATTTTGGTGTTACTGGAGCAATTAATTCCCCAGTTTATGGAGTTTACTCCAATATTTCGAGAGCTAATTCCCCGCTGATGGAACTAAAGCCTCTAATTAAGGCTGTCACATTGCCCCTGATTCTGCTGCTATTTCGCTTGTTTCAGGGTTCGTTGCAATGTTCTTGGAGCTGCTAAATCTCGCCTTATGAGAGCTCCGAATGTAGCTGTTGCTGGAGTTCCTACTACCACAGATTGTGCAGGTCCAATTACCCTGTTGCTGGAGCCATTTCAGATATTTGTGGAGATCACAATTAACTGTTTCTAGAGCTTCAAATTTCGCCGTTTATGAAAAGTCTAATTGTGCTTCCATTTTCCCGATACAATTCCTTTGCTTCTGGGGCTACTTCCGCTGTACTGTACAATTTCCCCTGTTTCTCGAAATCCTAATTCCACTGTTTCAGCAGCGCCCAATTAGGCAGTTTCTGTGACTTTTGATTTTCATCTTTCTAGACCTAATTCCCCAGTTTCTGGAGATAATACCCTTCTTTCGGAATTAATTACAGTAATCCTGGAACTCCTAAGTCCCGTCCCTGCAGCTCCCAATTCCACTCTTACTGGAGCTAATTTCCTTGTTTCTGAAGCTCATCATTTTTCTGCAATTACAATATCCCAGATTGTGGATCTCCTACTGCAGTTGTTTCTGGAGCAAATTCCCCTTTTTGCTTTGCTGCTTCAACGGTCTCTGGAGATAAGCATTTTTCTGTGCAAATTTCCTCTGGAGCTCCTAATTTCCCTTTTTTGTAGAGCTCCAGGTTGAACGGTTTCAGATGCCCATAATTGTCCTTTTTACGTGCCTAGTACTTTGCCGAATTGTCCTGTTTCTTGTGCACTCTCTTAATTAAGCTGCAACAAGACAGACTTCCATAGTTTCAATATCTAACTCCCCTGTTTCTGGCGCTAATTTCCTTCTTTCTGAGCTAATTCACGTCTTCCTGGAGCTCATACTTCCCCTCTTTCTGCGGCTCCAAATTCCCCTGTTCCAGGCGTTAATTTCCCTGCCTCTGGAGCTATTGTAACTTTTTTCTGGATATCCTAATTTCCCAGTTTGTGGAGCTTCTAATCCGTTTCCGGAGGTAACTCCGCAGTTTCGGTAGCTAATTCAACAGTTTCTCGAGCTAATGCCGATGTTGCTCGAGCTAATTCCCAAATATCTGGAGGTCCTAGTTCTCCTGTATCTGCAGATCCTAATTCCTCTGATTCTGAGGCTCTCAATTGCCCTGTTTATGTTATATCTAATTGCACTTTTCATGTGGCCACTCATGATATATATATCATGAACCACAGTATATTGTTTATGATGCGCTCTCCGAATTCCCCGACCACATGATCAGCTAATTTACTTGTTTCTGGAGCTGGCTCCACATTTCCCAGATTCTGGAGCCTGCTTCAGAGGCCCACGTCGATGCTGCCCTCTCCTAATTACCCTCTATCTGGATCACCTAAATATCTTTGCTCCAAATAAATTTGTTTATGGAAACATACTTCCCTCGATTGTGGATCGTATAATTCCACTGTTTTTGCAGCTAATTCCCCTGATTCTGGAGATCATAGCACTGCTTCTGGAGTTGAGTCCCCTGTTTCTGGAGCTAATTTCCTTGCTTAATAGCTAATTCCCGTCTTCCTGGTGCTAATTCCCATGTTTCCAGACATGATTTAGCTTTTTTCTGAAGCTCCGAATTCATCAGTTTCTGGAGAGAAAACCCCTGTTTCTGTAGATATTTCAACGGCTTCTGGAACTAATAATTCTGCCTCTTGAGCGGAATTCATATATTATGGAGATACTAGTTCCACTATTGCTGGAGATATATCAGCTGTTTCTGAAGATCGCAATACCCCCGTTTCTGGAGTTAATATTGCGCTTTTTATGGAACAGGTAATTGTCGTTTATACATGGTTCATGTCCCATCCACCAGCGCACGTTCGTGCCCCATTCCAGCCCAATTTTCTGCACCATGCCAATCCAAGTTCCTGTCCATTCCCCAGACCATTTCACAATTTATGGAGCCTGCTCCTAAGTTCTATTTTGATGGAGTCCTCTCCTAATTCCCTTGCATCTGGATGTACTAAAGCGCATGTATCTTTTGCTCCAACTTATTTTGTTCATGGAACCATACTTCCCTTGTATCTGGAATTTATATTTCCCAGTTTCAGAATATAAACCAAATTTTATGGATTAATTTCCCTGTTTCTGAAGATAATTGCCTTATTTCTGAGTTAATTTCCGTGTTCCTGGAGCTCCTAGTTCTGCAGCTCCCAATTCCCCTGTTGATCGATCTATTACCCCTGGTTGTGGAGGTAATTCATGTTTTTCTGGAGCTCCAAATATCCCAGTTTGAGGAGATCCTAAATCCTCTGTTTCTGGATGTAACTCCTCTGTCTCTGTAGCTAATTCAACTGTTGAATTCGGTAATACCTCAGTTTCTGGTGCTGATTCCCCAGTTTCTGGAAGTCCTAGTGCACCTGTTTCTGGAAATGTTTCAATTGTTTGCGGAGTTTCTAATATCCCCGTCACTGGAACTCCAAATTGCGCAGTTTATGGAGCACACCATTGTCCTTTTCTTGAGGCTATGATTTCCCCTATAGCTCCGAATTGTCCTGTTATTGGTGCGCTCTCCTATTTCCCCTGCTTTAGGAACAGCTAATTCGCCTTTTTCCGGAGCTGTCTCCAAATTTCCCACTTTCTTGTTCCCTCTCCTATGTTCCAGTTTGAAGCTGCAATTTCCTTATTTCCCTGTATTCGGATCTCCTAAATCTCCTTTATCTTTTGCTTCAAATTGCATTCTTTATTGAACCATACTTGCCTTGTTTCTGGATATCGTAATCTCAGTTTCTAAAGCTAAACAACCTGAATCTGTAGCTACGATGTCTTCTGTTTCTGGAACTCTTGATCTGCCCCTTGGTGGATCTAATTCCAATATTTCTGCAGGCAATTCCCCTGTTTCGAGAGCTCCTAATACCTGTGTTTCTGGAACTCATTACCTGTTTGGGGGATTCACCTTCTATTCCTGGAGCTGGTATAATCAATGTTTCTGGAGTTCCTAATACTCCAGTTACGAGAGTTCCCATTATTCCTGTTTCTGGAACTATTTCACTTGTTTGTGGATCTCCTCATTGCGCAATTTCAGGAAATCCAAATTGCACTGTTTATGGAGTACTTAATTTTTCTTTTTATGTGGCTACTATTTGCCCGATATATATCGTACCGAATTGTCTATTTATGCTGCACTCTCCTAATTCTCCTGCGAAAGGAAAACCCAAGTCGACTTTTTAT